>NC_044575.1:7529272-7844158 GCF_901933205.1 Camarhynchus parvulus | reverse complement strand
TATTTGTTCTAGAAATATAGTAAAAAGACAAGATGATTTTCAGAATTCTTTGTGGAGAAGAATTTGCCTTTGCCAGAAGGTCCAGAATTAGATTTGGTTATGACTCATTTGAATTTCCCGCTCCTTATATCACTTAAGTTTCTGTTCTCTAAGTGTGTGTGTGTATTTAATTTTTCATATAGATATGTACACATTTCTAGAGAAGAACTGCTTATATAAAAATGATCCATAATTTTATATAAATAAATACACATGCAATCTAAACTCCAGATATTATCTAGACACATAGTTATATTTTAAAACCATATACTGAAGGGCCCACAAAGAACAGTAGAGTTATTTTAAAAGGAAAAGTTATTTTTAGTATTGCCTGACTGACAAATTACTGTGGTAATTTGGGAACTGTATTTTCACTAAGTGACACAACTGATCTCGTACTCAAACTCTTGGTGCATTACTCATATTTCTTTAACTGTTAAGTTGCACGTGTATAAAAAAGAATGACTGGTTTTAAGATGAGACAAGCTTACATTAATTATTGAGACTCTTGTAACAAAGCCTTTCAATACAGGTAACGTTTGGTGTAGAGGAAGAAGGGCAGCTGTTGAGGGCAGTGCAGGTGTGTTCTGTCTCCTCCAAAATGCCACCTTCTGTTCATGAATGGTGACAAGTTTGCCACGTTTGTCCTATTTGCTGTTGATTCTGGATGTGTTTTGCTTTTGGTTGTTGGTTGCTGTTGTATGACTTTTTTTTTCTTTTCTTTTTGGTGGTTTTATTTTTGAATTGGTGCAGTGGATCTAACTAGAGTAGGAGATTTGTACTGTGTTTGAAACCTCCAAAAGCTGTGTGAACAAAGTGAAGTTCTCTCATGCTTCTCTGGGTGTGATAATGCTCTTCATCATTGCTTTGTTGCAGAATGAAAATGAGCGTTTGCAAACTCAACTCACCCAGTTGCGCAACCAACAAATGAGAGATGTGGAAAAGCATCAGATTCTGATCTCTGGCTTGAATGAGCAGCTTAAAGGGTAAAACCAAGGTTCTTTATACCGCCACACACCATTGGCTTTCTCTGCTTTCAACTTCTAATGAGGCATATAATCTCTCAAAATTTGAAACAACCATTACTTGGCTCATGTTTCTGTTTGCAGTTGTGTTATTTTTATACTTGGAGTTTAAGTGGAAAGTGTAAAAATAATGGTTCTCTTAGTTTGGGGTTAGTAACTTTAGAAAACCTAATGCAAGCTTTGTTTTCAAAATGTCTAAAAATGTATTTTCTTTTCAGATTGATTGACAGAAATAGTTTCCTTGAAAATTCACTTGGAGAAAGAGAACAAAAACTGGCGAGCACGACAGAGAAGTTGGAACAAGTTGAAACTTTGAGGAAACTGCTTCAGGAAAAGGATATTCTGAACAAAGAGCTTGGGGAAAAGTTTGTGCATGTTGAGCAAAAAGTAAGTTAAAATTATAGTTACTATTAGAACTGATGAGCTTTAACCATAACTTTTGATTTGTGTCCCAACAGAATTATTGCTGTTTTCCCAGTCTGAAAGTTTGTACTTTATCTTTACAGTTTTGTTCATTTAATTAAGTTGCTAAGTAATTTAATTTTGTAAGTAAGTACAATTAAGTAAGTTAAGTAATTTAATTTTGTTCATTCATTAAGTTTGGTGTAAGGATTTCTTAGACCCAACACAGCTTTGCATGAAAGTATTTACATTTTACTGGGGTGATAAGTTTTTGGTTATGATTTTAAAAGTATAAACTTCACTGTTGTGTAAACTCAATATTATAACTGGTAACATCACAATTTTAATAGAATTCTATGTATTTCTATCACATGAAATTTTACTTTTAATAATAAGCTGAATGAAGCCTTAAAGAAGTGCAGTGTGTATGAAGTGGAGAACATTGAGCAGAAAACAGCCATCAGTGATCTCACGGAAAGAGTTGCTACACTGAAAGAAAAGGTAATTTATAAAAATAATATAACAGAAGAAATTCTGCGTTCATTTTTCATGGCCCATTTAAGTGTTAGCAAGTGACAGCATGAGATGCTTTGAATTTCATACATTGAGCTTTCTGTTTGCTAAAACAATCTAAAGAAGAACATTTTGTGATTTTACATTGGGTACAGGCTGATTACCTTAAATGCTTATCCTGTGTGTGGGGTGTAGCTTCTCCCTTTAACAGGTCTTTGGAGTGTTCTTGTAACATCATTTTCTTGCTGTTTAGACTTTGAAACAAGACAGTGTGGTGGAGTCCATGCAGCTGGACCTGGACCAGACAAACGAAGAGCTTGACAAGTTGAATTCAAGCCATTTGGAGGAGAGGTCTCAACTCATTCAAGATCTGCAGAAACGTGAAAGAGAAATTGATAATCTGAAAGAAGCTCTGTCAGAAAAAGACAGGGAGATGTCTGTCTTGTCTCTGAACATGACAGAATATTCTGAGCAGGTTATGATCCTGAAGCATCAAGTGCAATGCAAAGAGGAGGAGATGCGAGGTTTGGAAGAGGCTTTATCAAAGGCTGAAAGGGAAATGCATTTGCTGAAGGAAGTACAGACAGCTGATGTGAGAGATGCCAGCGTGAAGATGTCTGCCCTTTCTGAGCAGAGTGAGGCCATGAGAATGGAACTGGAGAGAGCTAGAGCTGAGAATGAAGCTAAAACCAAAGAAAACGAGGAGTTAATCAGGCAGAGCACTGAGAACAGTGTGACAATTAAGGATCTCCGCTCCGAAATCAAGGCCAGCAATGTTGCGTACCATAACAAGATCACGGAGTGTGAGTCACAAATTGCTCTGCTGAAGGAACAAATTACTAAATCATCTGAAAAGCTGCAAGAAACAGAGGATAAACAAAGAAAAGAAATGGAACATTTGAAATCTCAGCTTGAGGAAAACGATGCTTTGAAGGAAAAATGGAACTGTTTGCTTAAAGAGAAAGAGAGCAAAGCACAGACATTGGAAAATGAGTTAAAGTCACTTAAAGATTCATACAACAAACTGGTTTTGGAAAATACTAAAAAAGATGAAGAGTTGGCTGAATTATCCAGAAAACTCACAGAACATACTGATCATAAGAAAACAGCTAAAAAAGAGTTGCAAGAGAAACAAGAGCTCATTGTTTCATTAGAGCAGAAACTTGGGGCTTTGGAGAAGCAGAATGAAGAGACTAAACTTAAATTAATTGGGGATCTGAAAGCCAAAGAGATGTGTTGCCAAGAACACAATGACCAATTAAATGAAATGCATAAACAAATTAAGAAATGGGAGATAGAGACACAGGAGAAAGCTTCAGCTAATAACCAATTGCAGGCAGATCTTGAAGAGAAACAAGAAAAATTGGCAGAGCAAATAAAAGCAAATGAATATTTGAAAAAAAGTATAGGTACAATGGAAAACGAGAAGGAACAGCTAATCAGAGAAAATGAGAATTTGTCCAAACTCCTGGATGTAAAAGAGTGTGAGTTGTTAAAGAAAATCCAGGCTGTGGCAGAATTGGAGAATAAGTTATCTGTTAGCACTGCTGAGTATGAAAAAACTCTTTCAGTACTAAATTGTGATAAAAATGCTCTGTCGAAAGAGATTGAACAACTGTCAGTAGTTGCCAAGCAAAAGGAAAGTTCTGTTGCAGAACAGCTGGGGGAGAAAACAAAGGAATGTAATGTGCTGGCTGAGCAGTTGTCTGAAAGCAAGGAACAGACCCAACAGTTGCATGAACAAGTGCAATCACTGCTCATTCAGCTGAAGGAGATTAGAGATGAAGAAACAAAGAAAGAAGAAATGTTAAATAATAAATTATCTGAATGCAGTGGTCTAATCCAAGAGCTCAGCCATAGCAAGGAAAAGAATTTACTCCTGCAGGAACAAATTCAAAGCATAACTTTGGATTTTGAAACTGCAAACAAGTCTCTAGAGGAGAAAAGTCTTCAAAATGATTCATTGCATAAGGAAATGGAGGAGAGTAAGCTTTGTGTTGTAGAATTGCAGGATGAAATAAAAAATCTTAAAGATGAAAAGACTAAATTAACTCAGTTGGTAGAGGAAAGAGACCTGGCTATGAAAAGTCAGGGTTCAGAACTTGAGAAGTTTCAGAGGCAAGTTTTTGAAAAAATAGAAGAAAATACAGGGTTAAATAATCAGCTACAGCTATTAATCCAAGAAATGGAGGTGCTTAGGCATGAAAAGGAGGACTTTTCAAGGTTATTGAGTGAGAAGTCAGATGAATGTAAATGTCTCCAGTCTGAAGTTACTTCAGCAAGGCACCAAGCAGAAACATCAGCTCTAGAAAATAAAAAATTGAAAGCAGACATAGAGACAATTAGTGTTACAGTAATCAAAAAGTCAGAGGAAGTAGCTGCTTTAACTTCACACCTGTCCCAACAAAGTCATAGTATTTTAGATTTGAAGGACCAAATTGACAGCCTGTTGATGGAGAAAGAAAACTTAAAAATTACCTTTGAGGAAAGTCTCCTTTCTGAAAAGGAGGCTTTGATTAAGGAAATGAAAGATAAAGTGGCAGGAGAAGAGCGATATGTGGAATTCATTGCAGATCTCCAGCTCCAAATACAAACCCTGAACTTTGAAGCTGATGAGCTCAGACACACAATGCAGGCAAAAGAAAATGAATTTAAGAGGCAAGCCCAAGAATTTAAGTTATTAAAAGATAAATCTGAAGAGTCTGATGTACTTAGGGTTCAACTGTCTGAGAATATGGAGGTTATTTCTAACCTTCAAAGTCAGCTTAAAAACATGACAGAACAAGCATCCCAGTTGAATGACTCAATTGCAAAGAAAGATGCATCTTTAAAAGAAAAGGTGGATGAATGCATGGGTTTAAAAGCACAGCTTTCTGCCCTACAGGATTCTTGTGTTGTGCAAGAGAAGCAGTTACAGCTTTTAGCCTCTGAAGCAGAACAGCTAAAAGGACTTGTTTCAGAAAAAGAATCCACCAACAACAGTATTTCATCATTCAGTGAGAATTTAAAGATGCAACTTGAAGAGAAAGAGACTGAGTGTGGTGTCTTAAAGAAACAGATGGTGGAGCTGCAGGAAATGAAAGAGAATTTACAAAAAGAAATAGAGCATCAGAAGAATGTAATAATTGAGATGGACCAGTCCTTATCAGAAAAGGAATCATCTCTTACAGAAAACAAAAGTCTCCTTGAAACTCTGACAGAGAAAGCAAGAAAAGATGAAGAGAAGACGCATTTAATTTCTCAACTCCAAAGTCAGGTCCATGAACTTACACAAGAACTACAAAACTCTAAAGAGCTAGTCCATGAGAAAGAAAATGCCTTTTTATCTCTTCAGGAGAAAATTGCAGCACAGTACGACCTGAGAACAGAGTTGAACGTTGCTCTTGGGCACAAAGATGAAGTTATTGCTGGACTGCTTAATTCCTTAAAGGAGAAAGATGCCAATGTACAGTCGGCAGAGAGCAATGTTAATGCTCTTTCTAGTGAGATTGATGTTCTCAGATCCAAATTAGAAGAAAGTGGAACAGCCATGAAAAACCTGAGTGAGGAGTTTCAGGAAAAGAACAGGAAGCTTGAAAATCATCAGAAAAAAATTGATTCTTTGACTGTTGAGCTTGACTCTCTTAAAAATGAGCACCAAAAAGCACTAGACCAAATAAATACCCGGGAACAAGAACTGCAGCAGAAACACTTGGCTGTGGAGTCTCTGCGTGTGACATGCGCTGAACAGGCTGAGGAATTGGAATGTTTGAAGTTGGAGTTCAACAACCTAAATTCCAAATCATCTCAAGACTGCCATGACAACACACTTTTAATAAATGGTCTGCAGTGTCAAGTGGAGTCTTTAGAGAAAGAAAAAAAACTGTTGCAAGATGACGTTGGTAAACTGATGGCTGAAAACACACAACTTACTGCATCTCAGACTGATTTGCAAAAGAAATTGGAAGAGCTCCGGGAAGTCCATGAAAAACTAGAAACCAGTGAGAATTATTCAAGGATGCAGATAGATGCTGTCAAACTGCAGATGAAGACTGAAAAAGAGAAGTTACAGATGCAGGTTAGTGTGAAGGGTGAAGAACTTTCTAATTTAGAACTTAAATGTCAAACTCTAGAACTAAGTCTGCTTGAGTCAGAAAACAAATGGGTGACAGAACTTGACAGGGCAAATTCACAAAATAATGATCTTACTGAGCAATTGAGCAGTTTAGAAAGTGAAATGAAATCAAAAGATAGCGAAATCCAGTCTTTGCAGCAAGAGCTGGATCTTATAAAAGAGCAGTTAACTCAGAGCTTATCTCCATTACTTAGTAGTAGGCTTTTAAGTAAAGAAAAGAAGGCACAAATGTCAGATTCTGAACTGCAGCCAACTGATAGTAAAACTCAGTTAGAAAAATTCTCCACTCTGGTAACTGCTATTCTGAGCAAAGAAGCAGAAGGAGAAAGTTTGCAACTGGCACTTTTAGAAAAACAGAAGGAAATAGACACCATGAAAGATGAATTAAGAAGTATGGAGTCACTTGAGAAGCAGAAGGAGGTGCTGCAGAGTGACATGGAAAAGATGAGGGGCAAATACATGTCTGAAATGGAATGTCTGTCAAAAGAAATGGTTTCACTCAAGGAAACAGTAGGCAAACAAGAGTGTCTCCTGAAAGAAAAGGAGGAGTCTTTGGCAGAAATAAATAAGCAGGTGGAATTTCTTCAGGACAAGATGAATAAATCAGAAGAAATGGTAAGAACTAGTCAAGAAAAGCTGCAGGCTGAAGGTAAAAAAGTAGCAAATCTCCTTGAAGAAATGGGGGAAAAAGATCACCTCATCGAAAACTTAACATCCCAGGTCAATCAGCAGAAGGATTTAATTTCTGGTCTAAGCCAGCAAATGAAAGAAAAAGACTCTTCTGTTACCCAGGTCATGGAGTCATTGTCTAATGAAATGCTGAATTTTTCTGAAGAGAGGAGTACATTAAATGCCAAACTTGAAGACCTTGAAGCTGTTCATAATAGTTCAGTGGCAGAGCTAAACCGAGTGTTGCAGGAACTTGGCGATTGTAAGAAAGAACTGGAACATAACCAGGTTATGTTAAGCAGTAGAGAAGCTGAGGTTAAAGATTTAATGAATGAAAAAGAGGAGATGAAGTGTAACCTTGAGAAAATGGGCAAGGAAAAAGAGAATCTGAAAAAGAAGCTTCAAGCGGCATTGATAGTGAGAAGAGATCTGATGCAAAAAGTTGGGAAATTAGAAAAGAGTGGACAGGAAGAAATAGAAAAAGAACAGAAAAAAGCAGAGAAGCTGTTGAAGCAAGTTAATGAGTTAACAGACAAACTGAAACTAATTGAAGGACAAAGTAATGATTTTGAGTCTCATCTTGAAACTTTGAAACAGCAACTTGTAGAAAAAGATGCCAAGATAAGTGATCTGACCAAAACCTTATCTTCAAGAGCATCCACTTTAGAGGAACTTCAGCACAATATTGCAGAGCTGAATGATGTCATAGCTGAAAAACAAAATATTTGTGAGCAGAACCTAAAATCTTTAGGGGAGAAGGACTCTATGCTTGCTCATCTGCAATCTATGCTTGATGAAAGAGCAAGGGCTTATAAAGAGGAACGTTCTCAGTTGCTCCTGACTCTTGAAGAGGTGAAGTCTGAACTTAAAAAGAAGGAAGAATTGTTGAAAGATGCCAGTTTAGAAGAGCCTCGTTCAAGTGCTGGAGATGGGAATGAGTGTCTGAATCCCAGCAATGAGATTAATGCCATGAATCAATTACAAAAAGAAAAAGAAGCTTTACAGAGGGAGCTTTTGTTCATGAAAGAAGATATGGAAAAAATCCAGCAAGAAAGGGAAGAGCACATGAAACTGGCAGCAGATTTTGATGATCAAAAAACTCACCTTGAGCAGCTCAGGCAAGAGCATAAAGCACTCTGGGAAGTTCTCCAAACAAAATGTAAAGAGCTGGGCTTTAACCAGTTAGAGTGGAAAGATTTGGTTCCATCCAAGGCACTGCTGGGAGAAGAGCAAGCTGACCCAAGGAGTCTGGAATCAGAGAAACCAAGAAAGAAGGTTCACGTTGCATCCTTGAAAGAGTCAGAAAACACAATCACTTTGGTGCCAAGTGAAAACATTGAGGTGAAAGAACTAAGAAATGATTATGCAAAACTTCAGGAGGAAACAGAGATGTTAAGGAAAGAGCTGAGAAAAATATTGGTTGAATTTGGTGATGATAAAGAAGAAACAAACAGTTTAAAGTCTTTGAGACAGGAGGAGCAATGTCAGGGCAGCTTGTTGGAGGACATAAAGCATCTACAGAAAAAGTTGAAAGCACATCAGACTGAAACTGTAGAGCTCAAGGCAGTGCTTGAACATGTGAATGATGAGAAAAAAGCACTTATTAAAAAAAGTGAAGAGGATTACAGGATGAGCCAGGAGGAACTGCAGAGGTCACGAATTGAGGCTAAGCAGGAGGTTGCAGGAAAGAATGAGGAAATAGAAGCACTGAGATGTTCACTTACAGATTTAAAAGAGAAACTTGGTCTGGAAAAAGAATTATTAAACAAAGCCATAAAGGAGGGCCAGGAAGAAGCCCACCATTACAAAACAGCCTTTGAAGACATGAAGAGTGAAAAAGAGGAACTTCTCAGCTCTTTGGAAAAGTCTAATTTGGAACTAATTAAGATGAAAAAGGAGGTAGAACATTTCAGTGAAGAAAACAAAAATCTTGTGGCAGAGCTGTGTATGCTGCATGAAAAGGCTGAGATGAGTAAACCTGTGATGTTGGGCAAAGAGCTTAAGGAAGAAAATGGGACTGAAAAGGAATTGGGAGAGGTTGGTTCAGAAAGTAATTCCCTTCAAGAGAATTTGGAAAGAAAAGTCACCGCTCTTCAACTATCAGAGGCTGATTACTGTGGGAAAACTAAACTGAGTGAAGCAACAGAATGTGAAATCCAGAAACAAATGCAAACAATGGAAGAACCACTGGCAAAACGTGCAGATTTAAATGATTCCAAAGCCCAAGAGCCAAGAGCTGTAACAGAAGAGAGATCCAGAGAGCGCCTCCAAAGGAAGTTACAGGCAGCTTTAATATCACGTAAAGAAGCCCTGAGAGAAAATAAATCTCTAAAGGAGCAGGTTGATCAGCTGATGTTGGAAAGAGAAGAACTAGTGAACAAGACAGGAATGCTGGAGCACTTGTTAGAGCTTGGCAGAGAAAAGCAGAGTTCAAGTGCTGTGGCTCCATTGTCCGGAGAGGAGAGCCTTGCTTCGGAAAATGCGAGGCTGCTGACCGAAAATGAAAACCTCACTGCGGCGTGTGAAAGTCTGAAATCCACCATGGAGTCCATAGTTCAGGAGAAAGAGGCCTTTTCTTTCCAATTAAATACCTTAAAAGATTCTCAGACAGTTGAATTGACAGGATGGAAGGCTAAACACAGTGAATTAAAGCAGGAGTATGAATCACTTCTTCAGGCGTATGAGAATATCAGTAGTAAAGTGGCAGATATGAGGCAAGTCATTGATGTCAGTAGGAAAGAGAAGCAAGAGGCTGTTCAAAGACTCAGGGAAGGACAGTCTGAAAAGGAGGCTCTGCAGAAGCATTTAAAAGATCTCCTTGATGAAAATGAGGTTATTAAGAACCAACTGAAACAACTTGGTGAATCCAAGAAAATGGAAGTTGAGGAGTTACAGAGCAAAGCAGAAAGGCAGATCCGTGAGCAGGAGGCCAGGATGCAGGAACACCAGGATCGTCTGTGTGAGCTCACTGAGCAGAACCATCAGCTGATGGAGGAGAACGAGCAGCTGAAACAAACCTCTGAAAATCTAAAGCAGGCTTTAGAGAAAATTCAGAATGAGAATGATGTCCTTCATAATAACATCACTGTAACTAAAGCTGCCTTGGGAGAGCTACAGGTTCAAATGGAAGTGTACCAAAATGATACACAATCCAAAATCAGCGATGCATTGTGTGAGAATGAATCACTGTTAAAGGACATTAATGTGTTAAAGAATAAGCTCTCTGAAAAAGAACAAGCTGTGCTTGTCCTAGAACAAGAAAGAGAATTAATTTCAGAAAAAGCACAAGAAACTGAGAAATCTTTGCTCCACAAAACTCATTGTCTAACAAAGCTGGACACGGAATTCAAAAGTCTAACACAAGAAATTGTTAGTCTAAATGAAAAAGTTAAGATTTTAGAGGATGACAAATGCCTGTTACAGGAAGAATTAGAAAATGTACAAGAAAGTTCTTACAAAGTAAAGAGTGAGAGAGAATTTCTTGAGACAGAATTGCTTAATCATGTAAAAAAAGTTGATCATCTTACTGATAGGATGAAATCAGCACAGGTACAGAATAACTTGCTGTTACAGCAGCTGGAAGAGTTAAAGGCAGAAAAATCGAATGCTGTTAGAGAAAAGGAAGAGCAGCAGCTCCATCTTGTAAAGATATTTGAAGAAAAGGTGAAAAGTGCTCAGAGGGATAATAATGGAACTAAAAACAAAACAAAAGAATTGCAAGAACTCTTAAAGGAGAAACAGCAAGAGATCAACCAATTGCAAAAGGATTCTGTAAAGTTCCAGGAGCTGATCCTGGATTTGGAAAGATCTGTGAAATTGTCACAGTCAAAAAATGAAAAATTTGAAAATGACTTAAGTAATGCATCAGAAAAGCTGGCAGAATCAAATGATGAAATACTTCATCTCAAGGGAAAGCTTACTGCACAGATGAACCTGTTGGATCAGTCAAAAAGGGAAGTGGACAGGCTTAAAGATGAGAATCTAAACTGGAGGAAAGAACTTCAGAAGAAGGGAGATGAACTGCAGCTTCAAAAGAGAGGATACGAGAGAGAATTGGAATTTCATCTCCAGCAGCTGAAGTTGCTTCACAAAAGTGAAATTTCGAACCTGGAGGAAAGACATGGTGCACTCCAGAGAGAAAAGGATCGGGTGATGGGTGAGGTTCGGGGATTGCAGGAGGAGATCAGCACCAAGGACTCTCAGAACAAGCAGCTGCAGGCAGAGCTGAACGCAGCTCTGGCACGACTGGCTGCTTTCACAAAGTGCATGTCCTCCCTTCAGGATGACAGGGACAGGGTCATCACCGAGATGAAAACCTGGGAAATGCAGTTCAAAGAGGCCATCCAAAACAAGGAGAAACAGCTGGAAGACAGTAACAAAAGAATAGCAGCCTTGCAAGATGAATTGAAAGATAAAATGACTCAGATTCAAGAACTAAATATCAAATATTCTGTGGTAGAGGAAACAAAGGATGAACTGTACTTGAGGCAAAAATCTGTTGATATGCAGCGCTATGAAGAGCTCTGCAGGATAAAGGAAGAAAATACCTTCTTTTTTAACAGACAGCAAGAGCTGGAGAGTGTTCTTCAGTCCAAAGAAGAAGCTTTTCAAGCACTCCTGAAAGAAAATAATTCTCTGAATCATCTCATAGAGAATAGTAAGAGTGCAGGAAGAGAGATAAAAGCTCTGGAAAGTAATTTTATGAGACAGGAGCAAGAATTGCAAGAGCTTCTAGCAGAGAAGGAAAAAATGAATGCTGAATTGCAAAAGCAGATGACCATTTCTGAGCAAATGAAGGTCATGCTAAATAATAAAGACAAAGAAATTTCCTTACTCATTTCTTCAAAAGGGGATGAAATTTCAGACTATCTGATTCAGGTACAGACTCAACATAGGAATCAGATCAAAGAGTATGAACTTCAGGTAAGGTCTCTGCAGATGGAGAGGCAACAAGCTGAGGAGTCCTGCCAGAGGCTGGAAAATGAGCTGAAAAATCTCCAGGTGAAAGCAGAAAAAGCAGGTCAGGAGAAGGCTGTGATTGCCAGTGAAATAGATGCCTTTAAAAAATCCATGTCATCTCTCCAGAACGACCGGGATGATCTTTTTACCAGATACAAGGAACTGGAACATCTTCACCAGGATGTCTTAAACCAGAGGGACAGTCTCCTGCTTGGCAGTGCAAGTGAGACTAATTCTTTGAAACAGGAATTAAGGGTCCTCCTCAATCGGATTGATGATCTGCATTCTGAAAATGCAATGCTGAGTGCACAGCTGATAAAATACAGGGAAGATCTAAACCAAGTTTTATCTCTGAAAGACCATCAGCTGAAGAACTTACTTAAGCAGAAGTTGGAGTGTATTAAAAGCCTTGAGCATGAAAAATACGATCTTCAAAAACAAATAAAGGAGATGCAGCTTTCCACTGAACTGCAGAAGGAGGCTGCTGTGACTTTGGAACATGAGAATAAAAAATTGGCATCTAAAGTAAGTGATTTAGAATCTCTAATTGCATCACTAAACAAAGAGAAACTTGTTTCTGAGTCTGGAGAGAAGCTGCTAAGTAGTGAGAGTATTCAGAAAAAAGAATCCAATGGGCAGCATGGGGGAAAGCTTCAGAAAAGGGTTCAGGAGCTCCAGAAATCCAGAGGCAGAAATGCAGATGAGGAATACAGTGGGACTCTTTTGACACTTGAGGATGGAGATAAACCTGATGCTTCTGCAGAGAAGATCCTGCTTGAAGTTCAGTCTCAAAACAGGGAGTTGAGATCCCAAAATGAGGCCTTTGGGAAGGCAATGACTGCTCTGCAGAATGACAGAGATCGAATCATAGAGGACTTCAAAGTTCTTCAGAGCAAATACACCTCTGAGCTCAAGACAGAAAAAAAAAAAGGAGATGAACTTGCAGCTGAATTGGAGGGATTTAAATCCCATCTCATTAGTATCCTCAAAGAAAACTCTCTGATGCATGGGGCTGTCCTTGATGCTGCAGGCCAGGTTAGCCTTGCTCAGGTGGCTGATGACTTTGGAAGTGTCTGTAGGACTTTGGTCAGTCGGGAGCTGGAGGTGAGCAGGCTCTCAGCTGAGTGTGGGAATTATGCCCAGCAGATGGAAGCGTTTGCCAAGGCCATGGCCAGTCTCCAGGATGACCGAGACAAATTGCTGCAGGAGCTCAGCCATCAGAAGGTAACTTCTGAAGCTCAGCAGGGACACAGCTTCGTTTCCCATTGATTGCAGCAGCATCAATGAGAAAAACACTGTTAAAAATAGTTTGGATGTGCCTCAGAACAATGGGGAAACTTTGGTAAGTTGTAATTAGCCACATTAGGCTCTGGAATTTTATTCTTTGTGCAGAAAATGCTCAGAGGCATGTTGGATTCTGGAGTTTAACTTTGTGGATTGTGTGAGTGCTAAGATACCACTGTGTGCCCAGAGGAGGTGTGTTTACAATTTTGGGAGTTAAGGTAATTACTCTGTTAAACAAAGCAAATAGGGAAAACCTCCGTCTGTGATTAGAATTTTAGTTCTAATCAAACTTCACCCATCTAGTTTTCATTGCAGTTCACTAATGATATTTATTAAACCTAGGCTAAAGAAGGAGCCAGCCTTGCAGCTGTCGAAATATCCAAACTGAAGACCAAGGTTGATGATCTGGAGAAGGCTTTGCATCAGACAAAAGCCTTCCAGGCAGAAACCGAGAGAGAGATCACATCATATCAGAACGAGCTGGCTGGACTAAGGTATAACAGTGCAGCTTTATACTCTTCACTGATTTGTATAGGATATAGAATTGCTTAACATCTTAACATTTATGTTCAGAATGGAAAAAAACCTGCTCCTCTCCGAGTCCCAGGCGCTGAGGAATCAGTGTCAGATCACGGTGGCTGAGAAGGACCGGCAGATTGCAGAGCTCCAGAGGCTGCAGCAGGACATGATTGGGAAGAAGTCACTCCCTGCTGGCAGCACTTACCCAGTCAAGGTAAAAAAATGGAATGTAGCAGGAGTGTAAAGTGGAAGGTAGCAGGAAATTTGCAGCCTGCTTCTCCAAAGAGCAGTCTGTAGTAATCCTGTAAATTACTGTCTTAAATTAGTTAAATCCAAAATTTAAGAGGAAGAAGTTGACAAAAAATTAAATGGGTTTATTTCTTTCAGATTTTTTATGGCTGTAACCCATTTTCAGGGACAGGCTTTTTAAGAGAATTGAAAAAGAGCTTGGTGGTTTACATGGACAGCAGGTTTCATAGTTTGTATAGTTAATGCAGAGAGGTTTTAAACACTTAATGAAGTTCATTCTTCAGAGCCTAAATCCATGTTACTGCAGATTGGACTAGGACTGACTGGGGGAGAAAGGGGAATGGAAGTGTTCTTGTCTTTCCCCTGAAGCAGCTGGAGCTGGCTTCTGCCAGGAACAAAATCCTGGGTTTAGAAAGGCAGCAGCTGACACCCAGGCTGGCAAATGCTGTTTTGTAGACTGTCATGAAGGATTCAAGGAAAGTGCTATTTTAGAATAATATTCTTATTTACCTTTTCTGTGCCGAATGAAGGAAGCAGTATTCATTTTAATTTCATTAAAACCAGCATTTTAGTTGAAGTTTGTATGCTGTTCATTTTCTGTGATTACAATCATGAGTAAGAGCTATTGACCAGTAATGTCTGTGGGTAATGCAGTATTTTATGTGGTAAAAACCTTTTATTTCATGATTGTATGGGTGACTAGATTCCATAAAGCATTAGAGATGGCACATATCCCTCCCTTATCAGAGATTAATATTGAAATGTTAAGCTGCCAGAGATAAAGAAGGCCAAACCTGTAAATTGGTAATAATTTTTTTCTTTTCAAAATTGATTCTTTTGGCTTTAAATTCATATTTACAAAACAGTTGTTTTACAAGTCATGAATACAAGATTTTATTAGCTTGAAAATAATTTTTGAAAGGTGTTTAGTCTTTTGTTGTTTTTCCCCTTTTATTTTTGTGCTTCACATTATTTGCAAAATAAAAATTAGGTTAGGTTACCTTTTTGTGGCAATTTTTTTGTTATTTTTTTAATGCAAGTATTAAAACTATATATATGTATTAAAAAATCTTGTATTTAAAGTGTCTTACAAATGTGGTATTAAGTTGTGAGAAGAAAATAATGTGAAAAGAGAATTCTGTAGGGTATATTTAGTGTTGAGGCTGTGGATTATTTAGATAACTCCTGTACCATTTACCCTGAATATCCTGATATTTTTAAGGCTTTGGAAACTGCCTCCCTTGTTGGAAGTGCAGATGGAAGAGAGGAAATCAAACATGTCCTGGCTGAGAAGAGCCAGCTGCAGGCTGAGCTGCAGCGCTGCCTCCAGGAGATGCAGCAGAAGGACCTGCACTTCCAGCAGATGAATTCCAAGGTAGCTTGGAACAACAGCTCTGATCCTGAAAGATGGGCTGGCCTCATGTTGGAATATTGCTGAAGTGGTGGTGTCTTGCATGATTGAATGGTATTTTACTTTGAAATGTAGATGTTTTAAAAGAACTCAACCTGGACATTCAAATGAAATGTCAGTTTTCTTTCTACCTGGCTTTCCTGACTTGGTGTTTTTCTGAGAGGTTTATTTGACTCTCTGAACTTCTACTCAAATATTTTTCATTAGAGACAGAAACAGGTGTTTGTCTTAGCTGGAACAAGATTTCAGCTTCTGATTCAGCATCTGTACTGATGGCAGGGGAAATCACTGCTCAGCTTTCATTATTTCCTCTGCCCATAAAACACCTTAAATCCCAACTGAAATATGACCTTGCCAAAAAGTGGATGCAATTTTGAAACAGCAGGTCTCAAATCTGCAGGGATTTCCTGGGAGAGCTAATTTTAATGACTTTGATGTCAATTTCTCTCAGGTTGTGCAGTCAGCAGAAGAGAATGCTGTCCTGTCTGCCCAGCTGAAGACTCTTTCCCAGACTCTGAGGGACAACCAGCTCCATTACACTGATCTGCAAAATCGTTATGTGAGGCTGGAGAGGGAGTATCAGGCAATGCAAGTGACATCTTTCCAAGGCTCAGTCCAGGTAAACAGATACATGGAAAGGTTCTTTGGTTTCTTCCTTCTGTGCTTACACTTTTCTGGTTTTCTTGCTAGAAATGAAATAAGGTACTTTTTGTTGTAGTGACCCAGGGCTTTTTCTGGCCCGTGACTGAAGATAACTATCCTTGTTGTTGTTAAGCTGGTCTAATTTGACTTTTCATTTAAGGAAGCTGTTTTTTGTATTTTTTTGTTTTGAAACATCTTTTTTGAGTTGGTCTGCAGCTGGCAGATATAACTGGATGATCACTGCTCAGTGGATCAGGAAATTTAGTGATAATTTCACATTAGTTGTAGATCACTTTACAATATTGAGTAATATTTTCAGAAGTGAGATCTACATCACCAGTTCAGCATTTCAGAACCCTTTGCAAACACCTCATACACATCTGTAAGATTATTATTTGGAGTTGGAACTTGATGATTTTTAAGATCCCTTCCAACCCAGTCCTTTATGATTCATCATTATTCCTTTATTCTTAAAAAGCTTTCCTGTACTGCTTTAGTTATTCGTTAGCAATCATGAAGAGAACACCCTAAAATAGCATATGAATGCATATAGAGAACAACCCTTGCTCTCCATAAATGGAAATAAAAACAGTCCTTGTTTGGAAATCCAAACAAGAACTGTAAATTAAGAATAAATTAATAACTGTCTTGCTTCTGGAGTTGTTCATGTGTAGATGCATTTCTTTTCCCCTCAGACATTGTTGAGAGATGGAAATGAAAACATTAAGTGCCACAAATAATTGTCCATTCCACTGTTTTGTGGTGCCATGGATTCTGTAATTGAAATAAAGACTTCTGGCAAGTAGAAAAATGGTCACTTGCTTGTTTTTTTTCCTTAATATTTTCTAGGATGAAACCAGAGCAGAAGTTCCCCCTGGAGCACCACGGGAGAGATCTGGGATTATTGTGGAGACAGACAATATGCAGCTAAATGAGCTCAGGAAAAGGTCAGGACTCAGAGCATGTATTAGCAATATTATTTTCCTGACAGCTGTGCTGTGAGTGTGAAAGTAATGCTTTTCTATCCCTCTGAGGCATTTGTGTGGAGATGGAGAAGGAGTGGATTTGCAGTGGATTACATGAATCATAAGCCATATTCTTGAATTGTTACATCTGGTAATACTTGTGGTTTGTATCTGTACATAAATATACTGATTATTGGTGGCTTTATCTCAATATTTAAGCTGAAGCATCTCATTATAATTAAATCTGTCACTAAAAGGAAGATCTAATAAAAAAAGAACAAGTAAATAATTATTTGAGTCCATAAAACATTGATTTCAGATTTTGTTTTGTCCCAGGCTTGCAGAGTCAGAGCAGCAGTATGAGTCAATGCAGCAGAGTCTCTCCCAGCTCACAGAAACACTGGCAGAGGAGAGGAGGAGGAGAGAAGCTGCAGAAGAGGCTCTTGGACTCTCTGAGGAGAGAAGTAACAGGTAAAACACAGACTATTTGTTTGCCTTTTATTTTTTGTGAGATTAGTGAGAGGTTTTCCTGTTGGTCTTTAATTTTTTTTTTTTTTTGAGATACTACTACTACTTCTAATAATAATAAACAAACCTGTGTGTGAGCCCACAGTGCCCGAAGTAGTGAAAATACGTGTATTAAAAAGCTATGTTAAACACTAGATCAAAAACTGTTATAGGCTTTGGGATTTTTTTTTTCTTTATTTAATTTCATCTGTTAGATTGTTCATCTGTTAGTAGTCAGTGCTATTTCTTTTTTTCCAGGTTGGGAATACAATTTCCCATATAACAGCTTTAGCAGAACCACTGCTTAGATTGAAAATATCATTATGCACCTGCATAAATAAAGGGTCCCTCACTACCATCACCTGAAAATCACTGTTCAGTCAGCTGGTGATGGTGGGGATTAATTCTGGATAAATGAAGCACCTTGAGAGTAGATTGTAAATAGAGACTGAAAAAGACCTGGCAGCATAAAGTGAGTCAGCATTTTGTGGGCACCTTCCCTTAGTCATTTTAAGTATGCAAAATAATTGCTTTTATGTCAATTCAGTACTTAAAAGAGGAGATAATTCAGCAGTGCATATCTCTGTGCCTTGAATTTTTCTCTAGATTTGAAGTAGGCAGTTACAGGTCTGTCCCCAGTGACTACACTGTCCAGATGGAAGATGAGGAGGAGAGGGAAGCCTTAATTATCAATCCCAGTGAACACGTTGTTGTGAGAAAGGTAAGGGAATGAAAGCCTTTAAAAACCCTCAGCTCCTTAAAAGTGGTGGAAAAACATCCTTCATTTCTTTCTGTGGGGGCTGTGAGTCTAAGACCAGCAGCTGTGTAAACCATGCCAGCAAACACACTGCATATGTCCAGGTTAAAAATGGTATGTAATCATATTTATACTACACGTGTGGCTATTAAATAAACTGTGTCTGCATTTCATTATGCATGCCCAAAATGCAGTATGCATGTTGATGTGTGGAGTTGCATAATACACAGCTTGGATTTATTCCTTTCCTCTCTCAGTGCTGGGTTTGGGGCCTTTAAATCATTTATGCTTTGGTATTTGGCATCAGTGGTATTTTGGGGTCAGTTGCTGTGTCAGAGACAGAAGGTTTGTAGTGCCTCAGAAATCCAGGCTGCAGGGGAGCTGTTCCTGGTTTGCATTCCTGATTCTTCCTCTGATAACTTTTGTCTCTTCCCCAGATGAAAGGAGGAGCCCTTTCCTTGCGCCGCTGGCTCCGGGGGCGAAGCCTTTACTGCTCCAAGCTGCTGACGGCCCGAGCCAAATCCCGCTATTTATTCCTCACCTACCTGGTCACACTACACCTCCTTGTTGTCCTGTGCCTCGCTGGTGTGCTCTGAATGCACTGCCCTCCCTGGGAGGCTCCTTTCCCTGTGGGCAGTGCCAGCCCCGAGGCTCCTCACATGCTGCTCTTCTGCTGTGCACTGGACACAGTCCTACAAATCCCCGGGACACTGCACCCAGCCTCGAGCTTCTCCAGTGAAACTCCTGCATATCACACTTGCTCCAAAGTTGACTTGAATTGCTCTTTTACAGTGGGATATTATATTTGTAAGGAGAAAATATTCCCCTCTGCCCTATAAGGAAACTGCTGCATACAAGTTATTTAATATCGTTTGTGGGTACATAATGGTGGATTACTACTGAATGGGTTGTAAATGATATCTTTTCTATACAAATTTTATTTTAAGAGTTAAACTATAAATTCTAAAGGAATATCAAACTATTACTGTATATTGGCTTCTTGATTATAACAAGAAGTTTTATGGAGTGCAATAAAGGAAAAACTACTGGATTTTTGATTTTCTTTGGTTGGTTAGGTGGTTTTTCTTTCTTTTGCCTGAAAATAAAAGAATTAAGGAGGTTCTTTCCCATTAAGTTTGTAAAGAAATCAAGATGCACAGATCTGTATGTGGTAATGAGGTAAGCTGATGATTAAAAATGTAGTAAAAATTCACAACTGAAGTGACATAAATATTTCCAACTTCTTATATTCTTTTTGTAATTTTTTAGTTTTTGTAACTTGTGGGGGGTTCAGTATTTTTTAAATTCACTTGCACTTTTCTTGGTGGAGCTTGGTTACTGCCTGTCTTGGAGGCAGAATGTTACTCAGTTGCAGAACACATGAAATTCTAGCTTCTAAAGACACAACCTTACATATTTTACATGTTTCAGCTTCAAGGTACAAATCAGTAAATTCAGCTAAGAATCTTGTGGGAAAAGGAAAACCCAGTGAATATGGAAAAGGAAGGATTCCATCGGTTTTAGTGATGAGCAGAAACAAGGTTGACTCGGAGATATTTTAGTGAAGTGATTTATCTGCTAAAGAGGTAGTTACTGCTGCAGGTAAATACTGTAAACCACCTTCTTTTGATGGTCTTTAATATTTCTTAGTCTGGTAAAGGTGTGGATTTTTATATAAATCAAATATATTCTGCTATAATTGTTTTTTTTAAAAATAGTGATGGTTCATCTCCTTTGAGTGGCTGATTCAGTCCCTGTGCTCAGCCCTGGTGTCACCCAAATACTGAGATAACTCTCAAACACCAGATACAGTGGGAACATGAGTACTAATGATCACTTCCCAGCCTGAAAATGGGTGTTAGCAGAATGATGATAAGCTTTTTTTAGCTAATTATGTTCTAATGAAGCAGAATGTTTTCCAAAGGCAGCAATGGCCCTTCCAGTCTTATTTATCCAGTGTGAGGGATTTTTGACCTGAGGGGAGAGTAGACAAGCAACCTTCTGTCCTGAGGCTCCGTGAGTGGGAAAGGATCCAGAGGTGTTTGAAATTCTGTCCTGTTTTCTTCAGGCCTTTGTGCTGTCACTGTGATAAGCACAAACTGGGAAAAAAGTCAAATGGCTTGACAAATGTAGATATTCTGTGAACTCCATTCCAGAAGCTGATAAAAATGTTATTGGGAGGTGAGCTCATGTAATTTAGGAAGCAGCTTTTCCTGGGTAAGTATTGCCCTGAGAGTGTGCTCATGCTACAGTTCATGATTTAAATGCTTGGCTTCACTTGGTCTGAGATCCAGCAAATGGAGGAAATTTGTTTAAAATTCTCTACCTTCAAATTCCAATGTCTCAGCTGATGCAATTCCTGATGTATTTAAGACCTGAATTTCCCTCTGGTTTGTAGTCTTGGAGCCAGAGTCTGGGTGCAGTGCTGTAATGTTGGAGACTGCTGGTAAATAATGGGTTTATTGCAGTCCAAAGCCTTTTCCTAAGGGTTTTTGGAGAAAATAATTCATGGCAATGTGAATGAATGTTCAAACCCACCAGCTACTAGAACTAAAGGATAAACATTGCCACACATGATTCCCACATTAAAGCTCTTTCCAAGTTTGTGTGATAAAATCCATTTCTGCCTTGTTGGGGACAAGAACTTTGCTGGACAAGTGCTGCTTTTCATTCCTTTCCCATTTCTGAAGTACCTTTCCTTACAGATTGAAGTTGCCAAAGAGGGGAAAATAAAATTTTTCCCTTCTATCAACTGCCTGAAGAGGTCATAAAAATAGCCCAGGGATCCATAGTGGGGCCTGCCCTTGGGAAGGGTTTTGCCATGAATTTCAGGGAAACCAGGTCTTGGAGGTGTTGGCCAGCTCCTGAAGCTGAGGTGTTCCTGTGCCAGCTGCCTCTTGTTCTTTTTCCCAGAACAGGCACTTCCATAAAGTGTTTGCCACTTACTAATATGGAATAGACCCTGCAGTGAGCTCTTCACATTTCAGAGTGGCTGAAAAAACACGTGGCAAATGCTTCCACAGAACTTTTGCTGGGGGTTATTTTTAATTGTTTGTTTGAGGTTGAGGATCACCCTCAAAAAAAACCCCAAAAAACCAAAAAAAACCAAACCAAAACAAAAAAAAACCCAAACCAAAAAAACCCCAATAAAAAAACCACACAAACAAAAAACCCCAGCAAATTTCAATGTTCCACGAGGGAAAGCTGCAGTTTTTGAAGTAACAGATGTTTATGGTGCTTATTTACCATTAACTACTAATGACAGAGCTGGTATGTGCATGCAATTAATTAATTTTAAGCCAAGGAACTTTCTAGAAGATAAATTCCCCCTGGGAGAGGTGGGATTTATGCTAAGGCCCCAGTAGAGCTAAGTGTGTGTCCTGTGGCTGAGCTTGCCCATGGTCACAAGGCCAATTAACAGGATCACAGAACCCTGGGGGCTCCAGCAGGAGATTTCCCCTCTGGAAGAAACAAAAGGCTGCCAGTGTCCTGATTAATTTGCTTTAGGAAATCCTATTCAAGTGGGAATTTATGTGGATACTTCACATGCATGGTAAGACCCATTGACTTTGCTGGTTAGGTTTATTCTTTCCCAAAAATACTGTGTTTTAGTGATATGAAGGTGTCTTAAGGAAGAAGAGCCCCACCTGTTGGTATGTATTCATATCCTGAGTCAGATTTTGATTTTTCTGGGCTGTCAAAGCTCTCCCCTGAAGTTCTGTGTGATGAATTACATTTTACCTCATATGTTGTGATATTATTTGGGGCAATCATGACAGACTTCCTAATGCAAATGTGATAAACTTAGTAAAATCAGTATTCAGTAAGTGATTTTTCTTTTAGATGATCTTTCTCCCCTTTATATTAATGAGTTTTTCAAAACCATTTGACTTACGCTGAGGGAACCTCACTGTTAAAAGGCAAAACAGTGGAATTGCTTAGACAGAGAGAGCAAGAGAATAAGTGAATCTAGAGAAATAATATCTTTTCCACCTCTAATTCCTTCCCTTTTTTCCTTTGTGGAATGAGAGAGGACCCGTTCCTTGTGGAGAACCATGAGTTTGCTGATGCTCACTTTGGCTGGGCTCCTGTGTGAGCACAAGCAGAACGTTTTTTAATTTTTGAAGCTGCCTTGGTCTTTCTGGAAGGAATTATTCCAAAGTGATTACCCAGAAATTCACATTTTAGTTCCTTGCGTGTTTTGGGGGTGCATTCTGTGAGGGTAGGAGCAGGAACAGTATTTCACAGGAAATTTGAAGTTCAAAATGGTATTTTGTCCCTGATGTTCCTGACAAATTGCACTAATGTTAGAATAATGTCCTTTGCAGGGTTTTATGGTTGGAATGGGTCAAAAATACAGCAGTGTAGGGGATGAAGCACAGAGTAAAAGAGGCATCCTGACCCTGGAACATCCCACTGAGTGTGGAATCATCATTAACTGAGATGATGTGGGAAAGGTGGGTGTTTTATTTGTTTTTATATTTACATATACTTGGCAGTTGTGAAGTTCCTACTGAGGCAAAACATTTGACAGTGATAGAAGATAAAGTTTAAGAAAAAAATACAGGTCGCAATTCATTAGAGGTGAATTGGAGAAATATTAAATTACTGAAATTGAGATAAAAGCCTGTGAAGTGCAGGGGGGGGGTTATTTTCTCTCCTTAGAACTGACCTACATGAGCAAGAGGGTGGATGGTGCCCACATCTCACATTCCATGTGACATTCTCACTGTCACTTCCAGAGGAAAGGACAGACTGGGGCTTCCTATCCCTTTATTGATCCTTTGAGAGGGGGATTTTGATTTTTTTTCTCCTGAAGCATGTTTTTCTGTTGCCAAAAGTTAGCATTTCATGTCTGGGTGGTCAGAAGGCATCTTTATTCCCCGTCCAGCACCACTTTGGCACTGTTCAATGAGCTCTGGGGGAAATGCCAGTTCCAGGATGTCCCAGGTGCAGGCAACAAGGTGTGCTCGTGGGAAAAGCTGCTAAATATTTTAAATATCCCAAGTGTCCTGGTCTCTTTGGAAAGTATCTGGCCCTGCATATGGAAGAGACTGTAGTGTTTGGGGAGAGGCTTCACAGGGAAATGCTCCTGGTACTGTTTTCCTGTAGAAAATGCTGCTGAAAGGGAGATACAGGGCTGGGGTTGTTCTGTACTCTGCTTGCTTAGGATGAAGTGCAGTTATAACCCAGGTCTCTGAACTCAGTTACTGTGCCATGTCCATGGACCCAAGCTGTTCCAAATGAACAGACCAAAGCTGATCCAGGAGCACTGGGAGTTCCTCAGTTGATATTTGGAAATAAATTGCCCACTTACTCCACTAGATGGAAGCACAGTACATGGATTTCATTCTCTCCCTGCTTGCTGCAAGCACACTTTTCTAACTACATCCCGTTATGTTTTTCTACCTCAGAATTTTCCTGCTACCTGCATTCAGCACGAAATAACGTTTTCCTGTAGGAAAAAAAAAAAAAGTCAAATTATAGGCCCATAATTTATGTTCCCTCATCTGCATCTGGCAATTGTCCTGTGCACAGCACACACCAGTGCCTGTTCCTTCTCTGGGGAATGCTGGATGCAAGAGCAGCCCATCTGAAATTGAGTTAGAAGAAGGAATTAAGGAAGGTTAAAAAGGTGCAATGTACTTTCCTGTAGTGTGGTTATTTTTAGGGTGTACAGTGCTGTAACTCAAACAATGGTCAGGTACTAAATGGGCTCTTGCAGCTTATGTTTTCCTTCTTTTTGTCTCTTGGATGGAGGAATTACTTGTGGAAGTGGCTCCCTAGCCCAAACTGGTAGGGAAGGGACAAGAAACAGAGTTTGTAAGTGTTGTGATTACTCCAGATATGAAAAAAGGGTGATCTGGATCCTTGTGTGATTTTGATTCAAGGCACAAATTTCTTCCCAGCGCTTGGAAATCCTACTCCTGAAAGCACCAGGGTGTGGAGGAAACAAGAGAATTCCTGGGTAATGTGCCAAAAATGGGACAAAAGCACAGCAGTGCAGTGCCCAGCCATCCACTGGGTACAAAAGGGGGGTCCCCAAAGGCTGAGGCTGGGTGTGTGAGGGGGAGCAGGAGTGGGAATGGTGCAGTGTGGGAATCAGAAAAATAGAAACTTCCACAGACACTGAAGGGTTTAATTTGCAGCCTTGGGAGAAACTTAGATTGATGTAAAAATACCAATACACAAACATTAAGCAGAAAAATCATTAACTTATATTTCTAATATAATACACAAACATTAAGCAGAAAAATCATAAACTTATGTTTCTATGGTTGTAAGAATATGCCTCAAGTAAGTAAGAAACTGTATTGATAAGATGGTGAAGGGTTTATAATGTAGGGGTGTGGTTGTGTAGAATAAGCTAAGAGTTTAGAAGTGATAACAGAAGTGTATGTGTGCAGGGGAGACAGAAGCCTATTAGACCAAAGTGTCCACAGTGCAGTAAAGGAAGTGAAGGTGATAGGTTAGAAAAACAAAATCAACCCTGTAACAACTGTCTATCAAGTTAGAAAGTTATATATTGCCTTATAACCAAGAAACTTGTGACTACTCTTGAGCTATAGCCTATGGCTTATTCCTTTAAAGTCTCACAGCCTCTAAGACTGATTTATCTGAACAATAAATCGTTCTTAACCTGAAAAGATCCCATCCCTTCATTGCAAACGACAGCAATGATAGTGTGGGATGCATGGGGGGGGGGGCTGTGGGGATGGAGGGGGAGCACAGGCAGCCATGGAATGGAGCATTCCTGCTCTCCTGTGCTTCAATTCACAAAATTCCAGCTGGAAAAGAGCACAGGCCATTGTCCATCCCTGGGCATTTGTTCCCAGGAGCTGACAGTGGATGGCAGGGAAGGTGTGGGGACCCAGTTTTCTGGTGCTGGTGACAATGTAAATGTTTAATAGAAATGCTGGGATCATTTGGGATGTTTCCTCCTCAGTAATTTCTCTTTGCCAGTGTGCTTGCTGCTCACATTTCATTCTCATGACCTATAAAATCAACCCTGGGTTGTTTTGGTTCTTGTAGAGTATTGCTATCCATTAACACTCTGGTTATCATTAGGTCAGATTTAATGGGCTGTGCAGGGCCTGAGTGTGCCTGGTTTTGAGGGCAAAGTGCTACAGTTTTAGGCAGGCTCCTGCTTTATGAGTCCAAGTCTGTTCCTCACTGCTAAAACCACCTATACTTTGGGAGTTATGTAAGCACAGAGGTTTCCTTCTCTTCCCTTATTTGTTTCCTGTCTGAAATAGCAGCAATTTTCTTCTTACATCTGATTTATGGATATATATTTTTTAACTTTCACATAATTGCTTACTGGTTTATTCAGCTTCTCCCTACATTTGTATTCCAAACCTTCAAATGAAGGACAGCCTGGCATCCCAAAGCCCAGCTCTGGAAACATCTGATTATTTCTTTTTCTTAGAAGATTGATATAGAATTGAATTGTTTCGAACAGCTGGTGATTTTAATGAATAACTCCAGCTCTGAACAGATGTTGATATTGTAGGTGCTTCAAATTTAGAGAGGATCTCTTTTCCTTTTAAGTTCATTCTGGGGAATAATAATACTTGTTTCTTGGATATAATACTTGTTTTTAGGATATCCTTCAAATAAATTTACCCTTAAAACTATCCTGATGTTTTGTGTTAGGTCAGAAAAAAAGTGAGCTCAAAAGAGAATAAACAGCCAACCCAGTGAATTTGGTTGAATTTGGTGATGTGAGTTTGGCAGATTTGCTTTTGCATGCTTTCTGTCTATTTTAATATGGCTGTAAAAAGATGAATAAAAATTTTAAAAATAAATTATTTCTATGTTATAAAATATGTTCCATGTATCAAAATATATTATTATTTAATATAATTTAATATATGACTTACTGAAAGTAATATAATAAAAAATACATTACTCAGGCTGTATTTGAAAAACTTATGGCTTTGGGCCAGAAGTCCACATGGTCAATTTAGCCAGGGATAGCAGTAAGTGTGATTTAAATACAGAATACAGGTATAGAATCACCTGGGGAAAAGGAGATGTGGCTCTGCTCTTCCCTTGGTGCCCACTTTTGGTGTATATTTAATTGGAAGATTATGCATCCATCCAGCAGCAGTGTAAATAAATTAATTAAGTTGTGAGCTTGGCAGCAGGAGTGGCTGGGAGGGAATACAGCTGGGAGATAAAAACCAGCAGCAGACCATGAGAACAGCCCAGTTTGCAACAATGAGGAGGAAGAACTCCTTCAGGAGACGTGTCTGGGGCTGCTTCTCTGTCATTACACTGCAGTGCTAAATCTGGGTTTCAAGATGGTTTAAAGGCTTGTTGTTTATTACTGATGGCATTAAATTCATTACAGTAATTATGAATTATTGGTAATTTACGTGTTCTTTATTTGAAAGCATACTTTTCATTAAAAGTTGACTTTATTGGTGAAGGCATTAAATTCTGAAATTCAGTATTGGAGTTTGTGTGTGTGTTTGTGTATATGTAAAAATCTTAGATTGCTGCATTGCTGCAGCCCTGCCATCAGTGTAAAAGAATTTATCCTAGGGTGTCATCTCCAATTAACATTGTCTGTAAAAACCTGACCTGGGTTAATGGAAAGGTATCCATGGGCTTGGGTGATTTTCCTTTTAAATGAAATCCCAAAGAAAGCATGACATGGTGTTCACAGAAGAACCACAGTTCAAGAGGGGACCCCGGAGTAGTAACTGTCAGCATTCATTAAAAAAACCCCACAATTGGTTGTCCCTTCAGTTTGTGTTAAGTGTAGATCCTAAAGTTTTTCCAACTCTTCTTTCCAAATCCTTTTGGAGATGTTCCATGTGGCAGCAATATGTGTCTAAAATCCAATTATTTGTGTGCAGGCTTGGTATCAGAAATGCCTTATTCATTTTGAGTGGAAAACATGGACTTCGTATTATGTGGGCTGGGATTTGGAAAATGAAACTGCTGCCTCATCCTCCTCTCTTGAAAAGGGCATGGAGCTTCCTGATGGACAGGGGAAGGAATTCACCATTGACAATGGATGGTGCTGATGCCCAGGAGTCTTTTGCCTGTATAATTACCATGCTGAGGATCCAGATGAGGTGAGTGGAAAGTGCTGTCCTTGTCCTTGCTCTCCTAGCCTCACACAGCTGTCTTTTTCCTGGAGTTTTCTTAGGGAGACAGCTTGGACTAGTGAGACTTCCTCTCATTTTAACAGTAAGAAAAAGAAGGAGATAAAGAGAGAAATAATGTGTTGAAACTTCTTTCCACTCAGGGCTGGAATGCACAGGTATCCATGAAACCACTTTAAATGGTATTGTGGGATGTGATACTGACTTCCATGAGGACCTCTGTGGGAAAAATGTCCACCATGTGTATCCTGGGATTTGGGATCATATGCAGAAGGAGAGGACAGTTTGCCTCCAAGTACAATGAAGATTAAGGTGATTTTTTAACATTTTTATTGCTGCCAGATCCATCTGAAGGTGATTTTTCCTTATTCAAATGGTCTCTTAATGGTAAAAGCTGCAAAATCTGTCAAAAAGCAGTTTTTCAAAGTTCTACTCTAGCTACCTAAAAGTGAGAGAGATTGATCTTACCTTCATTCCCACTGTTGAACAGCAGTCAGCTCAAATTCCCAGTATCCATGTCTTTCAAGCAAATGGAAATCATATTTTCCTCAGCCTCTGAGTGAATTTTACTTTATTATTCTGGTTTGTGTGACTGCTCAGGTTGTTAATAAATCACCTTACATGTAGGAATAGCTCTATTAGCTGGCCTTATCACCTGCCTGAGCATCATTAGTTACATTTCAATCTTGACTTCTTGTCGGTGTGGTGGTCAAAAGCACCAACCCTGGTCCTCAGATCTCTGCAACCAAGTTACATTTGCAGTCCCCACAGGATCAAAGCAAAATTCCATTCAATTTGCCAAGACTTTACTTGCCCTTGTTTCAGTATTAATGGTGAAGGATGTTCTTTAGGTTTTCAAACTTTAATTTGTGTTTTATACAAACTATTTTGTTACTTCCACAGTTGCTTCTTTTTTATTTGGTGATAAGCTTCCATTAATTCTCGGAATTGCTTTAACAAGGAAAAATTGTCATCATCATTTGAATGTTATTCTTTCTAAATGAAAGAAAAATCTATCCAGTGCAAGAAGAAACAGGCATTCCTACTCACACATTTTTTTTCTAAGGGGAAACACCTTATTTTCTTAGGAGTCAATTGTAGAGGAAAGCATGCATCCACATGAAGGTTACTTTACATATAAAGCAGCCCAGGTGCAATGGCTTCTGTGGATGCAATTTATTAAATCCACTGAGATTTTAAATGGGAGTTTTGGAAGTGATTGCTGAGCCTTCAGCCTCCTCTAACTCTGCAATTCATTTCTGCATTTCCCATCAGGGATGTTTTCCTGGTAAGTGATAAAAGATCTGAGGGAGATATTTGTCATCAGTTATGTCACAGGTCCTGATGTTCACTCACAAAATACAGACAGCAATTTGAAGTTTTCTTCTGGGGAGGTTTCCCTTCATTTTTGCTTCCAAGTTAGATGTTCCATCTGTGGTGAAGTTTTCTTGGAGTTAGTGGACTCTCTATTGGGGCTTTGCTGTCATTTTAAGAATCTCTAGATACAAGAAAATATGTTTTTAAAAAAGCAGCAGTGTTTTTGAGACACAAAATGGAAATGGAAAATCCTGAAACTAATCATTAACCATTCATTAAAATGGTTGTTAGTCATGTTAATTGGGGCTTCAAAGAAGAAATGACATTTGCTTTACTTCATATGTACAGAATAGGGAGGGAAGAGAGAAAAATATATAGTGGTGAAAGCAAATCACCTTGGTGGAAAACTTCTTGAGGTCACTGAGGACACCATGCTTGGGATAAACTGACCCCTTTTTCATTCTGGCAAACTTTTAATGAAAGAGGAAAAGGGCCTGGTGATCTTTTGCTGCAGAGGTTAATAATGGATGATCCTGATGAGCATTTCATGTAAAAAGCAAAGCCTGCAGATCTCATTACCTGTGCCTCCCAATAGTGCATTCCCGTCCAACTAGAGGAGCGGAAAATACACCTGAGACAATTAAAAAAGGTTATAGTGGGCAGCATTCACATTTCTGATTCCAGTCCCAGTGCACTTCCCTTCTTAATAGGGATAGAAGAGGCCCCTGAGGTCATTCAGGCTGTCTGCCCTCACTGCTGCCTGAGACACGTGGCTGGCTGCACTGAAGGGCAAGGTGAGAGCAAGATTTGGGTCCCACTTGATCGATTGGCAGTTGCTGTAACTCTAAAATGCTAAAATTCTGTTTTGCCTGCATTCATTTTTGGTAAAGCTCTTGATTTCTCTGCAAATCTACAGCCAGAAAGTCAGGACAGAGGTGCTGAACCTTGTCTAGAGTGTGACAGTGTGGCCGAGTCTCCATCACACTGACCAGTGTGCAAAACACAGAGTAGTGAAAACCACCCAAATTCCACATCTCTCTGTGCTGGTTTAGCAGGGCATTCCAGAAAACAACAGTCCTGGCATAAAGAAGACCAGAACTGTAACGTGGTGACAACAAGCAGTGAAAGGTGTAAGCTTTGAGGTGAATTTAATTTGTGAAGGTGGAAGCCGAGCCCAGTGACGTGAGGAGCTGCTGTGGAGGAGAATGAGATTAACAGGGTAAAATATCTCCTGTTTAAGGTTGGCCTCAGGCAAGAACGGGTTTGTCAGTGTAATATGTTGTTGAATTTTAATATGGAAATGTCTCCTGGCATGTATTTCAAACACACTACAAATAGTGATATTGATCTAACCTTCAATTAATGGGAGAGGTCCACTGTGAAAATCGGATCTGGGTTTGAATGGCAAATAGCTTTAATATTCTGAGGACAGTGGATCATTTGCACAGCTCAGTAAGAGACTATAAATCACCAGGATTAGGGTTTTTTTTTATTATCATTTTAATGCAGGCTTGCTTTCCCTGGAGCAAGGGAGCAGGAGTGTGGTAAATCATTAAAAAATCATGGAGACGGTGTCAGTATATGGACAACAAATAATCTCCTTGTGCTAAAAGGAATTATTTGAAATCCATTCATTCCTGCTCTCTGTTACCATGTTTTTTAGATATCTGCTCTCTTTTGAGATAGAATGAGCACTCTCCCTTTTGCTTTGACACAATCTGTGGATGTCTTTCCACTTTTGGTCCTCACAGAGCATCCATCCTAAAGGCCATTTTTTAGAGCAGAGACAGAACCAAAGCTGATTATTCCTTGAGATGGGAGTACCAAGATTATTCCTCATGGCTTCTTCCAGCTGCGTCTTCTGTACATTTTATGTGTGTGTGTTTGTATTTATGTGTAAACCTTAGATTGCTTCATTGTTGCAGCCCTGCAGCAAAAAAAAAAAAAAAAAAAAAGAAAAAAAAAAAGAAAACAAGAAAAAAAGCTGTTGGCAAATAACCCTTCTTAGCCAAGAAGTAACACATGGTTTCACTGAAGTTGATGTTGATATTGAGCAGTTTTCTAGAGAGCTGTTGATGATCAGGCTGTGAATTTAGCAGATTTACTCTTAATTGATTTCCTGTCTGGCCCAGAAAAAACAATGTTCTTAAAAGGCTTGGAAGCCTCTAATTCTCTAATTAAATCAGATAAGAATTTCAGGCAGTCCTGGCTTCCACTGCTCTGTGAAATGCCCAAGATGAGAGATCAACTTGAATGTGTGCAATTCCCTGTCCAGCCAGCCTCTGTTGGGGATTGTCAGGAAGGATTTCCTTCTGGGAGCTCCTTCACTCTGGCTGTTCTGTAAAGAGCATTTTGCTGTGCAGGTTGCTCCCTAAATCAGCTCTTTGGCTCCCCCCCAGAGCTGCTGAATGAACGTGATGTGACCCAGGGATGCAAAGGGATTTCTCTCATTATCGGGGCTGGGATGCTGGGAGAACACAAAGATGGGTTTCCTAGACAACAGCTGATGTCACTGGGAGAAAGTACAGAGGCTCAGAGGGGAGTTTGTGAAGAGCAGGGATCAATTTAGGGGGAAAAATTCTGAATAGTGAAGTTAGAGATTTTTACAAATATAAAACTCAACAGAGAGACCTGTTTCTGAAGTCTGGGAAACAGCTCTTGGAGAAGAGAATTAGAAATAAAAATCCCTCACAAAGAAATGCAGTTTAAAACACAAGTACATCACCTCCTGAAGTCTCTACATGCTGCAGCCTCAAAGTCACAATCCTCACTGAGCCTTTTCCCCAAAATAAAACAATCCAGAATGTTAATCCTTCTGGAATAAACCCAGATGGCACCACGGACATGATTTCATTTGGTTGAAGTTTTACTTCAAATTCCATACAGGATAAATAAACCATCTCTCCTCTGCTCTGGATGTGCTCAGGGTAGGAAGGCTGCTGGTTAATATTTAAGTGGCATTCCTGACAGCAGAGTTCTGTGCATCAGCTTGACAAACCAGCTTCTGTCTGGCCCTGTGGTTCACGTCTGAAAAGCAGGTTAGAAACTTGGATGCATCAATCATTTTCATCAGCACTAAAGAAGGATTAAAGTTCCCTCATCTGACCACTTTATTTAAAAGATTATTTTTCTGTGCTTAAAATGATAGCCCTTTGGGCTAACATTTGCTTTAGAGAGTTATTTTAGGATCCTCAAGGTTTTGAGGCTGCAGTTTCCCAGACTTCCAAGCTGAGCTGTTGGCTTGTTGCCATCAGCAGGGCAGGGGCTTTTCCTCCCCCTTCAGGGCTTCTCCTGCCATTCCTTCTGCCTGCCCTGACCAAAGGGCTGCTTTTGTTCCATGTTGACAAATTAGCTTCTAGATGGGTTAGTGAGTGGAATTGTCTCGTGGATGGTCCTGGCAACCATCACAGCTGATGCCAAGCAAAGTGGGAGACCAGGGGGTTGTTGGCTGCCCCTTCCATTGGCAGGATTTTGTTGCATTGCTCTCTTGTTTCGTGGAGCTTCAGCATCAGGAGAGGGGGTGTGGTGTGTGCTGAGGAACAGGAGTTCTTATCTGTGGCCAAAATTCAGTAACACCTCTTTCTGTAGGCTTGGACCAGCACTCTTGTGTCATTTATCAGGGTTTTATAACCTTTTACAGTAAATTCTTGTGAATTACCTAGTATGGCAGGGAAAAGGAGGATGGGAGCCATGGTCAGTCAGCCTTGTCTCAGTCTTTAGGAAGATTAAGGAGCAATTCCTCAAGAAAACTCTCTAGTGGCACATGAGGAACATGAACTCCAAAGATCTCTTCCAGTCTAATTTTTTTCCTCATCTGTCATTGCTTTGCCTGTCTTACAAGTGCAAAGTAACTTTGACCAGTACTGCTTTCAGTTCTGTTTATTAGAAAAAGGAGGAGTAGCAGTAAACACCTCTGACTTTATTGCTTGCTTTGAATGACTTCTTTTCCTCTCTCAAAACTATTTCTTAGACTCTGAGGCTCATGCTGGGCAAATATGTTGGTAAAGTTTGTTGGAATAAGAGCTTAGATACATTCAGGGCTCTGGGACACTGCAGTTTATTGAGCTGCTTGTTGGACCAGTTTTCCTCCCCACTACCTGCCAGAGGATGTCACAGTTACACAAAAATGGTGCAATAAATGAGCCAAATTTCTACTTTTTGCACTAAAAAAGTGTTCTTGCATTAAATCTTTATTAAGTTTCCTCCAAGAAAGCTTTGACCTCAGCAGGAGGGTAGCCTGAGGAAGGGAACAAAAGTCAGCCTAGACTGTGTATTCAGTGAGGATTTATTTTGTGCTTTGTGAACCTGCACTGAAGGCTTCTTAACAGATGTCAAAGACTTTACTGGGAGGAGTTGTCAAATCTCCATGAGAAAAGCTTTCTCCTTGGTTTTATTAGTGAACTGTATTCATGCAAGGGAATTCTGCTGTAAATAGAGCTAAAAATGGGTGTCACAGTAAGAGTTTCATCATGATTTTATTATCAGGGCAATGCACTCTTGGCATTTGCTTCTAATTCTTTTCATTGTGACTTTCTGTGCCCTGTCCCAGCAAAACATCAAGGCAGTGAAGTGCTGCTGCTCCTGGGCTTCTGTGCCCTGGCAAAAGCAGTGTCAAGGTTATTGTGGGAGTTGTATTTAAATTGGGAAGCATTTCAAAATGAGCACTGCTTCAAATGGTACTCCCTGCAAAAAGTGGAGTGTCCAAAAGTAGCTTCCAAAGACACTTCTGAGTGCTGGGGAGATTATTGCCATTCCCCAAGCACAGGAATCTTAAGAGGCTTAACCAAAACCTGCAGGAGTTTATTGTTAGAATCCTGAGCTGCTGCCAGGAAAACTGAACCATTTTTCTTTCTTATTTTTTTATTTTTTAAAATTTCATTGCTGAAATCTCATGGATTAAACAACAACAACAACAAAACCAAAACCAAAACAAAAAAACCCCACCCAAAAGCAACAACAACAACAAAAACCACCCCAAAAATAAAACAAACAAAAACCCCAAGCACAAAAGAATTAGTGGCTAAATGATTTCTGTTGGCTTTGCTGTCCAAGATACTCACTTGGAAACTGATTCTCAGAAGCTAAAATTAGATTGGCATCATATTTAAAGCCCTGGGATTTGTCATGGTCAATGGAACTGAAATAAAAACAGTTGGCAGCAACCTTTCTTTCCTACAGAGGTATCCTGCTAAAGTCTACTCAATTATACATCATTTATCAATCATTATGGTGTCATGGTTATATTAATTAACTGCTAGGTTAAGTCAGACTAAACTTTATCTCTCCAAACAAAGAGCTCTTTTATCATAACAAAAATCAATCTCACTTGTTAAACTTCTGCATTAAAACATAGAAAGTTCTCTGCTGTTTTTGTTTTTCCTCCTACTACAGCTCAGCATTAACACAGAGCTTTTAGTCATTAACTAATACAGATGTTAATTAATTAATCATGCTTGCACAGTTCTCTATTAATTTGCCAGTCTACTAAAATGCATCCTTTCTGTTCCCTAAGGGTATTTGGTATTTCAGTGAGGTCTTCTGTTAATTTTCTCTTTTCCACAGCATGTTTAACCTTCTTTTGCTGTCATTTAGAGGCACTATTATCTCAGTTACCCTCTCCTGAACCTCCTGTGTTGTCCATTTTTTTTCCCTTGCTCTAATCAGAGCTGTGTAGTTGCCCCAGATTCTCTCCTGATTAAGTGTAAAAAGTCAGGAAAAAAACCTGAATCAGGGTTAACTCTACTAGAAGTCAGATTGTAGAATTCAGACCTGACTTCTGGTTCATATTAAGATGCAATTGCTTTGATTTGTATTTATTTTTAATGAGATTTATCACTGTGTGTGATTAGACACTGGCTAGTAAATTGTGTCTAGCTTATGTGGAAAAAAAAAATAGAAACTTGGAAAGATTAGGAAAAAAAAGATTCCAGGAATGATTTGGAATCTCAAAATCATCATCAGTAATGAGAAACTAAAGCAGTCCTACCTGCTTCGAGGTAAGGGAACTTAGAGAAAAGCTGTAGAACCTTCAGGGAAAGCATTGCAGAGAGCTCTGAAATCAAGCAAAATGCACCAAACCCCAGAGTTTGGGAACTGGAGCCAGAGTAGTTCAGGGTATATTTCAGACTGGCTGAGAGTAATTAACCATCAGAACAATTAACCTATGGACATAGAGAGTTTGTTGAAGTATTTAAATTGAGACTAAGTATTTTTCCTAGATATGTGGTTGTTCAGCCAGGAATTACTGGGTGAGATTCCTTGGCACTGCCTCCTGTATGAAGTCAGGATAATTCATCACAGACTTTCAGCCTTAAAATTTAAGGCTCCAAATGTCATCTGCTCAAAACCTAATTTTCTTTTCATTTTTCTTTTTAAGTGTTTGGAGGGAAACACAAAACATCTCCTCTCTTGAGGTTCTTGCCCACACACATTCCTAACTGTTTTCTGGGAATAGTGCAGAATTTGCCTTGTGATTCCAGACCCTTTACTCCTGTCCTGTAATGTAAAATCTCTTTTAAATTATTCCTGTTCTTTGCTATTGCACTGGCTGGAGTTTGATTGTGGTAGTTGCTCCCCTGTTGATGTTTCATTTCCAGCTGGTTTTATATACATATAGATATAAATATGTATGTAAATAACAATGTTTCCTGCAGGCCATGTAATTATACCTGTAGATTTTCTCTCTGCCAAACCTTTCCTGTTATTGCTGCTTCCTCAGTGAGGCAGTGGGAGATCTGTGGGTAAATCCATGCTGCAATTTAGGTATCATTTGCTAAGTGATCCATGCCAACTATCTCCTGCTACTCCTGCTATTTTTATTATTCAAATCATGCTTGTAGAGCTGTCTGGTTTCTTGGTGGTTTTTTTTTTTCCTTTTCCTATTCTTCTTGCTCTCTCTAATAAATGTAACACAGGTTTCATCCTGCTGTTCTGTCAGTCCCAAGGAATCTCTTCCTTCTGTTCCAGCTGCACAGCTTTGGCTGATTTCTGCCAAGTCAGAGCTTGAGTTGTCATTTCTTTGCCTCTTCTCCCCCTTGGTTTTGTGTGCAGCCCCTCCTCACTCTCTCTGTGTAAACCAAGTGAAGGATAATGAAGTTTTATACCTTTTGGGACAATTTTCTTCCATTTCTACCTCTTTTTTGTCTGCTTTATTCACCCACAAACCTGCTTTTCTCATCTACCTGTTGCTCCTTGCCTGGAAGCACATCCTGTTTGGCATTTGGCCTTCACCTTGATTGCCCAGATCCCCTTCTGTGCAATGTCCTTGCTATAAAACAGTGGCTTGGTGCTGCCTGTGCAGACAAACAATGCCCACCCACAGATGGAGTGCTCTGGCACTGAGCAGCTCCTTGCTGTTCCCTGAACCTCACATCTGTGCTGAAAGTGTAACATCTCTCAAGGAAAGGATGTTGTAGCCTCTTGCTAAGGCACTGATGACCCATTTTTATTTTCCCTCGTGCTGTTCAAAGACAAAAGAAGGTGAGACCATCCAAGGGAGTTCTCATGATTAATTGGTCTCTGCTACCTGTCCCAGAATGCAGATTGGAACTGGAACGCGCCGGCTCCCCGAGCTCAATTCACAGAAAGCAGCTGGGGACTTTTCTAATAAGCAGCAGCAGCAGCAGCAGCACACACCTGCCACTAAATGTGTGAATGGTCTTTGAAATTCTGCCTTGTTTCATGCATCAAAGCAGCTCTGGCTTTGGATGCAGTTATTTCATTCCATTCCCAGCCCCTCCCTGGTTGTCTGTGCCAGGCAGAGAGAGGCACTTGGAGAAGGATGCTTTCCTGTGTGCTACATTCATGTTTCAGTTGAAAGCCACGGGAGGTGCCTGATTTCCATTCTTCTGCCTGCATCCTCCCTGATGAGCTGCTCCTTTGGCACATTAATAACAGGGAATCAAGCAAGCTTCAGCACTTGTGGCATCATTGTGGGGCTTCAGCAACCACTGGCATGTGGGAATTGGTTTTCCAATACTTAGGAAGTGAGAAAAGTGACACCCCCTTCACATCAATAGGGAACAGCAGAGCAGAGATGGGGAAGTGCATCTGTGTCCCTGGAATAAGGAAGATTGGAATCAGCAGGCTCCTCACAGCAGGCAAATTGAGCATTCAGATGAGTGTTGGAAGAAATCAGAGTAGAACAAGCTGCACTTTCAGCCCAGGAACCATAAAAAAGATTTGGACAGGCAGGAAAGGGATCTCCAGAGCCACTTCCAAGGCCCTGTGGCTAGAGGAAGGGATGTCTCACTTAAAAGGAGACTTGATGGAAGAAGGGGCAATAGGAGATAGGGAATAATTAACTGGGTCATTTGAAGGCTTTAAAAACATGGTTGGTAATTTGGTTGAAAAATACTTTGCAGTGACTTAATCTGCTCTAAAATGAACCTGTTTATTGATCCTTGTTTATGGGTTTGCTTCTGGGAAGGGTGGGCAATGTAGAGGTCCTGATGGCACTTTTAAGGCACTTCTACTTCAATTTTTGTTCCCTTTAGAAGCCTTCAAACTCATAATGTGTGGTCATGCTCCACAAGAGTCACCAGCCTTGCAGATGTTGGCATTTGCAGCACATTGACTCTGGGTATTGCAGGAAATAACTGTTATGCTTTCCCTCACAGCCTGAGGCTGTATCCTGTCTGTGTTGCTTTTATTCCTGGGGAAACTCAACTTTGAGTCAGAAGTGCTGGGTCACCAGGCTTCAAGTTATTAATTTGATGGAGGAGTTGTGCCTCTAGGAGCAGGCTTTTGTTTTGGGGCAGATTGCCCAAATTTCTCAATCCTTACCCCATGATGGGTGGCTGAGTCAGAACTCCACCTTGCCACTGTTCACAGCACATGAAGCAACTGATACCCACATCCCAGCCCTCTCTCTGAGGATGTGAAAGTGGAGACCCTGAATTATTTAAGGGTGTGAAGTGTTCCAGGGATCCAACCTGGCAGCACAGAGCCTTTCCTTGTTTGTTTTCAAATGGGTGCAATATATAGGAAAGTGTAATATAATATAATATATATAATTGTTATATTCACAGAATAATTTAAGTTAGAAAAATCCTTTAAAATCAGCAAGTCCAGGCATTCTCACAGAACTGCCAAGCCCATCATTAGCTCATGTCCCCAAGTGCCACATCCACATAGATTTTAAATCCCTCCAGGCATGGGGACTCCAGCGCTGCCCTGGGCAGCCTGTTCCAACGCCTGGCTATCCAGATATTTAAATGTATACATATATAAAATACACATATGGCATTTCAGTAACTGAAGATGGCTGGGGAGTGTGCTGTGGTGCAGAAGCCACTTGAAACAGTCAGCACTGGTTTACAAGCTCAGCATTAGGACAGAAGGGGTAACTGCAGTGAAGGTTGTGGTGAGCACAACATCATGATGATGTTGTACCTGACTGGGGCTGTATCAGACCCTGAGGAAACCCAATGTGGTACAGCCCTTCCAGAGAATTCTGTGCCTCTGTTCATAAACTCACTTTATCTTTAATGATGCCGGGTGATACTCAGCACTCTTGGGGCACTGTGAGTACCTGAGGTGCAGCAAATATTTCCCATATTTCCTCCAGAGCTCATCCAGCCCAGACTCTGTCACTGCAGCACACCCCAGCTGCTGTCAGGAGCGTGGGGATGGCAGTCAAGGGGAGTGTTTAGCTTCTTATTTCTAGGTTATCATAAAATGGGCTGTTCTGCCCTGCAATCCACAGACAGACAATCTGGGACAACAAGGCACGTAACATCATTTTGATATTTTGAGAAACGGGGACAAAAGAATTAGAACAGTCTTGTTGGCTGCCTGCCTTCAACATTTCTTTGTGACAGCCAGTAAGAATTTTTCAGTAGGGAAAAGGTTCTGAGCTTTTTAACGGTGATATATTTTGTAAGCAAAACAGCAATTTATTGACATTTTTAGCTGTAAATGCAGCTATTAAAAAAAAATTTAAAAAAAAAGTACTCTGAGCCTTCTAGCAATCAAACCATATGATTGCATTTCCCTCATCACTCTAATTTGCTGCAAGGACAATGTTGATGAAAATTAGACAAGATTTTAAATTTTCTGTCATGCTGACAGGAATTTAGTGTCAGTTTTAATGGTATCACACATCCCAGTTTTATAACACAAATTTAACTATAGAACTTGAAATCACTGTTGGATCCAACACATGTAAAATTAATAAACAGATACAATTCGGTTTGACTTAATAAGAGACTTGATGTGAATTATAGAATTATAGAAACAAACAGCACTCTTAGGGAATTATTTTTTCTGCTGCTTTTGCTTTTAATCCACTTTGCTGTTATTAACTTTTACCAAATATAAAACCTTATGAGCAGCATGCAAACAATACATCTCATGCAGGTCTAAGTTGTCTTTACAGCACCTTTTAAAAAAAAATGATTACTTTAAAACAGACAGAAAACTGGACTCTGCTGTGCTGGTGATGAAGGAAAACTCTGAAATGAGATCATAACTAAGATGAGGCTTTAGAGCTGAAGCTTGAGTAACTTTGGTGATGGAGGAGGATGGATGTGTCCTATTCTCATTGGAACTGTGGCCCTAAAAACCCCAGCTGGTATGAACCAAACTCTCCCAGACCCTCCAAGGACCTGCCAACATGCACAAAATAAAGGTCACAGAAAATGAAATTGCATTTAATTTCTTCCTGTGAACAATTGTACCAGTTTTATCCTGGCACTTTGTGTGAAGACTGCAAGAAAAAACTTGGGATTAAGACAAAAATGCCCTACTTTGCTGCTGCCTGTATGTGAGACCCAGCACTGACCATCCCATAAATTTTGCCAATTAAATCTGCCAGTTGGGATAAAATAGGCGTTCAAGATGATACCAACAAGATTTACAAAGGAATATCTGTAACTAAGGAGAATTTGCAAGGCAGCTGGATTAAATTGACTAATGGAATATTTTTACATGCCTGAGCATTGCCATGTTTTACTTGGGCAAGTACTTGGGCAGATAAACATCTGGTGAGACACAGAAATAGTCCCAGCTGGGTTTTCAGGATGTTTTTCTGTTTGTTACCTATAGGGCAGTTTGAATGTGAACTGCAAGTTGTCTTTAAAATCTGATTTTAGACCCTTAAAGAGTGCAAGGGAGATGCTTCATTAGCTTTAGCAGAGTTGATTTCTGGTTGATTTAGCTGCCTGTTGATGCCAAGATATTTGCTTGGTCACCAGATTTCTTTTCTTCACTGTTTCCCTTACAGATTTCAGCTGGAGATTTTAAGAGTCAATCAGTCAGTCAGGTAAAATCTTTAAGATCAACAGCAACATCAAATTGTTATAATTATTTTTTTAATGGTGAACTTAGTTTTATCTTCTATATCCCTGGAATAAGTCAAAGCACATTTTCAAGCTGTTCATAACAATCTGCAGTGGGCAATGACACAAAAAAACCCATCAATTAAGAGTGAAAAACAGAATTAAATAAAAAGAGAATGTTTCTAGTCTAAAACTCAATTTGTTCTGAAGGAACATAATGGAAATTTTATGATTGAGAACACAAACCCTGGTATTTTTAAATTATTGTTTATAATTTTGTAATGGAAATGGAATCCCTGACTCTCTGCTGAGCTTTAGGCAACCCCTAAAGAGGGGAAAGCTTTAAAAGCTGCGTATACACCTACATATAATTCTATGTTTTTATTTACTGACCTGTTACTGTCCTTTATTGGGAAGATACTGCAAGTTACTTTTAATTAAGGTAGTGATCCCTAGGGAAGGGACAGAGAAAGAGGGAATTTCCACTGTTTGGGAGCCTGAAGTGAGGGAAAGGGCAGTTAGTTGTTAAACTGGATTGCAAATAGCAAATCAGAGAAATCCTGCAGTGCAGAAAACTCTGACTCTGGAAGTTAGATATAATTTCTCCCTGTTGAGTTTTCTTGCTCTTACTCTACAGAACTGCTCTGAAATGGATTCTGTAATTTTTTTTCAATGTGATGATTATTCATCAGCCATGAATATTCAAGATTTGAGCTATTATTTGAATGCAGTTGGCCAGATACATTGTATGTAGTGCCTGCTTCTTGATTGGAGAAAAACAGAGCAGTTCTTTGTTCAAATATTTGCATCCACACATTTTCCATTTGTTTTTAAACAATAGTCATACATTTGAATTTAAAGTGGCTATGACATTGCCTGATACCCAGTTAGGAATAAAATTCCCTGGAAGGATAACTTGAGTGTTGAACTTGGAGAGCAGATTTAGAAGTGGCACAAATTTGGGTGATGAGTTGCAGTGTCTGGTTTGTCTTTAAGCTCATAATTCAAAGAATCATTTAGGTTGGAAAAGACCTCTAACCCCACCACAAACCCAGAAATGCCAAAGGCACCATTACACCACATCCCCAAGGGCCACATCCACGGGGATTTTAATTCGCTCCAGGAATGGCAACTCCACTGCTGCCCTGGACAGCTGTGCCAGGGCTGGACAATCCTCTTGATCAAGAAATTCCTGAAGCATGAAGAGGAAAAGCAGAAATAAGATCAGTTCCTGGAGAATACGGCAGAGAAGTTCTGCCCATTCCAGGACTCCCAAGGCAAAATAAGAAATCCCCTAAAAAATGAAGCTCTCTGATTCTGTTTATGTGCAGTGCTGACCTTGCAGAGGTAGGGCCTATGCTTCTTTTATTTTTTCCTTCTTTAATATTGAAGATTTGGGGCAACTTTTTATTTCAGCAACTGTTTTGGGGCTTCATCTTCTCATTCCCTGGATATTTTGGTAATACATGTCTTGCCCCCAGCCCACTGGTTTGGTGCTGAGGGAAGGAGCAGCCACAGTGTGACAGCCAGTTTGTGGCTCCTCACTTAGGGACAAGGCTGCATTTCAGCTTGGATGAGCTGCTAAGGGGAAGTTAAGGGGCTCACAAGTGGAAATCACCTGTCAGTTCATTAGTCACCTTGGATTCATTCCTGCTAGTGCCACTGGAATGTCCCATCCTCCCTCCTGCAAGATCCTGTTCCTTCCTTAGAGTGTCCTTGCCTCCAGCAGCGGGGGGAACCCTTGGGGGGTTTCTGCTGTCCTCCCAAAATCTCTGTGGGGCTGTCCCAGGCTTCTCCTTGGTCCTGGAGGGCAGAGTTGGTGCACAGGCTGTGTTTGTCCATCCCTGTGCTCCTGGAGGGCAGAGTTGGTGCACAGGCTGTGTTTGTCCATCCCCGTGCTCACCTCACACCCGGGACATCCAGCTGTGCATCTCTGCACTCCAGGGAATCTGACTTTGCAGCAATCCCTTGGCTGTCCTGCTCCAACAGGCCTAGCAGGGGGCTGAAGCTCCCCAAAAAACCTGGTGAATGCTCAGCATCACAGAATATCACAAAATGACAAATTGCCTTTTGCAGTCTGTTGCAAGCCAGGTTGCTCTCAGTGTGATCTAAAATGATTCCATGCTCAGGTTCAAGTTTTCTTCCTCAGCTTTCCTTCTTTTCCCAGTGACCAAATGCATTCCTAAAGGGAAATCAGCCTGCTGCATGCACTGTTAGTTCTAGTACAGGATGGGGTTTTTTTTCTGGGGGCAATAAAAACTGTATGAGATTGCAAAAGGTTTATGTATGTTTTATAGCAGGAGCAACCATTGGAGCAAAACTACATTGTTTTCCTCTTTCATGCTCCCTTTCTGCTTTCAGACCATATCACTGTGAAGTCAAGCAGGAGGTTCTTCAGCTTCACAACATGACTCAGGGAAAAAAAATAGCAGTAATGTTATGTATTTATGCAGTGGCATTAAGTGGGTTGTAAATGCTATAAATCAAACAAATAGGAGGTTAGGTAAGTTAATGCAGAATGTTTCCCATTCAGATCCCCTAATCAAGCAGGAAACTCAGGGTGTAAAATACCTGGCGGAATTCACTGAAGTCAAAGGCTGGTCTTTGCCAGGTTTCCCTGGGTGGAATCCACAGCTCACTCCCTCCACTTATTTCCAGGACAACAGGATTATCAGCAATTATAGAACAGTTCAGATTGGAAAAGACCTCTGAGATCACCAAGTCCAACTGCTAACCCAGCACTGCCATGAAATGTAAAATTACACTCAGAAAATGCTCAATGACAAGCCCAGAGATGGCATAACATGATTCAGATGGAGTTATGCAAGTTCCATGTCACTGCCATTATGGATGAGTGGTGGAAAAGCAGAAAAGTTTAATCCCATTGAATGTGTTGGTTGTGCTTTGTTTGGCTTCTTGCTGGAAACATTGCTAGGGAGAACTGACATATGTTTTTTTCAAGGAATAGTGAAATAAGTTGCAAAATGCTGGGGCTGCCTGTGCTTTCTGCTTTTTTATTTTTTTGTAGATAGATGTTGTGGATCTCTCAGATTAGAAAATTCAAGGTGTTGCTGGTAAGTGCAGACAAGTTTTGATAGCAGGCAGTTTTCCAGTTCCCAATTCTTCTGGGAGGTTTTTGGTGCTGAGAAATCTTCTGTCAACTGCTCCTTCTCTGTTTCCTGAAGCTGGGTTGACTCCTATTCTCCCTAAAGGTAGGGTCAATTTTATTGCTTTTGAAAGTAGTAGGGAAAAAACCCCATTTTAAATTTGAGAAGAGGCAGGACTGGAATGTGTGATTATGCACAACATATAAAAGACCAAATTAACTGCTACCTCCCCCACTCCCCCCCAAAAAAAAAAAAAAAGAAAAAAAAGGTCTATTTGGTAAAAAACCAAAACCCCACAAAGAATTGCCTGCACCATTGGCTCAAAGGATTGATGTCATGTAAATAAATCCCCATGGGAAGCTGTAAATGTTCCTCTGCTCTACATCAGTTTGTCCTCAGATGGCCTCTGAGAGAAGGAATGTTTTTTTCTATCATTGAAGTCACCTGGTATGGAAAATTAAAAGCCAAACTAAACTTAAGGCCTTACCCTATCCCATAAATTATGTAATGATTTCCCTTGCCTTTAATATCCTAATAGTTGCAGTTCAGTTTAAATGGTAATTAGCATCAAAGTACTAATTAATACAGGCATTTTCCATCAAAGAGGCTAAAAACATAATGGGTTCCTGCAAGTCAGTGTTGAATTCTATGGAAAACTGAGACTGCAGTGGCAGATTATGTTCTGTGACAAAACAAGGTAAAAAATAAATCCATAAAACACTAGCATGCCCATTTTTCTTGTACTAATTGCAAGGAGTTCAATGACACCAAACCACTCTGTTATTCTGTTCTGTTCTGGGATACTTTGAATATGTGCAGTATTGAATTGGTGTTCTGATAGTTTCAGGTTCATCCTGTGCTGGCTCTGCTCCTCTGTGGTTTTTTAAACAGCAGTAAATCACTCTTTAGGACTGTAAAATAAACATTAAGAGGTCAGTTCATTTTCAGTTTGCCCTTTTGGAAATATTCTTACACGGGTCCATTACTTTGCTGTATTATGGGATAAGATCCTTAGCAGTCCCCATCTTAACCTTGGTTTTAGCATTGTTTGTCCTTCCAACCTTCTCTGGGGCTTTCTTTTTCCTGAAAAAGATAAATATTCTCTATAGACAATGAAACAAAACCTTTGGGTCCACGGAGAGATTGCTGAACTTGATACAAATCCACTCTACAGCCAGTTGTGGCATCAAAATTTGCCTGCTATGGCAAATACCTTCAACTTTGGATAAGATTGGAGAATTGTCCCATTCCCAGAGCAGCCCTGTGACATCTGGGTTTCCATTTCCCTAGCTGACACTGCCAGGAGCACAATGCTGTGTGTGGACCTGGAAACTTGTACTTCAACTCTGCTTATTCCAGGGGAAACTCGTTTGTAAATAATAAATAAAAGAATTCATTTCACTTCAGTGTTTCTACTGTCAAAGCTACAACAATCACTGACTGAGTTTGCCTTGCCTGTGTTTCAGATTTCCCAGTTTCATCCATTTGGGATAGTTCCAGGAGCCTGAGTGTCACAGAAAAGAAAGTTTTTAGCAGTTTCTTGTCCTGACTTCTTAATTTCCTAAATATTTTAGTTTCTCACTGCTTACAGTTGGGGTTTTGTTTTGTCACTGTGCTGTCTTTGGTGTTTTCCTGGAAATTTGAGCCAAGGTGAAATTGTGGGGCTGTTGCTCCTGGAATTTTTCAGTGCAGACCTCTGATTCTCTTTTGACACCCCCAGATTTTCTGCCAGTATAGGACTGGAGAATTTTCTGCCAGTATAGGACTGTTCATGTTATGTACAAACACTTGTATTTGCAGGAAATGCATGGAATGCAGAGAAATAACAATTATTTTTTGTTTTCAGTCATTCCACTCCCAGAGATTTATTTTGACACTGAGTGATTTTGCTCTTTCTTTATGTTACCTTGGAAAAATAAGTTATTAAATAATCATTTGGCTTAATCTGCTGCTGGAGTCAGGAGCTGGCAGAGGTTGCCAAGGTGTCTCCAGGAGATGGTTGGTGACATTTTGAAACTGGCACGTGTGGGAGCTGAGTTTCAGAGGGCACAGAGCCCTGTGAGCAGCTGCAACTTTGCTCTTTTAAGCTGCCTTTTACTTGCTTGAATAACTGTGGTTTTGATGAAACCAAGGAAAACAGTGGTGAAGGGAATTAGATGTAATGACTGTAAAAAGAAATGAAGGAGAAAGGGGACGTCCATGGCCTCAGTGTAACTCATCTTTGACAGGCTGATCTGTTATTTCTCACTGATGGAAAGGTTAAATCCATTAACTGGTGGTCTTCCACTGAGGACAGGGAGCTGACAAGGCATGAAGGGCTTGGGCCAGCCAGACCACAAAATCCTTGATCTTTGAATGCATGGCTTTTATTGTCAGCAGCAGAGACGACTTGACTTTCATATGTTCTCCCTACGTGTGAGGAAGTGAACATAAATTAATAGCTACAGTAATTTCCTCTGGGTAAATCTGTCTAAATGATCTGAAATACCAGGATGCTGAAAGGCTAATGGCTTCCCTGTCTGGCATGATGAACATCTGCAGCTCTTTGTGGAGCCAAAGGCAGGTCTGGGTGCTCGGTGTCTTTCAAAATCAGGTCACAGCACCAATCACGTCTTTCTACACAAAATCCCTTGATTTCAGTAAAATTTACATGAACTGGATGATAGCCTGATGTAGTGAGGTTGTGTCTGACTTTCTAATATTACAAGGCTTGGAAATGACTGCTCTGTTTGCCTTCTGAGAGATGTGAGACTACAGGTGGTGTGTTCTTATCCTCACCTGTTGAATGTGTCACCGTTTTGCACTTTTATCTGTGCAACAGTCTGTAGTCACATAGTCAAAGTGACAAATCAGCAAATCTGGGGGACTTGCTGCCCAGTAATGGTTACACACACCCAGCCTTCCCCAGCAACAAATAAAACAGATTAGCCATAAAGTTCTAATTGTATACTTAATACATGGCTATTTAAATTAACGAGTTACCTGCCCCTTTACTGAGGTCTGTAAGCATGTGTGAGTTCCTCCACCACTGCAGTGAGAAGGAGAACAGGTTCCTGTGATCTTCTAACCCTTGTAATCCACAGACAGAACTCTTACTCTACCAGCCACTGTGGCCTGTGTTGTCAATTCAAATGAAGGACAAAAGAAAAATCAAGAGAGAAAACAAATATCAGTTTCATGTCCTTTCTTTTTATCCTGGGCCTCTGTGACGTGCCAGCCATCAGACAGTAGTCACACATATTTCATTTTTTGAAATTGATTTGCAGTTTGCAAGAGGCTGAGAAGCAATAAAGTCTAAGCTTACCTAACACCTGGTAGCATTAACTACTGTTCAGAAAGTTCCAACTAATATAAGAGGGAACACAATTTGGATTTAGCAAGAAGCAGGATTTATGAATTCTTAATTCACTGTGACTAACTCATGCCCTTGGGAAAGTTTCTCCATCTCTATTTTACCAGATCTATGTGAAAAATGAACTTGGCACTGGAGGTATTTATGAACTTTGGAAATTCAATGTAAATAAATTCAAGTTGTTAATGATTGGTAAATCATTGATATTTAACCTTAAAAAATATTTTTCTGCTCTTGTTTTCCAAAGGTTGCTGAGATGTTCCTGAGGTGCTGGTTGATGAATGCTGGCTAGAAGAGGGTAGTGCTTTGCTTTGTTTACAAAGTGTAGATGATATTCCTGCATAATAAAAGATGGCTTTAGCAGGGAGCATCTCTTCTCCTTGTTGAGCAGCCTCCTCTTTTGGCAGAGACAAGTTCCATGAAGATCAAGTGCATGTTCAGCTTGACAGCAGAGAGCCCTCGTGGGTTTGATGAACTTCATCTTTTAACAACAAACTTCAATAAGCTCTAATTTTTAAAGATGTGGAGTCCATGTAATCCCTGTTTTGTGTAATTCAGCTCTGTCAAAATCTTGTTGTGTAACTTCCAAGCAAACACCAGCCTCAGCAAATGGGTATTTATGGCTGTGAGTGGTTATATGTGGCGTATTCCTGATCCTGAGGAGTAAGTTTTGAGATGGCAAACCTTAACGTGAAAAGAAAAAATGTTAGTAACTATTCCTATTGGCAGGAAAAGGAGAACATCTGCTCAAGTCACTAGTGGTTTGTTGCCTGAGTTAGCAGCAGGGCAGCCTACAGCTAATTAGCTATGGCTTGATAAGAGAACAGGAGTGCAGTGGATAGAAATGTTGTTATCTGAAGTTGCTGGAAATCCCTCTAAAAGCATTAAAAAGATTACTCTTTACTTTCATTTTAAATTCTTTCCTTGGTATCTTTGGAAATTGCTGCAATGACTGCTTAGCTATGAGAGCAGACCCCCACTGAAACCTCTGTGCATGAAATGTCCTGATTTGATCTGGTTTTCATTAAAGCATTTCAGTAAGCACTTGTCCATTCCTACCCAGAAATTTGCACATAAGCACATGCAAAGCACTGAGCACATCTCTCAAACCCCAATTTAAACACAGATTTTCCCACATATGCTGGGGCAACACTGAGATCAGCCAGAATATGGAATTTGCATTCTTTTAAGCTTTTACTGTGGATCTGGTCTTGAGAGCAGCAGAGCCAGGCTGAATTTGGGACCACAGGCTCCAAACACCTCTCCTGCTTTTTTTTCCTAAACCCACCTTGTGCAGGGATCTCTCAGATCCAAAAGGGCTCTGTCCATTCCAGCACCTTTGAATCTCAGATATCTGCAGTTGGCTTTGGTGTAAGGGTGAGGTAATTGCGGATGCCAACTTAATTAACCTTGCATATCTGTTATGTTAATTCCTAAGACAGGCCTGCTAATGTGTGGAAACAGGAATAATCTGCAGTAAGTTTCACTCTTTTCCTCAGTTCCTTGCACTCTAAGTCTGTAATTTACATTTTGTGTAAGATGCTTCATTTTGGCATAGCTCATGTGAGAGTTAAATGCTAAATTCCTTTAAGAACAATATTTTTTAAAATGATACCTATTTTTATAGGCAGAGAAATTCTATGCATTTGAACATGGTGAGTAATGCTTGTTTTTGTGTTTATGACACACACCTCTGATGAATCTTCTTTGGTCATCTGCACTCACTCAGCTTTGTCCTCAGCCAAAAGTCTGGTAAATGAGCTGCTTCTCTGATTATTTCTGAGCCCATGGATCGACTGCTGTCTTCCAGTTTTATTACTGCCCAAATACAGTAAAGCACAGAAGTAAGTAGGGGAACATTCAGCAAAAGCCAGAGGTACCATATTTAAATTCCAATTTTCCTTTGCTGTGTGCTATTGTTCTCACTGATTTCAATTAGTTCACACAGGAAATCCCATTGATTAGAAGCTTTCAGAGGATGGAGTGAAGCAGAGGCACAGGAGCACAACATCTGCTGCACACAGCAATGAAAGTGAGGAGATCCTTTAAAAACTGCATTTCTAGCAGGTGGAGGCTGTGCTGATGTGGAGGGATGGTTGGGATGGCTGGGGGGCAGGTGCCCTGGCCCGGGCTCAGGAGGGAGCTGCAGGGAAGAGGAGGAGGAGGAGGAGGAGGAGGAGGAGGAGGAGGAGGGGCGCCCAGCTCTGAATTAAACCACACTCCTCCTTCTCCAGGGCTTCAGATGAAGCAAGATGCCTTTGATACTGATGTGTACAATTCTTTCCACACGTTGCAAAGCCAGTCCTATATCTGTGGCTTGTTGTCCCTGGAAAAGGAGTGGCAGGGGAGCAACCAAAGCACTGGACACTGGAGAGGCACCAGTGGTTTGGAGGGTTGTGGTGATGTCCAACAGGCCAAGCCCTTAAAATAAACCAGTGTCACTATGTCATTGTGCTTGTAACCCGAGGGGGAAATGAATTAACCATGGAATTCAGAAGAGCCAAATCACAAAACCATCAGAAGGAAAAAGAAAGGCACCCAAACTTTCGGTACAGGAAATTGAGATGATTTATTGTTTAATTTTTGCTGCATAGTAGTAGTTTTTTGCTTTTATACTAATTTGTAGAATAATTATTTTCTTCAATGTGAATGAGGTAAGGAGGGGAAGTTAGGGAAGCCTTCCATTCTCTTTTTTAAATAGCAAGAAACTTGCAACAAATGACTTCACGGTATTTTATCTGTAATGGAAAAGGAACAGATTTCTTTCCTTGTCAGTCATTAATTTAAAAAAGTATTTTATCTTGGAGAGCAAGGAACCTAGTAAAAACTGACACAAAGTTTTTTTTTTTATATTTAAATGCCTTATTATCTTAAAGGGCACAATAATCTTACATCAGGAGACATTCATGTATTTAACACCTCTTCCAGATCTGTGTCTAGCTGGTGCTTTTAATGACTTCTATTATTCTTGAAGAACATAAAGAACTGCTGGAGGAATCTTCACAGACACAGGGAAAAAAAGTCTGCATTAATTTAGCTTTGTATTGGTTTAAGCTTAATAAACTGGCTTATTAAGGCCAACTGATAAACCATGTCTGAATAGAAGGGGTAGAATAATTACTGAAGAAGTATGGAAGCAAAGTACAATAATGGGATAAAGATGTCAAAACATCCCTCCTTAGAAGGGCTTAGGAAGTCAGAGAGTATTGAACAGAAAAGGAAAAACAGAAAGGAAAAATAGAAAAGGATTGGGAATTCAGTGGTGAAGGGCCTTAAGAGTGAGAGGGTTGAGACCTTGTTTTGTAAGCAAAAGCATCCTCCAAAATTATTTGAAAGATTTAATTTGCCTGTGAGAGTACATTTTATGGGGTTCAGAAAAGGTGCAAAAAATGCTAAATAAAATTTCCTGCTAAATTATTCAACTAGATCTTTTATAAGATTTCATAAGTTTGTAAACTTAAGAAATGCCAAGAAACATGTAGGTGGTAATATTTTTTTAAAACAAAATATTTAACTTTTTTACCTCTTATACAAAAAAATCTGAATTTGGAATTGGGCACATTATTTGTTTCGTCCTACCTCAAATTCTTGTCATTCAGCTGATGCAGGGTCTGTTTGACAGTTTTAAAATCTTATAATAATTCTAATGCTGGACTTGCATTTGAAATTACCAGAATGCACTGAAACCAGGTCATTAATCTGAAACAATGAGAGGTTAAAAAGTCCTTGAAATTTCCTTTGCTATGAAAAAGACCCAGGGGTTTCATCCCACCTGCCCCTCTCAGCCTACAAAGTGTTCATTCTCCAGGCTGGTGTAATTAATAATCAACTGTACCCATGGAAGGAAGTCCCCTGGAGCTGCACAGTTGTGTAATTCCTATGAAATATGGAGACTTGCTCTTGCTCCACCCCCTTTTTCTGAAGGATGAAATGTCACAGACAGAATTTCCTAATGCCACGTCCAAACTTCTGAGTTTTTCAGGCAACTGATTGTAGTTGGAGATGGCTGCTTTGCCCTGGTTTTCTTGGCTCAAGAAGCTCCTGAGGGTCACCATAATGTTTTTTAAAAGAACTAAACCTACACATCTAGAAACTGAAAATTTGTTTAATTATAGATAAAGCTTTGGCCTTTTAACAAGGAAAAGTTTAAGATATAACAGTGAAAATGGAGGGGTTGCAGATTTGTGCTTCCAGCAGTATTTAGAATGTACCTGAAGGATGCTGAGTTTCTCTTGCATCTCAGGCATGGCAAAGATGTGCGCTGTTTAGTTTGGTCATACTTTGAGGCTATTCATATAGAATTTGATGACTTAGATGTCAATGAAATATTTTTTGTTTCCACTTCTTGTACATTGGTCATTGGCTACAATACTGAGTTTTGAATTAAAGCGTAAAAATTAATGAAAAATCTGTTTTGTATGCCCCCCCCCCTTTTGTGGCTGTTCACTGTTTGCAAGTTTTTAATTGTAAAAGATGCTGTAGATGAAATTTTTCTCCTTAGCATTGCTGTCCTATTTTCCCTGTGATATCCCCAGGGGATCTAACATGAGTTTAAGTAAGTCCATTTTTTCTCGACTGACAGAGCAAATGTTCAGATGCTTTAAAATTTAAAAAGCAAAATGTAGGCATGGGTAAATCAGCTCAGAAGAGGTAGGAAATTCCCATTCAAGCCAAATAGTCTTCTTTTGGTTTGATTGCTTGCTCAATTCTCCTCGGTTCTGTTTGCTTTTAATTTCCCATAAGGATGTTGCATTTTGAGAGCTTGGCATTCCCAGTATCCTTCACTATATCTAAAACCTTCATGTTTCATCAGGGACTTGCAACCAGAAGGGAGAATGATGTGTGAACTTTGCCAGTGAATGCACCTATGGGCACAGGTCCTCTTGCATGAAAATTATTTTCATGGCTGAATGCTCATTAATATTAATGAGGTAACACAGTTGCTCTGTATATATTGAAGAATATTCCCCTTTTCAAGGACATTACTTATTTGAAGAAGAGCTACCATAGTAAAAAAGTTTGGTAGCTGCACAAAGCAGTTCAGGAAGTCCAAAAGTGAGTTACTGAAGATTTTATATGCATTTTCTGTTCTATGCAGTTTGAAATGGTTTATATGGAAAAAAATGTAGGGAGGGTTACTGAGGGTCATTGAGTTGACACCTTCAAGTAGTCTGAAATCCATATTCTTGTGTGGAGTAACTAGAGATTTGCTCTAAATGGCATTATTGAGTAAAAGTTCGAGTTCTTTGAGGATAAAAAGAATCCAAGATATTCTGAGGATGACATTTTGCCGTGGTCCTAACTTTGTTGCATCCACCAAGGATTGTGGTTCTCCCGTCTCCCAGTCCTTCCAGTGCCTGGGCAGAGATGGTAGCTGGGAAGGGGTGTGTGAGATCCAGGGCGCGCCGTGAGAGCCGGCGGTGCTTTGGGCTGCCGTGCCGAGCCGTGGCTGCCCCTGGAAGCAGGTGCGGGACGGTTCGGAAGATGCGGGGAGGCGGCAGCAGCAGCAGCGGCGCAGCCGGAGCGTGCGGGACCCGCACATCCCTGCCCGCATCTCCAGCCGGGATCGGCCCCGGCTCCATAGCCGTGCCCCCCGCACGCTTGAGTTGAGCCCGGCGCCTTCCATTCCTTGGGAAGCCCCCGTGTCGGGAGAAGTTTCTGACGGAGCCGCTCGCCCCCAGCAGCCGCAGCAGCGGAGCCTCTGACAGCCCATGCTCCCGCCCAGCTGAGCGCGCTCCGGCCGGTCCCGGGGCAGCAGGATTAAAAAAAAACCCCAAGAAATGGAGTGTGCGGCCAGCGGCGCTGGCTGAGGGCCGGGCTGTGACAGTCCTCGGCGCCCCGCCGGCCGCGCAGGTACCCCCGGCCCGCGGCGCGGAGCGGGCACGGCCGGGGCGGGGACGCGGCCCTGGGCGGGAGCGGCCGCTGAGGGCGGCGGGCGCAGGGGGCGGCCCGGGCGGCGAGGCGGGCGCTGCCAGGGCGAGCCGGGGGCGGCTCCCCGGACCGGCCCCCCGGGAAACGCGGCCGCAGCGAGCCCGGGAGAACCGGAGGAGGCGGCGGCGGTAGCGGCGGCCGGTGCCGGGGGCATCGCGGCGCTGCCCGGTCCGAGGGACCGGCGCTGTGCCCCCCTTGCAGGTGAACCGGGGTGTGAGGGGAGGGGCGGCGGCCGCGGGACCCCTGAAGGGCTCCCCTGAGCTCGGCGGCGGAGTTTCGGAGGCGCAACCCCAGCCCGCGGGAGGCGGGAGGTCCGGCTGCTCCTTCCACGCAAGCGGCACCTCCTGCCCCGGCTGCCGAGTGGGGATGGGGCGGTGAAGGGATGGGCAGGTGGCGGTGAGGGGATGGGCAGGTGGAGGTGAAGGGATGGACAGGTGGCGGTGAGGGGATGGGCAGGTGGCGGTGAGGGGATGGGCAGGTGGAGGTGAAGGGATGGACAGGTGGCGGTGAGGGGATGGGCAGGTGGAGGTGAAGGGATGGACAGGTGGCGGTGAGGGGATGGGCAGGTGGAGGTGAAGGGATGGGCAGGTGGAGGTGAGGGGATGGGGAAGTGGAGATGAAGGGATGGGGATGGGACAGTGAGGGGATGGGCAAGTGGAGATGAAGGGATGGGGATGGGATGGTGAGGAGAGGGGGAGGTGGAGATGAAGGGATGGGAATGGGATGGTGAGGGGATGGGGAGGGGTCGGTGAGGGGATGGGGATGTGGCCGTGAGGGGATGGGGATGGGATGGTGAGGGGATGGGGAGGTGGAGATGAAGGGATGGGGATGGGATTGTGAGGGGATGGGCAGATGGAGATGAAGGCATGGGGATGGGATGGTGAGGGGATGGGGAGGGGTCGGTGAGGGGATGGGGAGGTGGCCGTGAGGGGAGGGGGCGCGGTGAGGGCCGGCCGGGCCGGTGCAGGTGGACCCGGCGCTCATGGTGGGGCGGGAGGGAAGCCTGAGGGGGGCACAGGGGCGTCCCGGCTTCTTCGCACTGAGGGGAGAGGGCAGGAAACAAGGGAGGATGTGAGGAAGAGAGAGCTCCCCTTATGCTGTTTGTAGGACTGAGCAGCAGGGTGAATGTAGGAGAGGGGAATATGAGTGTGGATAGCAGGAAAGTGCTTCCTAAGGACTGCCCGCAGTAGTAAAAGCAGTGGGGAATTGAATCAGGCCTTGCTCTTTAACACAGGAGAAGTCACATAACCTCCCTGAACGCACTGGTGAAAAGATTCTTCTCCTGAAAGTTTTTACATCCTTGCCTTTTTTCTATCTTCCCTTCCTCCTGTAGCCTTGGCTCTGTTTAAGTCCTCTCAGAATAACCTGCCTTGTTGAAGGGATTCTCTGTCAGGGCAGGAAAAAAAAAAGTCTTTGGAAACAAACGCTATCTTTGTTTAAAGCTATTTGTGGATCAAGGTTGTGACTTAACTATGAAAGAGAATGGCTCTCCCTTGCTTACATTAAAAACACAGTAACACATTTAAACAATCCAAATCTGGGTAGGTAACTGGGCTGAAGTGCAGTTCAGCAGAGTGAGACCTTAATGCAGGTTTTACAGTACCTCAACTCTCTGGTGAATCAATAAATAATTAGTGGTGGGTCTTTTCTTTTTGTGTGTTATTTGGAGAAATTCTTCAGGCTACAGGTGGTAATTGATAATATTTTTAATCTCTCCCACTTTCTTCCTGAGGCCTGTGGCTATGATCTTTAAAGTCCTTTTCAATCCAGACCATTCTATAATTCTGTGATGCACAGGTTTAGATGTAAGACATCAAGAAAAAGGTGAAATATGGGTCCACTCTTTCCAAGTTTCTGTGCTGTTTAAAAGTTGCAGCTACACTCTGTGAGCTGGGGTACCTGTTGGTAAACATTTGGATTTGTTGCTGGATGCCACCACTTGTTCCCAGTCCCAAATTTGATGGCCCATATGATCTTACATCTAGCAGGTATAAGCACTTACATATATCAGGTATTTGAAATAATTTTGTGCAGGCAGGTACAGAAACTCCAAACTACAAAGCAACTTTGGGGTTTCTTCTCTAGACACTCACTTTTTAGTGACTTAGCCTGGAAGAATTAAAGTTGCAAAAAGTAGCAGCTGAATTCAGGTTGGGAAGCCTGAACAGTGGCCAGAAGTGTTACTCCTGCACACCTTTTCTAGGTGTCCTGCTGTAAACTGGAATTAAGAGCCCATGAATATCCATCTGAGGGACGGGTCCTGGAGCTTTAGGAAGTGTCTGTCAGAGGAAGGCTGGGCATTGGGGTGCTCCTTTTCCAGCCCAGCCAGGAGTGCTCCAAAGAAAGTGAATTATGCAAGAGACTCCACTGGCTCGATCAAATTTCTGTCTTCAGTTTCCCTGGCAGGCTTGAGTTTCACTGCTCCTGTTCTGCTGGGGGCTGGAGGAGTGTTCTCAGTGTCAGAGAACTCCGAAGTTTCCAGAGAAGCCCCTCAGAGCCCCAGCATGACGTAGGTCTTCCCATCAAACTAGTTTTCCATTAATTAAAAAAGTAGGCACCCTAGATAGCATGAACTCCTTGGTGAGGATAGTGGAGAGAAGTTATTTATCTTCAGCCTTTCAATCCTTTCCTCTTTGTGACCTTTGCTTATTTCATCTCTGTTGGTTATTCACGGCTCTGGCAGACCTGAAACAGCTTTGCTGAGACCTACAGGAGAATCACTGCTCTATTTTCTAACTTCTCAATCTTGCCCTAATCAAAAATGTAAATACATGCATAATGATTTGCATGTCATTAACTTCCAAAAAGCACCCTCATGCTAAAATCAGTGTTTTTTGAAACCCAATTTTCCTGCCTGCCTGAGAAGTTACATCTGGAATTTGCAAACCACGAATTCTGAGGACATAAACTGCTTTCAGCACTGCTATTTACTTTCTGCTTTATTTATTGTTTTCCATTCCATCCAGGGAAGAACAATAAATTAAAAAATACGTTGATAGTCATTTTTGTAACCAGTTTCTTTCTTCAGTCTTCATACTGAAGGCAGAAATACTCAGTCTTCATACTCAACAGAAAGTTTCAAACTTCAAAATGAGTGAAGTTGGTGTGGTGTATACTCACGGTACACTCATTTTGCCACCGCTGAACACATTGTGATCATTTATGAGCAGAGCATCTAACACATCCCAGAAATTCCAGAGAAGTGTGGATGGGAGCTTGCAGATTTCGAGGAATCCAGGGAAACCGGGAGCAAACAGCGTCCTTTTGAGCCGGGCTGGCAGCGCAGCCGCCCCTGGATTTCGGTTTCCCTGGCACAGAGCTTTGTGTGTGAGCTGGAGGATCCGGCTGGGAGTGTCTGTGTGGAGCAATCGCAGCCCGGGATACGGCACGGGCGCGCTGCCAGCAGTTTGCAGCAGCGTGGTTTTGCCTGATGTCAGGGATGCTGGGAAGGATCATTCCCGGGCTCTGGCGCGGCCGCGGAGGTGCTGTCGCTGCCGGAGAGGATGAGTGCGGGAGGAGTCGCTGCGCGTTTCAGGATGTGCAGATGAGGTCGAGCTCCCGTTACAAACCCAGGGCCTGGAATGTGCCTTTGCTATGCATGGCTTGCCCAGAACTCGGGGCTTGTTTTAATAGGCTGCCTTCGAGTCAGTGAGTCTGGGAGCCAGCGCAGGGTTACCCTGGATCAGATGCCAGAGCGTGTAAGGGCTCTCCCTCTCTGGGAAAGCTTTGGAAACGGGATTAACAGCGGTGCTGCAAACCCCGCGTGCTGCTGGATGTGTTACACTGTGGTTACAAACACAAATCCCTTGGGAGCAAACAGAAAGTGCCGCTGCTATTCAGTGGAGCAGCTTGAACATGTCCCTTCCTTCAGGAAGGAGGGGAAAACAGTGTGCAGCAGTTCTGTTGATACAAAGAAAGGATCTAAATAGTAAGATAAAACATATGGCAAACTGTGGATCAGCTTGAAGTTCCTGTGATATTTGAAAAAGCATTTTGGTTTCTATGCTAGGACATAAGCAGCTGTCTGATGCCTGAGATATATTCCACACTCAACACTGCTTCTGATGAATTTTGTGTTAAAAATCAAAGGTGTATGATGTCCCACTTAGGAAAAAACCCAAACAATTTTTTTAGAAACCAGTTAGGACGCTGTGATGAGAAGAAGCAGGAGAGGGCAGTGCACCTGTGTTCCTCCTGAGCATGGACTCTCCTGCTGTAGCATGTGAGGAATGTGCATTGTGTTCAGGACACTGGGAGCACCCAGGAGGATGTTGGTAGCTGTGCATGGTTGAGCAATGGGATGCTCAATGAGGGGGTGCTGAGCTGTGCAGTCAGCGTTGTGCCAGCACCACCTCACAGGCACCAGAGACTGTGTTTGCCTCCACAGTTCAGTAAAATAGGCCAGTGGCTCTGCTCCATCCCCAGGGCCAAAAGGCACAGCTCCCTCCCACGTGCTGAGCTCGCTCCTCTCCAAAACAGAGTGCAACTGACCAGGCTGGCTGTGCCCAGACAAGGGGTGGGAATGACCAGAATCGCTGTCAGAAATGGAGCCTTGAAATTCCTATATTTGTGTGCTAAATATGGCTGATCTGGGTTTTGGTAGCACCATTACACTTCACCTCATACACCAGCTCATCACTGCAATTTCACTCACAGTGCACGAGTGCTTTTGTTTAATTAAACTTTACTGAAAAAATATCAGCAGTGACAACATGAGAGAATTGTAATGAGATGCAGTTGGAAATACACTTCTGGGACTAACATCCTGTCAATTACAAACAGAGGATGTTTACTCTGTCTGGGTAAATTTTGAAAGTGAACCTCAGAAAAGCAGTTAGTTAAACTCTGAAACCAGCATCTTAAACTTTAAATATAAAGTTCAATCACCAGAGTGTAACAGAAAATACATTCAACAGTCACTAATCTGATGTCTTATCAAGATATTGCTCCTTTAATTTGCATTATCACTTCAATATAAATATTTCAAATCATCCAACCATTCCACTATAATGAATTTTACCTGTGGATGTGAGAAGAGACTGTGCATCTTGAATAGCTTGAATTCTGCAGATGATACTTTCACATTGCTGTGTCTGGTAGGGAGATCTGTTCCTGAGTCATTTCTCATAGCTGGTGGTAGCAGCTGGAAAGAAGCCCAGCCAGATTACTGAGGGAAAAATGTAGGGGAGGAGAAGGAAGAAAGAGGGCACATGTTAAAGAAAAAGAGAAGTAAAGATGGAGAGAAATGACCAAGAGTTATTCATAAACAGGAATAAAGTGTTTGCAGTGGAAAAGGCAACAGGTGTTAGAAAAAGTCCTTAAACCACCACATATTTCATCCTGCTGGTAAAAGAATCTCTGCCTCTAGTGGAAAATTGATGTCTCTGCTTCTCAACCATGTAACAAATATAAAATAATTTCCCAAATTTAGCTTTACTCCAAATACAGCCTTTTGGCTTCCTGCATTTCTGATTGAACTGGTGCTCTCTTTCTTCATTAGGCTGTAAAAGTCACAGTCAGTCAATTTTGCCCCTGAAAATCTCTGATGTTGCCTTAGGTGTAAAAGATTCTCCCCATCTTGGGGAATATTTTAAAAGTCTTGTCTCAGAATTTTTTACTAATAAAGCTGGACCTATGTCTTGGTAACTTGAGGTGTCACTGATGCTGTGTTTATATGCTAGCTCCAACACAATTTTTAACCAGAATCTTCAATTAAACAAGGCACACAGTGAAAGAATTTGAAATAAGACTTTTCTGGGTACAAGGAGAAGCTTTAGTGATGAGAAAAGCCTGAGCACAGATCCCATGAAACCAATATTAAATGAGGGCTGATGGCAGAAACTGTGATGTGCAGTGGCCTGGTAGTGAATTATGTTGATGTCCCTCATATATTTTGAAAGCAGCTTTTCCAGGGAAAGAGAGTGATGTGAACAGGCTGTGTCACTGGGAACCATGCTGAGTTTTGCTTAAGTCACATTTGGATTCAAATTTGTATGTACCAACACTTTTCCATCTCCCTGCTATTTTCAAATGTTTTACTGTCACACATGGAGATGTTTTCCAATTCATCAAAATCCAGTGCGCTGAGTTCCTCCACCACAGAACATTCCCACCTAAGTCTTTCCCACTCCCACGCTGCAGATGGGGAAGAGTGGGACAGCTGGCCCTGCTGGTCACCTCCTCCCCAGATCTGATAGAAAATGTAGTGTATTAAAACCTGTCCCACTTGCCAGCCTCTGGATTACCCCAGGGCACGTCCTTACAGCTTAGATACTTCCAGAGAGAGTAAATTTAAACCCAGCAGGTGAGTGGCCTGTGGAAATCCTCCAGCAGGACTTTCAGGCCAGCTGCTTTCCCCTCGGAGCCCCCAGAGCGTGGCATTGCTGGAGCAAGCTCAGCAGTTCCACCCCTTAATTTAGCCTGGCGTGTGTTGATGTCTGTGGCCATTGCTCCTGACAGCAGCTTCTGGAGCACACTCTAAAGGACCCTGCCTGTAGGAAAACATCCTGGCTTCTGAGATGATCTCTATCCAATTAGACAACATTCTCCTAGGACAGGACTGGGTGTAGCACTTGCTATGAGTTTTGTTTCTGTGCATTGCTTTAATGATGCTGCCATCAGTGCAGTGGACTGGACAATTTCTGTCTTCTCCAGGAATACTGGGGTAGGGTTTTCTGAAGCATGCTACAGCCTGAAAAACATAAGCAAGATGATACTCATTCCTAATACTGCTGCTCACCTACCCTTGTTACTGTCTTTGGGTCAGACCTGGTAAAGATGAAAAGTTTCAAGTGGAATGGCAGTTTTTTGGTAGATAGGCTTGTCTTCCTGTCTGCTGCAGGTTATAAGGATGTAATTTCTATTAGGACAAGCAGGATGTGCCAGCTATGGGTTCCTGAGGGAAGGAATGGAGCTGCTGTTCTTGCCATCATCATCTCTCTGAAATAGGCCTGAAAGCTGCTTGGGAAGTCAGCAGTTCACAGAAATGTAATGCTTTCCCTGCTCTTTGCTTCCAGCCCTGTTCCATCCCCTTGGATCCATTCTGTCCCCACTGGAGCCATCCCACCAGGACAGAGGAGCAGGCTTGTCCTTGTGGGTGCCTTTGGAACAGCTCTGCTCGTGGGTACAGAGGTGAGGTCACAGGGGGCTCAGAGGCTTCTCCCTGGGGGAAAAGCCATTTCAGGGTCAGCACTGCATGTCCCTCCTGGCCTCTCACCCCACAGGACTTGTCTCACACGTGTGGGTGCTGGTTTTTCCCTGTTTTCTGCAAAACTGAACTGAGCTCACCATTTTTCATGTGTTATAGAGGGCAAACATGCACCACTTTGCCGTCAGCATAGCATTTACCTGATAGTAAAGATCACCCTAAATGAATATCTGAAAATGTTATCATGAAGCAGCTTAACTTCTGCCAAATTCTGCTTTTTTTCCTCTGGCCTTTGCACTTGTAGAGTCAGGTCTGAAAAGTGTGTCACTGTGAATGCCACTTTGCTGGTCAGTAAAGGAAACTGAACGTGCAGGATAAAGCCAAGTGAAACTTTTATACTTCAGAACCCAGGGAAAACTTTTGAGAAACAAAAGTGTTTATTTTCCCTACTTGGAGGTCCTCAGCTGGTGTCAGCAGCTCTGCTGGAGTTGGTTATTTATGCCAATATTCAGACTTCAAAACTGCAAGTGTTAATGCAGAAAGCTGCCCTTAAATGCCACATGGAAGAAAATATGTCAAGGTCCGTAAAAGATTCATATCACAAAAAAACAGTCCAAGGCAGTATTTTGCTTTTCTCTTCTTCTTTTTTCTGTTCCCTCCCTATGCTATCCCAATGACACAGTATTCCCTGTTTTTCTCCTGAGGAGAGTGATATTTCCCACACAGCTGTGTGATGTCTGTGCAGTGCCTGATATCCCATGGAGCTGGATCATCCCATGGGCTCTGCTTTGTTTTCCAGGTTCCAAATGTTTGTGTATCACAGTGTTGGTGACTGGTGGCTTTTGCATTTCCCCTTCTATAGAGGACATGATCTTCATTTTTAATGAGTTCCCAAAATAAACACCTTCTTATGTTTCAAAGCACAAAAGAGAAAAAGGAGCCTTTTTCAAAGCTTAACTCAAAACTTAAACATTTCCTTGAAATTTTCTCTCCTGTGTAATCCACCTGTTTGATACGACTTTCTCTTTTGTCAACAAAGCTGGGCTAAAACTTTGAGGATGACTCTGAAACTTTCCTCCCATGAGACTTCAGATTGACAAAGAGGGTACAAAGCTTCACGAAATTAAACTCATCAAATTATGTATTGCTCCCTTTTTTGCAAGGTTTCCTTACTTGTCAAACCAGATGGGACAAAACACTGTGAAAATTATGCTGAATGCAGCACTTTGTCTCTCTCAGTAATACCTGTTTAGGAGAAAATGCATGTTGAATTTTTTGGGTACAGTTTGCTTATGCTCGTGACTTCTATTCAGTGTGGCAGATATTGTGTAGTACAAAATGACGTGTAACAGTATATTCATTTAATTGATATTTATTGATATTAAAAGGCTATAATTTTTAACTTAAACTGAAAATAATATCCTACTGAGATCTTCAGATATCAGCATTTCCTTACTGGTCAGCTGGAAGTGTGAAATGGTCCTGTGAAGTATAATCTAAATAAAAAATTTTCGTAATTTATACTCCATATCAGTGTAATCATTAACCCAAGCCTTGCTCTGCGATGTTGCTGCAATTGCTGTTTTTATTTGTTTCCTTCCTAGCCCTCTTAGCACTTGGCTACAGCTGAGTATAATTGTTTATGAAATTGCTGTTCGGTATTTCAGCTTCTTTCCAGTCTGTCAACTTCTGCTTTGAAAATTACTTTGTCTCTTTAAAATTAAGATTAAAAACCTGCTTGACCTACGTGGTAGTTTTAGCTTTTCAGTTTGAAATCTGGATTTTTTAAATTTTTCTTTTTTTTTTTTTTTTTTTGCAAACAGTCTATTCTATTGTAATCTCTAAGTAACTATTTATGATAAATTTCATTATGGCAAAAAAAAAATTAAGTTAGGCTTTAGTTTGTCACATCCACAGCGTTGACCTGCACTTTGTCCCAAGGAAAAAACCCCAACCCACTTTAACTGCTGTGTATAAAGCAGTTTATAAAGTGCAGTCAATATGAGTGAAAATTGTTTGGTTTTTTAATTTTTTAAAGTCTATATTGGATGAGTAGCTGATGCTTAAGGAAAGACTTTCCTTAAAGTCTTATTTGACTTATTAAGACTTTTGCATTAAAGTCATATTTGCCCTATATAGGGCAAATATGCTGGAATATCATGAAGGTGGTGGATTAAGTTGGGAACCATTGTTCATTGAGCTCTGCGCCATGAGAGATGTAAGCTGGAATTTGTAGTTGAAATTTGGGTTTAAAATTTGGTTTAGAATGGATAAACCATTCTTTGGTTTAGAATGGATAAACCATTTTTGCATGGTGGATGTTGTACTGTGTGGGCTTTGCAGAATGTGACTACAAAGACAAAGGTTTTAATAAGGGTAAGGGTCCTCTTGGAACAGCACAAAGAGATTCTCACTGCTGCTGTCTGAGCAGGACTGGGGTAAGCCCAGACCTCTGCACCCGAGTGCTGCTGAACTGGGGAGTGTGTCCTCCTCAGCCTTGCTCTTCTCTGCTCACTGTGGGAAAAAAACCTCAGCAAAGCTGGCAACAAAGCACTGCCAGCACAAATGGTATTGTGAGGCTCTTAGGAATTGGGTTTTATTTGGGGAAAAGAAATTGATTTTTTAAAATTTTCTCTTATGAAATGATCTCTCAATTGTAGGCACGCAGTTTGTGGTAACTGGGAGTGGGGCTGGGCTGAGCCTCATCCCCAGTGGGCACAGCTGTGAGCAGCAGGTGAGCAGCATTGACAGCAACGAGCCAGGGAGTGCCCAGGGGCACTGAGCAACCCCCAGAGGGAGCAGAGGGCACACAGGTGCAGTGCATCAACAGGAGGGGATAAAAGGCTGGGCTGGAGAACAAGAAAGGCAGATACCTGTAGCCCTCTGAGGTGTTAGGGTGTTTGTCTGGATGGGCAGGTGCCTGAAGCCTTCTGATGTGGTGAGGTGTTACTCTGGTTGGGTAGATGCTTAAAGCCTTCTGAAATGGTATGGTGATACTTGGTGTATTGTGGCCATCTCGACTGTGACATATGTTGTGATATCTTGATGGATGCCAGGTTTTCAGAGCTTCTAGAAGTCCAAAAATTAACCTCAGTGCATTATGGGGAAACTTGGTAAGCTCTTAATTGAAAGTATTACTTCTCAGTGGGGACTTCTACTGATAAGACTGTGTTCTAATCTGTTCAAAATATTGTTTGCAAATAGAAGGATGGATAATGAGCAGGAATATCCAATTTGCTAATTGTGCTGCTAATAGGCTATTAACAGCTGATCCGGTTTGCGCTAAGTGATGGCACTTGTTTCAGGTTGCTTCCTATTGTGTTTAGCAGCATTAATGAGGCACACGGGGTGCTCGTGTGATTTGTCCTCTGAAGGATCTCCCAGTTTGTCTGGGGCTGGTAATGCCATCATGTTCCTGATGCCAATAGGAAAAATATAAGGGTATGGCTGGTAGAGCAGTGGTGCTCTGGGCATGCAGCTACTCACACCACTCTTCTGTCCAGATAGGAGAAGAGTAGGGTCAGGGCCTGAGTTTCACCTATTTATATTATGACTTAATGTCTTTGACTTTGTTCTTTATTTCTTCCCCAGTATCCCAGTTTTTCCTGTGAATGCAGCATAGACAACTGACACTTGCACAACACTGTCTTTCTGAGTTGGGAATAATCAGCTCCATTTCCAATGCTGTGTGTTTGGAATTGGTTTTGCCCAATTCACTTCATATGATGCTTCATGTTAATCAACGTCCTATTCAAATTGCCTTTTCCTTGCCCAGTCATCTCTCTCCTGCTGCTCCCTGTTGCCAGCTTCTCTCCTCCCTTCAGATTTCTCACAAAGCTTGTTAAAAGTTGAGCAGGAAAGGCTCAGACAACAATGTCAGTTTTGCTATTTGCTGCAGCTCCACAGACAGCTGCTGGTTTCTTCCCTGTAGGACCCAGAGCTGTTCTTTGGAGGAAGAGCACTCCCAGGAATCCCCCAGGATGATCAGGCTGCTCAGATCTTACTCTGGATTATTGCCAATAATGTCTTTTGCAGCTATTCTGTGCTCCCTGCTGTTCTTTCTTTCTTTCACATAACCAGGAGAGCATTCTCTGTCACCTGGAGATTAAAGAATTGCTTAATAAAAGCCTTATACATCTTTTGGCGAATGAGTGTTTATGTATTTCACACACACAGTTGTGCTCTTTGAAGTCTTGCAGGGACTTTCTCCCTTTTTTTCCTGCGGTGCACCTTGTGATTGTGTCTCAGGTCAGGGTGACATGGTGCACATTAGTTTTGCTTTGTTCCTGACAGACACACACCTTGTCTTTTCTGGCTGAGGAAGGGAAGGGCTGTTTCTCTCTGAGGTTGCATTTGAATGAAACCACTCTGTTTCTCAAGGTAATGGTCACTCAGAGGCTGCTACTGCCCCATGTATATTGAATATTTGAATTCACTTTGCAGGCTGCATGGTCATATATTGCTTAGGGGTGTATTAACATCTATTTTTTCATCATGGAAGGTCAGTTCTCAATACAGCAATCTCCAAGCAGCAGTTTGTATAGCTGCTCTGTAATAGCTGAGTGACTTTTTACAGGTGTGTGTGACTTCTTTACTACCTTACTTTTGGGGCATCAATTTTCTTATTATTATATTGTTTCATAGTTTTTATGGGGTTAAACAAACAACACTGTGGATAACAAAACTAAGTCACAAGGGCAAGACTGACTAACCTGTACCAGGGCAGGGAACAAACTGAATAGAAGAAACACATGACTAAAGACAGAGTGACCCATGTTTGAAAGTGAGAGAAAAATGTACTTTGTGTTTACACTTTGTGTACTTTAGGCAGTGCCAAGTTTGTGCAAATGGAAGACCTTAAATTACATTGATACAGTGAGTGGGGATCCAAGGCTAAATAAACCCTCTGTGGGAAGAATAGGTGGTGTTCTGTGCAATAGATCCTTACTGGAAAATCCAAACAAATAAATGGATGCCTGGCAGAACTCTGCTGCACTATGTTATGTGAGCAAGGAGTTTGTATCTGTGGCTTAGATGCTCTGCTGATATTGGAAAATGAACTTCCACTCTGTGGGGATTCAGAGAAGGGGCAGTGTTCTTCACTTCTCCCCGGAGCCCAGGGCAGCAGACCTTCAATTCAGCGCCCAGAGCCTCGGGGCAGGGCTGACAAACTGGTGCCAAGCTCATCTCCCAGCAGTTGGGATGTCACAGCAGCCTGGGTGACACTCCCAGGAGGATGATGTGCCCAGTGAGGGGCACTTGGTGTGACACAGGCGTGTCTCAAGGCTGCTCCACTGGAGGCAGCTGGAGTCAAGTGTTCTATACATCAAATGTCAGGAGCTGCCTTCCTGGGGGTTTCTTTTCCAGCTGTAATTCTCCTGTAATGAGCATTTCAGTGTGTTTTCAGCAAAAGTAAATAAGTGTTGCATAATTTGCTTGATTGGCATGGGTTTTATTGGTCCAGCTTGAGCTCTCCATTGAGATTTGTGTACATCTGTCAGTTTTATTCTCTTTTCTCCCATCCCTTTATCAGGGATGTGTTTGCCTGGGAGCACTGGCTTCCCTGGGTTGTTAAGGAGACTCAGCATTTGTACCTGGTTGTTTTAAACCAAGATTGTTATTTTAATGCATTGCTTGCATGTGGCTGTCCAAAATGCTTATGAATTTCTGAGTTGTGGAGCCCTTTGTGTTATTCCATTTGTTGTGCTTCCAGTTTCCTTGAACCTTGGTTGTTGCTATTTGTGCTCCTGAGGGAAAGAAGAGAATCCTATTTCCACTTGGACTCGATAAGGGGGTCCATGTTCAGATCTTGTTGATCTGGAGAAACTGACCAAGCTGTATTTTGACAAGTAACCTACACAATTTTTAGGATGTTTGTGGCTTTCCCTTTTTTTTACTTGTTTTGCTTGTTATTTTCTCCGTGGAGAGCTCATGCACCATCAGCTTAATTAGCCCTGATGAATTTCTTGAGATCACACGGCTGCAGCTCTTAATCTTTGTGGCTTGTTATGTACGTGGTGGTTTCCTTGCTAGACCTTCACCAAATTTTAGATTAGCACAGATGTTTTCTTTATTACTGACATGACTGCCATAGTAGTTTTAGTAAGAACGGTTTAATCTTCCCAGAGAGATTGACGTACTTATTTGAAAATTATTCAAAATATTGCACTTTGAAATGCAGTATATTGCACTTTAGCTTGCATTTCTCTTTCACTTAAGTACTGCTAGTGACACAAACAGTTTTTTAATCCAATACCCCTGAAATGAGCAGTCCTGTCCACTTTCACCAACCTGAATGTGTTGCCAAGAAACTGAACAGGATGGGGCTGGGTTGACCTGTGTGTTTCAGTGGAGTTGCAGCAAGACCTGGGAGCTGAATAATTCATTTGTGAGAGGGACACCAGGGCTGTCCTTGCTCAGGTCAGTCACGATGCTGGGCTCTCTCCCTCTCATTACTCCATCTTTCATCTCTTTCCACTTAGCATAGCTCAGCCAGCAAAGTTAATAGATTCCCATCTTTCACTGGAATTCCTGTCTTGAAGGGGATGATAAAGAAGCAAAGGCTGCAGCTGCCGTCGGTGAATTGTGATTTATAGCTGAGGGGAGAGATCTCCCTCCTGTTGTAACAGTAGTGACAAGTGTTGCCACAATGCAGCAGTGATTGTTTAGATGAGACATGTAAATAAAACAGAGCCATCTGGACTGCTAAAAACACAGCAAACACAGAATTCTGCTACTGGGACTGAATTCAGGCTGTTTCACCCTTTTAGGTAATCAGAACCTGTGGGTTTCATTCACTTTGTGGAAGTATTTTTTTCTTTTTGGTCATCAGTTGTTAACATTTACAACCCTTGGAAGGTGCTGAAGTCTAAAAAGACACCAGCCTGCCTTTTTTGATACATAAAATCAGCAGGTTTTCCTTTGAGCCAAGGCTCAGCATCCACTTTCAGCGTAGGTAGGAAATGGGTACAAGTTTTCCTGTGTATCTGAATTTCAAAGTTCTCCACTATCTCATAGAATAAAAGACCAGAAAATGTTCAGTGCAAAATTTAGGATTGGATTCATTGAGTTGGACAGAGCTGAGGAGCTACATGAAAAATTACATCCAAGGTGAGCACCTTCAGGCTCTTTGGAGAGCTTATATTATTATTTAGTAGTTATCAGGGATTTTTTTCTGAAATATCAGTATTTGGGAAATGAAATAATTATGAACCATCAACTGAGGGCGCATTTTTATTTCATCACTGATTGCTGATAATTTGCAGTAGTCCCTACTCCTTTAAATATATTGCCATTTTATGTTTAGATAAGCATAGGAAGGAGGGATTTTTCTTTCCATATCAGAAATGGTTTTTTCACCTACTCTGATCCGACAGCCAAAATGCAGGATCTGGTGCTAGACTTATCTGGAACTATATTATTCTTTACATGTTGTGGCTTTAGGTGCCTTCAAAGAAGTAATATCTGTGAGGTTATTTAATATATATGGAGTTAGCAGTGCATGTTTATATTGTTGGCATTTAGACAGGAATTCCATTTTGATACTTAGTTTTTTGCTGCTGTCCTGAACTTGCTGCTATAAACAGTGAATAATCTGAAGGCACAAAGCATCTGGTGTTTCTGAAGATCATTCTTTGCTGCCATACACTATACAAGCATTTAGGCCATTATGTTTAGGCTGCTGAGGAAAAAAAGATTAGTGGAGCATAGAAAAAACACCGAAGAGAGACACAAATATGTGAGTTCATTCCAGCAAGTGTTTGAGCAGCTGTAGGCTTCATATTTAGTTCTGAAAAAGTCCATGTGGGATTCTGTTCAGAATTTTAAATATGTGCCCAAATATGGTGTCTCCTGATGAAGAAAATGACAATTTTTCCACTTCCTTGAATAGTTTTCCTGATTCTGTTCACATTTCCACCCGACTCAGGTTTTATTTGCACTGGCTTTACATAATGGCAGGATTAGCTGAGAGTAGCCTCCCAAAATCTCAGGTAGCTCTTCCCTTGCTACACTCATTTTTCAGCTCATTGCCTTCTTCTTTGCAGAGCTGGAATCAAATCAGGTTTAGTTATTACATCTCTCCCAGGCAGGATTTGAATCCATCATGTGCTGGAGACACAAACTTACTGCTTCCCTCAGTATTTGAGGTCTCAGTTTAACCTGGGGGGGAAAGTGGGGAATTCAGTGTGTGTGACTTTGGGTCTGTTAGTGCTAAAGACAGCTGGGTGTCTCTGAAAATTGCTAAACTAATGGACTGCCTGCAGCCTGACAGTGCAAAGTACCCTCAGCTCCCTATAAATTCCATGAGTTTTCTGTTAAAGCAGCAGCCAGGACTTCCATGCAGCATAGCTGGCCTGCTTTAGCAGGTTTTTAACTAAAATGGGTCGTGTCAAGTGTTCTGTAGTCAAATGAACTTTACTGGTGTTCACATTCCCAGACATCAGGTATAAATGACCTTTGATTTCAGAGGCTGCTAGGAAAAACATGAGCCTGTGTGCCACTAAAAGGGTCTTCAAGGTGGATGACATTTTTATGTACCTGACAACAGAGAGAACAGGATGCTGTGAGTGTTTGTGTTCAGAAAAGTCAGGGTTAAATGAATGAAGTGTCATTTGAAGTTGTATTAATTTAGGCATGCTCATCCTGTCACTGAATGCTCCCAAGTGCTTCATTTTTGAGTGTTTCAGTGTATCCCTTTTCTGTGCCATCCTCATAAATTAACAGGGATGGCTGTTTCTCTGTGGCTGTGCAGGCATCTGTGCAGATAAGCTGGCTGGTCAGCTGGGAGCCAGCTCAGAAACAGAACCTGGGAATTCTCTGGCATTGGAAGAGAATTAAGAAATTGGACAGAAATACCCACTCAAGATTGCTGATGGAGTTGTATAATTTCTGTGGACTTGTTTGTGTGAGCCAGAAGAAATGCATGCTTGTAGTTGAATTTATTTTTGGTTAGTAACTTTTACTTTCCTGGGTGTGCACCTGGGCCTAGAGAAACACCCCCAAACAAGGTTACCTTCCTGCTTGGAAATTCTGTAAACTGTGAAAAAAGGAATGGGAAAATCTTGATGTTTTCATTCTGCTTGCTAAAATTGACACAATTTTTGGAATGTTTTTTTGTTTTGCCAGACCTGGGGGAAGGTTTGCCCTGTGTCAGATCTTTTGGGAGTGTTCCCTCTGCAGCACAGCAAGGGCTTTCCTCCAGCAGTGGCAGCAGCTGGGCTTGGGAGGCAACATCCCAGCTGATTTGCCTGGGGGGAAAGAGCAGGGAGAAGGAGCTGAGGAGAAGGCCTATAAATACTGCATGGCTGCAGCTCTGCTGCTCCCTGAACCGAGTTACCACTGCTACAGTGCACTCTGCAAAAATGTCACATCCCTTCACTGTGCAGCACTGAGTCAAGTGGAAATCAAACTGCACTGTTTGTTTGGGGTGGCTTGGAGTCACCCTGGCATTTTAGAGATGGATTTGATCAGGAAAATGGCTTGTGTGACTGTGCTGTCAGCCTTTCTGCCCTTCCTTATCCATCTCCTGCCACTTTCCAATGGCTCTGGAATTTACTGCTCAACTTCAGCCAAAGTTTTTAAAGGATCAGAAACCCCTGAAGGTGTTACATTCCTACAAACATGTTGGAAATGGGTGGTTAGGTGCAGAAGAGACCCCCCCCCGGAGCTCTTACAGAGGGAAAAGCACCTTGCCTGTCATGGTTGGTGTTTTTCCAGGGGGATGAGTCTGTGCATGGCCCTGCTGTCTTGCCCAGCCACACATGGAAGTGATGTCTGGAAGGCAAACCTCCTGCAGGGGGAAGTGCTGGGGACGTGCAGTAATGAGGCTTTCACAGCACAGATTTATTTAGGGATGCATTGGAGGTTCTGAGACAAAGAGGAGCTTCTGCTCCACTGATCCTGTGCTTGAGGAGAGGAAAAAGCAGGATCTGGGAGGAGACCTGGTTTTTGTCTACCAGTGAGTGTTAAGGGAATCCTATTGCAGAAATAGCAGAGAGGACAGTTGCTCTCTCTTCCAGTGTCAGTGCCTTTCTCCATTGTGTAATATATCCAGTCTCATTAAGAAGTCAGCATTGGCACAATTTATTTTCATTTTCCTGTGAATTTGCAGTATATAAATACTCTCATTTAAAGAGTTTCCCCATCTCTTGGCAAGCCATGGGTTTACAAGTTGATTTGCTTATCCTTAGGGTTAGCTCTGGACAGCACAGGGAAAAACAAGTCAGCATCCAAAATGCAAAGTGGAACCATGCTGCTGGGTAGGAAGAGTTTGGCCTCCGCACAGAACCAGCTTCTGGCATTCTCCTCTCTTCCACAATCAAGTGCAAGCTGTTGCTGTGCTCTTACCTTTATTCAGTCTAACCAGATGTAAATCTTTCCTAAAGGCAACAGAGCCTGATCTTGGAATATGTTGAGCTGATGTGTCAGCATTTGAGAGAAGTTTTGGAAAGTTTTCTCTCTGATATATGCAATCCCAGGTTATTCTTCCTCTCTCTGGATCCATTTATAAACTAAAGCTGGTGTGCATAAAAGAGAGAGTTCAAAAGTTGAAGCAGTTTATCCCATCTCAGATTAAGAAACTGGTTAGGTCAGTTTATTTTGGTTTCTTTTCAAACTGCTGACTTCTTTCCTTGTCTTGTTTTTGCCTTGTGAGAAACAGCTGCTGAGCTTTTTTACCAGCCTTTCCTGTAGCCCCAGTGGTCATGGAAATCACATTTTTATCTCCCACCCTAAAAATGCAAAACCTACCAGGCTTAATCTCAAACACAGCTGACACTGGTACAAAATACAGTAATTCAGTGTGGGAAATGTCCTTTAATAGTTCCTTTTGTTGCTGCTGAAAGAGCAGAATCACACAGGTGCTGGAGAAAGATATGCAAGTATTTTCTTCCTACTCAGAACATTTTAGATAGGAATGTTTGTTTTTAGTGAACTGTGTCAAAGTCTATATTTAAAACAATGGGCTTAAATACACTGAAAGTATAATAATTCAGCAGTATTTTCTGATGGAGAACCATACAGCAGAGTACAGCAAAAAATAGAGTTAGTCAAACTTCCTGTTGCAATGGGAATACCTGGATTTCCCCTTCCATTTAGATCAGTAAAAAGAGGAAAATATGTTAACAGGAAAGAATTTTGTTCAGCACGAGCTTCTAACCATCAATGAAGGCAGTCATGCACACCTGGGAGCACAGCTGGATGCATGCTGTGTCCAGAACTGGACTGGGATGCTCAGCACATGTTTCTGATTTGGGGAATCCCCTGCAGACAGCAGACCCAAATTTCAGGATCTCAGGTGGGCCTGGGGAGGTAAAACCAAGCATTTTGCTGCTTGTACTTGGGCTGTTCAGCAGATGCACATTCCTGGGATCCTCAGAGCTTTGGCAAGACTTAAATTAAGGAGGATGTTTGTGGGGAACAGCAGAGCAGCACCTTTCACCTTCTGTCAGATCTGGCCTGAAATGTCTTTCTTAATAACCAGAAGAGACTATTTTTGTCTCAGTGCTGACTTCATGAGCCAGAAGCACTCTGGAGTGAGTGAAACCATGGCAGGCTCTGCCCCTGCAAAACTATGCATAATATTTATATTACAGCATGAGGAATACTTTGGAAATTTACAATGTAGTAAAATTCCTCTCTCCTTTTCCTATCAAAATCTCCTTCGTGGAAAAAGAAAATCTCCTTGAGCATTTCTGCTTTATAACATTTAAATAAGGTGGCTATTAGGTCACTTAATTTCTTTCTTCAGCTATAAATCTTTATATCTTTCTGTGTTTTGTTCAGGAATCTGAGATGAAAGAGAACTAGATTCTGATGATCATCTTGTCACTGTTGCTGTCACCTGTGTTGACAGGTAAGTATGCCAAGCTGATTCTGAAGACAAAATGTTTGAATTACTTGTGTCAGGTGGGCAAAGCTGCAGTTACAGCCCAGGACCTCACCCATGGGTTGTGCTAGATGCTGCAAAGGTGAGTTTTTCAACAAACAAGTGGTCAAAAATGCTTCCAAAACTTTCTTGATCTCCAGAAATGAAATTGTTCCTCCTTCTGCTTTATGGTGGTGGGTGGGTTACAAAAATGATCTCAGAGCAGAGGAATTTGCAGTTGAACTGCAGCCTGGAGTGAAGATGGCTGAGAGGTCTTGTTGACTTTTATCTTCCTCCTCCCCGAAGTACCCGAAATATGAACTCGCAGGTAGATGAAGTTATCATACTTCTTGTGTTAGACATGACATGCCCCCTGTTTTCATCTAGGAGCAATTTATCAATGAAGTCCCTGCAAATTTGCAGCTGATGTTAGGATTGGATGGAGAATTTCTTGGATTTTGTACAGTTAGGTGAGAACTGATGGACTTGAGCCTCTTGTGATACAGCAAAATCGTATTTCTTTTATCTCTCTTACCTTACCTAAATGTTGCATTTTCAGTCTTTCCTATTAATAAAGACTTCAAGTCCTTACATTTGTTATAAATGTCTTTATCTTTGCTATTCTGATTCTTTCAAAACACAGTCCAAAAAGTTTTGGCAGCACTCTGGAGACGACTGAGAACTTCTTATGTGAACAATTTCTTGAAGTAACATCACTTTTTTGGCTTTCATTTCATTCATTACAACATAAATTGAAACATGAAATTCAGAGATCAGAAAGCTAGAACAAAAAGGACACTGATTGAAACTCAGGTTTCCTTTTGGTGAAGCATGATGCTTCTGTATGATCTGAAAACTAAAAAAGTCATTTTCTCTGTGTTAAGAGGAACTGAAGGTGCCTTTTCTTGCACTGGCTGCTGCAGGTGTCTGTGTCAATGTGCATTTATGAACCCAGATCAAGGACTGGATAGTGAGTCCTAACAGTGCCTTTGGATGAGCACTGGAAGGAGAATGAAAATACAAAAATTATGTAGAATGTGTCAGGTGGGTTGCTGTAAAATTCGGAGTGACATGAAGTATTATAATTTGGATCACTAGCATGTAAAAATGGAAAAAGGAGATTTAAAAATGTGTGTGCCTCAAAGCTCAGCCTAATGAATTTCTAGCTTATCAGGGCATTTAATAATTGACTGTTTGCTTCTGTGGTAGGGCCACTATCAAAGATAAGCGCACCAATCTAAAGAGAGGGGTGCAGAAACAGTTGTGCAAATTCGGGTTTTGTGTTGTGTTTGACAATGTGTTGAGTTGATGGGAATAACTGTGTTCTATTGGCTGAAGTGTTTAAGCTTGCAGGGATACCTTTCACTATCCCAGGCTGCTCCAAGCCCTGTACAACCTGGCCTTGGACACTTCCAGGGATCCAGGGGTAGCCACAGCTGCTCTGGACACCCTGTGGCAGGGCCTCACCAGCTCCTGAGTAAAGAATTTCTTCCTGTTCTAAATCTCCTGTCTTTCAGTTTAAAACCATTCCTCCTTGTCCTGACATTATCTGCCTGTGGGAAAAGTCACTCTCCTTTTATATAAGCCCCCTTTAGGAAGCATGTAAGAAAATTCAGCTAATATGTAGAACTGGCACTCTCCACGTGTGACTGAAAAACCAAGAGGAGAAGTTTGGATTTATTAAGAGCTGCATAAAACTTTCGAGGTGAGGCAACTAGTGCTGGCAAATGTGGAAAAAAATCCTCCAAAACCAGCTGTGAGGGAGGCTATATAAAAGATGTAGGAGAACATTAAGCAGACACAAAACCTAATAGCAAATCTTTTTAAATGCTTCTTTTCTTTGAAAGTGTGGAAAAAGAGTATTTCTAGTTCTATGTGAATGCTGAAAAGGGCTTTTCTCATGCCAGCTCTGCCTCCTTCATTCCTGCAAATGGCAAAGCAGAGAGAGGGTTTTGTAAATCTCATGGATAGGTCTGTCCTGAAGGGTTTGGTTCACATGATGGACTTTGTTATTGCCTTCTCTGCTCAGCTGCATAACAGGGAAAGCAGAGCTGCCTGGGTGCTGTTCCTTCCCTCTGAACAGGTGCAGGCACAGGTAGCTCTGGCAGCAGCAGCATCAGGAGATGAGCTTTGCATCACAGCTGTTCCCACCTGGAGGCACTGGGGCAGCAAAGTGAGAGGTGCCTCTCACAGGGTCACCCCAGCCCCAAATTTTATAGAAACCCAGGAGCTCTTCCAAGCTCAGTGTTCCTGGGCATCACTGCCTGTCATTCCTAGGAAGTCATGGTCACACGTGGGTGTCCTTCAGAAAAGTTCTGTCAAATCCTCTCTCAGCAGCTGCTCCTTTGGAACATCTATTAAAATCTTTTCCTAAATACTTTCTCCATGGCAGAAACTGATAGTAGTATGCCTGGAGTGCAAATGATCCTGATTTTCTTATTGGGATTATTTTCTATCCTGATTCAATCAAGTTTTTTTTTTTTGTAAGTGCTTTTATATTCAGTTTGCATGTCTTGATTAGACTGTGATAATTTCCATGGCTGGAATCTCCAAAGTGTGCTGTCAAGAAATTATAAATGGTAATGAATTCGCTTAATCAGGACTTCCAGGAGTACAATCAACATGAAATCTAGTCAATTAGAAATAAATCTGTTTAAAGTATTTCTGGTTCTCCAACAGTCTCGTTTGAGGCCTTATGTTACCTGGGACTGAATTAGAGACCTACACAGACAGGTAGAAAAAACACTTTGTAAGAAATCACTGTAAAGGGGTATAAATGAGTCCAGAAATTTAGGTGATGCTGAAATTTGCTTGAATCTCCATTATAAACCAAGTTACACAGCCACCAGAAAACTTATGGTGCCAGCTGTGACTTGGCACTCTGCTGACCACATCTTGCACCTTGTGTCCAGTTTTGGACCAACCACAGTACAGGAAAGATATGGAAAAACTGGAGCAGGTTCTGTGGAGGGCCACCAAGAAAAAGGGGAGCTGGAGTATTGTCCTGCAAGGAGAGGGACAGGTAAAAGAGACAAGAAAAGAGCTGGCTTCAGGGAGACTTTCCAGCAGGCCTGGATAAAAGCATGGGCAGCCCAAGCAGGTCTCATTGCTGGAGCTGCTCTGGGCAAGAGGTTGAAATAAAGACCTCAAGAGACCCCTGTGACTTGGTGATTCTCTGAGTCTAAGGCACAGCGAAGAATCCAGGTCGTTGTGTTCAGGGAGGCTGATTTTATTTTGGTTCTGCGTTGAGAGAGGGCTACTTCAGAAAAACAGCCTTGTTGTTATCCTAAGCTGCCTCTAAATTAAAGGTATTGTGAGCAGATAACCCAGGGTGATTTAGCATGCTATTTATTTTTAATATTAAATTCCAAACTAAACCTGGCATTTAAATAGCAAAAGCTGGAAGAGTTTATGAATCTGTAGTTTCACACAATAACATTATTTCTATTGTTTGTTTCCCTTCTTTTGCCTAATGGTCACAAACATGGGTCTCATTCTGTTTTCTTCTTGCCTAAGAAATGATATTTTATTTCTCAAGCTGTGTACTGAAGGTAATAATTAAACCTTGGTAGTCCATGAGGAAACTGGCTCTTTTAATCAGTTTAATTGGGTTGATTGCATAATTTTTGGCTGGCTATAATTTGGTACAAATGTGTTTCTTATCTGTATAATGAATTGAATCAAAAAATCTCAAAGGTCAAGAAAATAATTTATTTCTCAGTTATTCTATGGAGTCACTGTGCCGCCTGGGTCAGTTTGGCAGATCATTTAACCTTTCTAAGCCTGCAAATATTTTCTCCACTCTGTCATCATCATCCTTCACCTGCACAACCCTAAATAATGTCCTTGGTTGTGCCATGAGCACAGACTGGAGTATATATTAAAGCCCAAAATATGCTTAGCTTGGGCTGGAAAATAGCTGGGGAAGATGCAGCTAAGGGCAGCAGAGCTCCTTTTCCAAAATTACCTCTGAAAAAGGAAGAAGTCAGGGAAGTTTTTCTGCAGTTAAGGGAAGCCTGGAGACCATCTGTCCCTGGGAACCAGGGATATTTGCTGCAGACAGACACAGATGGGCAGAGGGATGCTGAGGACAGGGCACGTGGCTGTGCCTGCCCTGGTGCTTGGCTACACCAAGAGCTGCTCACCTGCCCTGTTCCTCCTCCTCCTCCTCCCTTTTGTGGGTCACCGTTGGTTTGTTGCTTCCCACTGGATTAAGGAAAGAAATGAAGCTGCTGGGGAGGTCAGGGAAAATCTCCCCCTGCAGGCTCTTTGGCAGAGGACTGGCCTGGAACTGCAGACCTGGAGAGTCTGAGCTCTGTGCCCCCAAATCCCACCTGCAAACACTTGCAAACCTCAACGGGTGTTGCCTGCTGAGTTGAAATAGAAATGAATTTGTTGAAATTAAATGAGAAAAAAGCCCCCAGCATACACAAGGAGAAAGGGTATTTGATTTTATTTGTTGTGCCTGCTCTCAACCAAAGATAACTCATCTTTTTATAAGAAACACAGAGCATCTATTTGAAGTTTTGCTTTTTTTTTAAACTGGCATGTTATTCCATTGATTAAACTAAAGCAAACAATGAGACTATTTCTGTCAACACAGCAAATCAAATGACATAGCAGTCACCACCAGGATCACATCTGAGGAAAATTCAGGTTAAATTTCATAGCAAGCTCTAAATGCTAACCTGTGTGCAAGGAGGAGGGGAAATCTGCTTTATCTACATTCAGGGCTTGAGCTAATCTACATAACAAGACACCAGCAGTGCTTCTCTGTTAACATTTTATTCTGTTTGTATTTCAATTATCAGAAAAAAATGTTCTATGGGTAAAGAGGAAAGAGGTTGATAAACATCAAATGCAAATTAACAAGCAACAAAGCTGCTTTGTCCATCAAGGATGTGAAATTGAGGTTCACAAATATGTTCAACAAGCTTTGATTTATTTTTTTTCCAGACTCCTGTTGTAAATCTTTTAAAATTCTCTTATGTCCTTTTCCTTCCAACATATCATAATCTTTCTGATATTTACATAGCTAAGTGCAAGCAGAGGCTGGGAGCAGAAAGGCTGGAAAGTAAAATGCCTTGCCCTAAATGGTAAGAAAATTTGGTGGGCACCCCAAAATGACCATTTAATCTATTTTCTTAGAAACAGACAGTGACTATTAAAAATTGAAGTGGTGTAGTACTTCAGTATTACTTCAAGAACATGTTGTAAGTACTCACATTGGTTTGGATAAGTGAAGGGGAATTTTTTCTTTCAGTCAGTGCACCTGCAGCTTATTTTGTCATAGAAAACTTCCAGAATGGGGCACCCATAGCTGCTCTGGGCAACCAACGCCTCCCCACCTTGACAGTAAAGAATTTCTTTGTGATATTTTATGTAAAAGCTGTCATGTTATGAAGAAATGCCTTTCTGGATCTGGAACTGGATGACTTTTTCCATGTTTCAAGTTGGCTTTTCATATCTTGACTGTTGTTTTGCTCATGAATACAATGTTGAGTCCAAGAAGGCATCTCACTTTTTGGGTGCAAGTTGTGTACCTGGGACAATGTGCTTGGTGCATTTCTGAAAACATTTTATTGCTTTCCACCCTATTTGGATTAGTTATTTAGCTGCTACTTATTTAGTGATTTTTTTTTTATCATCTGTTTAAAGTGGTTTAGAATTCTGGATCAATACCTAGTAAACAGCTGAATTTTCAAACTGAATGTTGCTTTTACAACAAAGTGCATGCAATTCCTGTAAAGATCTTATTTAATACTTCAAAGTGATTATTATTTTGCCGTAAGTAAACCATAGTTTCCACTGCAAGGAGTATTTAAAGAATGTCTTAGGAGCACCATTGTCTATCTGTTGGAAAGCAGAAGTTCTAATAAATGTGGAAACTAGAGGCCATGCTAAAAGCAGCTGTAGAAATGAGCAGAGCCTGGAAGGTAGCTCTGTGGGGCTCATGGGCCTGGGCCTAATTCCTTGTCTGGAAGAAGGACCTTTATTTAAAGGTCAGCCAGAATTGTTCTGGAAACCTTGCAGGGGCTTAAAAGAAGCCACTTAAGAGCTTATATTGCCACTGGGAGTTGGCCTTTACTGCAAACTTCCCTGTGCTGGTTAACATTTATAAATACTTGCTATGCTTCCCCTATTAATATGTTTGAATCATTTTTGTATCTATTCTAACCAATTTTACTGCTCCACCCTGTCCTAAATCTTTACACCTGCTTCCTCTTCCTGCCAGCAGGTTCTGTTTTCTCATGTTGAAATCCTACTTCAAATGTTTTTCGTGTTGAAATTCCACTTCAGACATTCAAAAGCTTTTTCTACATCTGCTTCTCTGCCTGTCTTCCAGCCTTCCTCATTCAGCAGAAGTTGCTTGTCTCTGGTATTCTTTGTACTTATCCTTGTCCAAAATGTCTCTTTACATCTGCCTGGCTGAACTTCAGCCTTTCCATGGAGATAACGTGACCAGCTGAATAGTTTACAGGGAAAATAAATGCTAAGTAGAAGAGACAAAGAACAAAGGGAAAATCTAGCTTCCAAAGCTGCTTGGTAACGAAAGGAACTCAAAACTACCCTGCATTTGCAGAAATAGGCTGCTTGTGTAGATTTTGTGTGTGTGCAGCAGTGATAATGGTGAAGTATCTATGTTTAAAAATACTAAAGTAAAAAAAATTACCTTACCAGTGGGACTGCTTACAAACCCACTTTAATCATATGATGTTGGCATTTAAGACTCTAAATACCAAAAGTTAATGGGACTTAGCTGCTTCTTAACAAGTCTGTGCAAATAGGCACGAACAAGAGAACTCAGAAATAAGTGGCAGGTTTGACAATTTCTTCACACAATTTTCTTCTTTGTTTCCTTAAAAAATAAAAGGTGGGGTGAAGTCTCACTCAAGCCCTTTTGCAAAACAGTTTGACACTTGTGCTGGTCACCCAGCAAAGAAATCAAGGGCTGCTTAAATCTGCTCTTTAACAGGGCAGTGAAAGCAATCTCCTGGTAGTGCTGATGAGAATCAATGGATATGACCACTGATTTTGAAAATTGATTTCCAATCAATAATTTATCTTGGAAGCATGAGATGCCACACTGATAAACAACAGCTTCAGAGAAAAGTACAGGAGGAATTTTTGCTCATCATTCTTGTACTGTACTATTTGTGTCAGCACTCATCTTCTAAAATATTTATGTGGGCGTTTCAGTTATTTAACAGAAAGATACATCATCACCAGGAAGTGAATTTAAGTGAGGGACTGCTGAATGGGGAATCAAGCTGTAATTAGCGGAGTTGTTCCTGTCTGGTGGAGCTGGGAGAACAGGAGAGCTGCAAGTGCTTTGTCTCCCCTGAGGTTTTGCTGTGGATTGTTTAGCACTCCTTGTGCATGCTCTGGCTTTCTTCTTGCAGATATTTTCTTTCAGGTTTTGCCTTTGCCTGGCTGGGTTTTGTGTCTGTGCCCTGGTTGGAATTGTGGGATTTGGGTGCTGATAACATTTCCCCTGGGGTTAATCAGGTGGCTCTGTTTGTGGAGATCTCTTTCCTGCAGCTCAGGCAGTGGTGTCTCAGGTCCACTCTGTGATTGCAAACATTAATGCTGACTTTGGATGAAGTGGTTCTGCCCTTTTCAAGCCCTGGCAGTTCACTTCTGGCCCTGTGCCATCTTTCTCCTGCTGCTTCTGCAAACATTTGCATAGTGATCCTGTTCAGAGGCACGATGGATTTGGAAACTAACCTCTCAAAAAAAAACAAAAAGAAAAAGAGCTGGAGTTTGACCTGGATCAGTGCTTTGTTTTGCTTCACTATTTGTGTTAAAGCAGTCTGGGGTGAGCAGAAGGGTGGGCTTGCTTTTTGGGAGGCAGTGCTGGTTACTGCCAGCTTTCAAGGAGTGCAGAGGGAGCTTGAACCCATCAAATTGCAAATTGCCCTTTGGAATTGGTCTTCAATTCAAATTTTCCTCTGCATGGCCTTTCCTGCCCAACCAGGGGGAGATGTGAAATGCTTGGTGTGCTGGGACTCAACCCCCCACCTTCAGCTCTGTCTGAAGTGCATTTTTGTTTTAATATTATAATTAGAAAAGAAAATGCTTGATCTTCTCCAGCATTTTAATTTAGTACCTCATCAAGCTGGTTCTTGAGCTGATATGTATAATCCTGAATAAAGCCACAGAATCCAAGTGTTGGGGGCTCTGGCAGGTTTTACACAGGAATCTCTTTCCTGAATAGTTTTCCTTCAGAGTTAATGAGTAAATACCTCTTTCTAGCAGTGACTGTTCCTCTCCCAGCAAACTTTTCTCACAGTCTGGTTCATGACATTACTCAGCCTGTGACAATGCCTACTCTGTATCCCAGATATTCCCACAGGTAGGTTTGTAACTGGCCTCACTGCAGCAGTCTGGAGGGCTTCCCCCTGCAGGAAACAGGGCTGCTATTGTGCAAATGAATGTTTATATAAAAATAGATTGGTCTTATCTTGACTAGGAGTCAGTGACCCCTGGATTTGAAACCTTGCTCTGAGACCTGGCCTTGGACAAGGCATTTGGTGCTTGTGCCTCAGCTGTGTTTTAGGGACAAACAAGACCAGGAGGGTTTGGTACTTTGCAGGGTCAACAAAAATCACACAGAGCTATAAGTAAGCTGAAGATTTTCAAATGTGGTTTTTATAGTGGTTTTATCTGATAATACCTGGATGTTCAATGAAGATCCCCTGTCCAGTGTGTCTCTCTACTGATATTTCAAACCCTTTCACATCAAGTTTACAATATCTAACTTACAGATATATGTAGACATGTATATTTATTAAATTCCTTTTGTGTGATGTTCAACAACCTTAAGGCTCCAAAGAATAGATTAGTCTGTTGCTGCTGTTGGTTTTTCCCCTGCTGTGTCTGTTTGCACTCTCTGGAGCACACCCTTCTCCCTGAGAGTGAGCTCTGGGAATTGAATTTTTTCCCATTTGATAAACTGTGCACTGTTTAATTCCAGCCTTTTGCAATGTTCTTGTAGGGTTTTTAATACTTATTTTTTTAGAGAAAAAGGGAGTTTGATGGTCATGATTTGGACTGTTTGAAATTCTCCTTAATGGTGCAGTGGCAGCAAATGGCAGAAGAAGAGATTCCAGCAGATTTTGTGAAAGCTGTGGGCTGGACTGGGATAAAACCAATCTAAAAATAGCACCTGTAAAGGGAAGGCAGCAGTCTGAGCTGTGCTCCTTTCATCTGGCCTGTTGGTCTGAGGAACATCACCTGGCCACAGCCCCAGAGGCTGGGTGCACATCCTGCTGCTCCTGCCGAGCTAAAGGGCAAGGGGCTGGGGGAGAAGTTCAATAACAAGGGAAGCATAAAGCCATCCTTTCACTCTCTCATCTTCCTGCTTCTTTGTGGCCTTCCTCTGTCAAAATAGGTGCTTAGCCAGCTGCAGCTCAAGCTTGCTTTGCTTAGGGCATGTGCAGAGGCCAGGGCAGGACAGTGCCTGGAGCTGGGGCACACTCAGTGTCCAGGAGTTGAGAAATGTGAACAGACAACGTGAGGTGGAACAAACCCTGTTGGTGTGACACTTTTCATGGTGTGTTTACTGCCAGGATGATAATGACATCTGTTTTTATTAATCTACAGAGAATCTTGTCAGCACTCCTCTACACAAAAAAAGCAGCCACAAACAAAACATGATTGGTTTAACTGTAGGAATCCTATGATCTGTTGGTTTGTTTCTTTTTTTTTTAAGAAAGGGAAGAAGGCATCTCAGACAACCATGATAAACCTAATCTATGTTTCAGCTGTGTTGAACCAATGAATTGCCAGGTAGGAATTAGGAATCTGGGATGCAATATTTTCATGGGTTATACAAGTATTAATTAGTAAGCCAGGCAACTTGCCTTTTTTTCCTGATATAATAAGTTTGGTTGTGGAAAAATCTTTTGGGATATCCTTGTGACAAAAGTGAAACAGTTCCCAAAAGATATCAGCTTCTCTGTGGGAGCCGTGATAGCCAGTGGCTCTGGTTAACAAGTGGTGGGATCTTCCATTTCCACACAACATGAGCCAAACAAATTTCCAGTTTCTCCAGCGTTCAGATGGTCTTGTTTAAAAAATGGTGTTTAAATGATCTCTTTCCCAACTGTGCTAGTGGGGCCCATGTCCTGTTCATCATGCCACTGTGCATACAGACTTTCATTATCCTTTCCATGCTTACTTGTGCATTATTTTCCAGAAGATTAGGTGTCTTATGCCTTGTTGACAAGTCTCCAAGAAGTTCTTTGTCCCAGTATTTATTCAACTCAAAGGCTTGATTCCTGGGAGCTGGTTTTCCAGCTGGACATTTTCCTTTCTTATTATAGAATGAGCTATTCCTGGGTAGTTTTTACATGAAAATCCACTTGCCAAAACCTGGGGAAGTTTTTTCCTCCTAACCCAACTCTTATTTGGCTGCTGTATAACTGCAGTTTACTGCTCTCTGTCAAACCCACTGCCCTGGAATGTGTTGCGCTCTCAGATGGCTTTAGGGACGGACACACCACGTGCTGGTCTTTGTCTTTCTGCTCACACTCACTGGCCTGTACCTCTTGTGCCCTTAAATTTTGTGTATTGTCCTGCTGTATTTTGGGTTCACATGTTTTAGCAGTGGCAGACAAATAGAGAAACCACAGAAATGTTTATGCTTTTTATTGACTTAAGGTGCTTTGGAGAGCAGCATTAATCTACAGTTCACTGAAGCAGCAAAAAAATGAAATACTCCCTGCAGAGTTTTCCTTTGTAAATGGAGCCTTCCATTAAGCTGCTGTGAACTGGCTTGCTTTCAGGTTTCTGAATGCACTGGTTTTGTCTTCATTAGTAATTATAGCTGAGGGTAATAACACTAGAATTATCCTTCATCAGAAACAACAATAAAGCTTGATGATGTGGGGGTGTGATGTGATGTGCTGTGGGAATGCTTGTCCTTGACCTCCAGCCTCAGGCCTGGCTCTCCACTGCCCAGGCAACCTATGGGCGCCTAAAATGGGAAATGACAGTGGCAGCTTTTGGTCCCTGCTCTGGAGTTACTGCTGGGACAGTGACTGGGCAGTGAAGAGGGAATGACTTCAACTAAAGTGTTAGACACAGTGGTAAAAAATGCTCTTTTATCCCTTGCTGTTGTTTGACTTGATTTACTTGGGCTGATCTGGATGAGATCAGTATAGAAAATGTGTACTTGGATACCTCAATACACTCACCTGGTTCATGAGTGATCAAGTCACTTCCCCCTTCCATGCTTCACTTTTGCTTTACTGGTTCTTTTTAAGTGTGACCTGGCAGTGGAATTGCTTGTTTGGTTCGTTCTTTCTTTCTTTCTTTATTTTACTTTTCTTCTAACTGAATTTTTATTTTGCATTAAAATGCGGAGGAATTGTCTTGGAGGATTATTCACGGGAAAAAAAGAAAAATAATAATACATTTTTCTGGCCTCCTAAATCTGAAAAGTGATATGATGTCCAAGCGCTGCAGAGTTTATTGTTGGCCTTTTCAGTTTTTCCCACTGTAAATGTTTTCCTCCATTTTTCCACAGAATAATAATTTTCATATCCTGGAGCAGCTTTGAGTTTGTGGGACGAAACCACAAAATTCATTTGCTCTTGTAGGTGGAAAAACCCAGAAGGAAAATGTTCTGCTGTTCTTAGTGTGAGACCCCTGATTACAGATGTCTTTAGTCTGGAATAAACATGACTTTCATTTTAGCCTAAGCTATAGCACAGATTAAAATGGATTCTAAGCTCAGAGTATATATAATGGGCAGATTTGGGTGGTGTTGGTTTAAAGGGATGTTATGTGAGTCACAAACCACAGAGCAGCATCTGTGTCTGTCTGGATCCCTGTAGGATTTTGTTTTTTGGTTGGTTCCACTATTTGGGAATACTGACTTTTATGAAAGCCTCACCTGTGCAGATTCTTGATGTACAGGATGATGTTAGTTTAGAATTTACATTAATTCCCTGAAATGTCTTTTCACTGGGAGGAGGAAGCTTCAAAGCCAGACCTAGCTCTTAGCAGAGTTTACAGCAGGGCTGGTTATCACAGGACTGGGTAATTGTGCTGTTTTTTCTGGATCCTTTGGGAGCCTGGGTGTGCCTGGGAAGGTCATCTTCTTTTTTACTACTCTTTTTTCCTTCTCCTGCCCTTCCTCTTCTCTAGTAAATTGGTAGCCAGATTTATTTCCTTTACACTCCTTACACCCACATAACTGACAGAAAGAAATAAAAGGAGGATAAACCATAAAACTTCCTTGTTAAATGCATGTCATTTCCAAGAAGAAAAAAAAATGTAGCTGATTCATTTTGAAGACTTGAACTGTAACTTATTTTTTTTTCTTTTTCTCCTTTGTATTGGCAGGATAAAAAACTTTAACATGCCTCGTAGCCCTACATCAAGTGAAGATGAAATGGCACAAAGCTTCTCTGACTATTCTGTTGAGTCTGAATCAGACAGCTCCAAAGAAGAAACTATTTATGACACAATTAGAGCAACTGCAGAAAAGCCAAGCAGCAGAATGGAAGATAGTCAGAGCAACACTTTAGTGATTCGAATTATCATACCTGACTTGCAGCAAACGGTAAGGCAGAGTGCACTGCAATTAAACAAAGTGAAATTAATGATTAGCTTTGCTAGCTTCAACCTGCAGTACACCTGTTCCCTTTTTTACTTTCTTTTTTGACATGCTACAGACAAAATTCATGTTTTGTTTTAATGCCTATGCTTTGTATCCCCGTGGTTTATCTGACTGGTTGCCTCAAGTAAAGGCACCATCCCTTCCAAGAGAATTTAGTGTGTTGCCCTGATGAAAGCCATGTTCATAAAGCAAAATATCTCTCTGATCTGCATTCAGAGATTTTGGGTAAAAGAAAGAGACTTAGGAATCCATAACCTTATCAGAAGATGAAGATTGAATCAAAAAATCACATGTTAACTCTATGAAAGCCTCATATATATATATATATATGGCTTCTCTAGTTCTTCTTCTCATGAAATAGTTTGTGATTGACACTACACTGGGGTCCTGCAAGAGGTCATCAAATTCTCTCTTTACTGTATTTGTTGTCTTTCTCTGTCAACCTGCCTCGCAAAAGACATCCCTTTTAGAGAGCCTGTGGCTTTTAGAGTGTAAAGATGAGGAAAAAAGCGCAAATAAACCTTTCTTTCCTCCTTTGCTGCTGTGCCTTTACTACAGTATGTTGTTTCTGAACCTTCCAGCCAGAGAAACCAACATGAATGCTGTGATAGGAATAACAGTGTCATGCTGGAAAAGTCTTGGGAGAGACTGATTCCATCTAGAACCACAATTTGTCTGAGTTTATTAATTATCTGAATTACCCTGGGTCTCCTTGAATGCTGCTGTCAGGGTTTTCAGGGGTGGCACCAGCCTTCCAAGATTATAAAAACACCTCAATTTCATGGATGTGGGCCATGTACATCACTCTGTGCCAACATGTAAGAGCTACATCATGTCCTGCTGCTGTTCAAGATCTATCTCATGAAGCCCTTCCTCTCTCCTTAATTAAGTTCATTTTTAGAATGATAGAGATGGGCTGGATGCAGCCTGACAGGGAAAAGCTGTTTTGACAGGTGTGGTTCTGGAGCTCTTTTTTGATGATCTTACCAGCTTGCTCTATCTGTGACCCTGCCAATGAACAGATCTGTGAAAATGGAATGGAAATACCAACTTTTCTGCTATGTTTACTCTGCTGTTAAAACCACAGGGATAGTAGCTTCCTGAAGTCCTCTCATTTCATTACTCTTGTGCTTAGATCAGTAATAAGTTACTTATTGGTATTAAGACAAATTTAAAAATTTGTTCATTTTTATTGCCTTTTTGTATTTCTTTTTCCTTTTCAACAAACACTTCATGAAAAGTAACTGAATTGTTTGCGATTCTAAAGCAGCTGATGTATTTCTTATTTAATTTATCAGCCCACAAACTCTTCGTGCAGGAAAGTGAAACCTGGATTCAAGTTAGCAAACAGAAATATTGGTGGATTAAATGTGGTAGAGAAAATTGTGGAGAAGATCAGAATTTGAGCTGTTGTACGTTACAAGCCAGAGCAAGCATAGGCCCCATTTCCTGTGTAATTATAATTAATTTAACATACAAGGTGTTTAAAATTAGTCTGTTTAATCAAAGAAGCATGAAATAACATAATTTACTTTTTTTGGTTTTTAGGGAGTATGATCAAGACTATATTTATTCTGAGGAAGACAAGTTTAGGGGTTTAGATAAAATTCAGCCCACTGGGAAGCTCTAAAGCCAAACTTCCAGAGAATGAAGTTTGCTTGTCTGCAGTAGCTGTGGTACAAACTGCCTTTATTCCCCTGCAGGTATGAGATAAGCACCAAGCACCACGAGTAGGATGTGCTGCCATGGAAAACTTTATAAATTACCACACATTGTAGGAAGTCTGTCTTGTTGCTCTTTTATTCTCATTTGAAACTTGAAGACAATGTGAAGCTTGACAAGTTCATATGGAGCCCTTAAGAACAATTGCTTTTCAGTTTTTATTTCAGTTATTTTTTTTGTCTCCTTCTCAGTTTGGGTGATAACCCAATTTACTGAAACACGACTTGGTAGAAATGGTAATTTCTTATTGCCTCTGTGCATGACCTGTATTCAATGTGTCATCCTTCTCACAGGAGGGTGGAGAATATTTAAATGAACAACTGAAAGATTTCTTGAGCTCAGTAAAATTCCTGAGGGAATGGAGAGCATGGAAAGCCCTCCAGTCCTGAGAAGCATGGGTAAAACAGCTGTGTTATCTGGCATATATTATTTGGTCTGAATCCAGGCCCAGTCATCTTGCATCCATTTCTTCTTCCAGCCTATGTAGGAACAAATCCCAAGTGATGCTGCTTCTAAGTGAAATCAGTCTGGTTCTTCAGGACCTGTTGTCAAGAAAATCTCCTTTACCTTGATATTCTGGCAGTGATGGTGTTTTGTGCTTAGAATTGCTCTTTGCCACAGACACTGAGACCACTTCTGTCAGCCAGTGGTTTTAAGGAATGTTTTTGTCCTTTTATTATCAACACAGGGTGTTTTTTCCACTCTTTTGTCTTACTCTGTACTTATGTGCTCCCTGTGGGTTATGTTTAAAGTCAAAATGCTCAAATCCATACATTTTATTAAATTCTGAGGCTGAGATGGGTTTGGGTCTGCTGAAGACTTCTCTGAGATGCTTTCTGCCCATCTGTTTTGCTGCTCCACTGCAACAATGAGCACTTACTGGTTCCTTCCTCCCCTGGGTCTTGGAGTTTTTAAAATTATGTTGGACTTTCTAGGCAAAATATTGTCTGATAAGTGACAGTTCGTTATAGCAACAGCTTTAGTTGGAGCCCCTTGGTGTCTGTTTCTGCATTGCTTTTTATACTTTTGTATCCTTTCTTTACTTTTTAATTATTTGTTGGGTTTTAGGATTAAGAATCTTTTCCGTTACTGCTTTTGCTTCTCAGATAACACACTTTGTTGTTTACTTTGTGCACATTTTACCTTAAAGTAGGAATCCAGTTGTGACAACTGCAGCTCGAGTCCCCTTTTTCCTTGGGATGCCTCCAGTATCACTTGTTTCCAGACTGTGCTGCCTCATAGATCCTCCAGATTTTTTTGCAACTTTTCTCAAGTATTCTTCTGTATCCCACTTTGTGCCTGATAGCTCCTTGCTGCTTTCTGTTTGCTCTTCCTTGTTTTATCTTCAGTTTGATGAGAGAATTTTTGTGCTGCTGGTATCTGTTCACATGCCTTTGATCCGGGCAGGTGATCTACTGACAGCCTGGCCTGACTGGTTTTTCTGACCTGTCCCCTCATGAATTCTGTGTTTCCTGAGTGCAGCCTGATGAAGGAGAGCAGTGTTTCAGCAGAGAATCAAGCTGAACACAGCACAAACCAAAATGTGGGACTTGTTCCCTTTTCTTTCCGTGATGCCAAACTCTCATTTGTGTTTCCCATTTTTTGTCTCATCTTTAATATCAACAGCTCCCATTGAAAGGAATAATTCATATTTTGATATCTTGGCAATCATATTTTTGGAGGCAGCAGTGCAAACCATTTTGTTGTGTCCCTCAGTCACAGCACAGTTTGTGTGATTGACAGCTGAGCAGAAAGATATTTGCTGATTGATTTTAAGCAGATAAATATTATCCCTCAGACATTCTGTATCATAAGCATTATTCCTACTGAATTAATATCTTCCCTTCACCTGGGGGAGTTGTGTTTTCCCTGGCTTCCCATCCTGTCCTTCACTTCACTTGCTCTCACCAGTGTGCAGGAATGCAAGATTATAATTGACCATGTCTGCTGTGATCCAAGGAGCTTTCACATCCCAAACACAGGCCTTGCATCTCAGCAGCCAGTGCTGACGTGCTGTCTTGCTGCTGCACTTGCATTTTGAGGGGCCTGCTGTGGTTTTGACAGTGACTTTGAGCCACTCAGGGCTTTTTTTTTTTGGCTGTTCTTTGTGGTTTTTACAGTGAATGTATCTGTCAGTGCAAAACATCTTTGTTTCATGTGTTTCTGTAGTTCCTTGTCACTGAAAGATCTCTATTCTTTAATATTTTTTCTTGCCCTTGAAGATTAAAAAAAGTTGTCAATTTTTTTTTTGACTCTGCTGCTGCCTCCTTTCCTTGTGGCCACCACGCCACGTGTGCCTAATGAATTGTTCCTTATTTCATAACTGGAACAGCCTGTGTGTAGGTCCTGCTGTGACTGAGCTGATGTTTCCTCAGGATACAGAGTGTGGCAGTGACTAATGACTTGTCTGCAGGATAGAGGGGGTGCCTGTGGTGCTCCCTGCCTGGAGGGCTGCCAGGAGGACACAGAAGCAGCACAGTGGAGTTGTTCCAGGGACAGGCTGATGGAAAATGCACCTTATGCAGCATCTGAGTGGTTCTTTTTATCCTCTTGGTCAGCACCTGCCTCTGAGAGAGTGGTAACAGCTCCACTTCTATCCTGCCTGGCTTCATGGAAAGCATAAATAATCACTTTTCTCACTAGTTTCACTTTTCTCAGCCTGAAAAATTTTGGTAGCAAAAAATTCTCCAGTTATCAACTTACTTTTTACATAACTGATCTTATTTCATTCTAAATTGCTAATGGAATCAGATTTTTTCACAATAAGCCCACTTTTGTTTCTTATGAATCGCTGGAAGAGCTGCAGCTCTCACTGAATTAGTTTGTAAATATTTGCCTGACATCAAGAACAGAGAGAACACAGGAACAGACTGAACAAAATTGGATGTGTTGGATTCTCCAGGTGCATTAAAAACCAGCAGACTTAATTAAACTGTGATCAGAAGTAACTGCTTTGTATTTTTAAAATCAAAACAGTGTCATACAAGTCCAAAATTAGTTTGTTTCATGTAAGAAAGAATTTCCTTGGCGAAAAAAATACATGTAATTTCAAAATTATCTTCCCATTTGCATAACACTCACTGAAGTCCTTCAGATGTGTGGATAATGTTTAAAGTTAGGCTCATTGCACATCTTGTAACTGACAGTTTTGCTGAGAAGTGCTGATGTTTGAGTCTGAATCTTGTACTGAAATTTGAATCCATGTAGGAGTCATGGGGCAAGTGAGGTACAGAAGGAACACAGGGATTTCAAACAGATTTGCGTTGTTGCTATGTCAATACTGTAACTACTGGGATGTTTGGGAAGGAAAATACTTATTACAATCTACTTTGTATCCCTCTCTCCTTCCCTTCAGCATATAAAACCCCCCAAACTTTTCACAAAACATCTTGAAAAATAAAATAAGTCAGGGAAATGAAAGCTGCTTCCTAGCCAGCCTTACTTGTGACAAAGTCTAACATTTCATTTTATGTTGAAGACTGTAAAGGATTAAAGCAGAAACAGCACTGTGTGTTCAGGATGCACATCAGAGGCACCAAATTGCCTTCTGGGCATTGCCACCTGCTGGAACCTTGGAACCAGTGACTGCAGTGCAGGCAAAATCCCTAAACTCCTCAAGTCCCTGAATTCCAGCTTGGTAAGAAGCAGAGAACTGCAGAAGTTTGTCAAGGTTTTCAAGTCATTTGCTCCATGTTGTATCATTCCTCCCATAAACTTACCTTCAGATAAATGTAGCTAAAAGGGAAGTAGAATTCTTGCCTGAATACCAGTTTTTGATGAAATCTTTCTGGATCTAACTGATATCAGAACAGCCAAGAATCAAGTGGATAATTAAACACCTTGTAACATCCCTTTTGAACAGGTTTTCCATGAAGGTGCTCTCTCTCTGAGGAAGGATGTGTGTGTTCCCTTCCACAAATGAGGTTTGTGGAAGGACTTGAAGTGTCCTGTGTTTTCACAGTACTTGTGCATTAGGTATCATCAATGCACATCTGAAATAGAATTCTTGTTGAGCAACGTTTTGTCATGGAGTCTGTATATTTATTATGCATATCCCTATTATTCATGACATTTGTAAATTTTAGAATGTAAGACACTGTTGAAATGTTGGGTTTTTTTTTTCACTAATTGGGTTCCTTAAAATAATTTCTCTTTGCAGAAATGCATTCGCTTTAACCCAGAAGCTTCAGTGTGGGTTGCAAAGCAGCGGATTTTGTGCACTTTGAACCAGAGTTTGAAAGATGTCCTGAATTATGGACTGTTCCAGCCTGCAAGCAACGGGAGAGATGGGAAATTTTTGGATGAGGAGAGACTTCTGAGAGAATACCCACAGCCAGTCAATAAAGGAGTTCCTTCACTCGAGGTATTTTTAGATCTGACATCTGAAGCATTTCTATTCTGATACAAACTGTGCAGAAAGCTGTATTTGAGGTGTCTGCATGCACCTGAATTACATCTGGGAAATGCTTATCAGCAAGTCTGAACCCTTGCTCACAGAAGTGCTGGCATTCCCTGCTCATGGAGCTGGTCCATCCCCAAAAAGTTGCAAAGAGTCAGCCCTTCTGGGACAGTGGATTTTGGAGTTTTCCTTTGCTGAGGACACAGGACATGTATCTTATTTGGTGATTTAATAAAGAAATGTAAGGTTCTAGGTGAAGCTGTTGGATCTGTGATGAGGTTTGCAATAGCAGTGCAGTAGTTGCTGGATAACCAGCCTTTGCTTTCTCCCAAAGAGAACTTTCTGTCTCAGTGCAGCCTTTTTTAACCCCCATCTGGTTCCCTCTGTGCCACCCTTCAGAGTGCACAGGTTGCCTCTGTGTCCTCCTGGGAAAGCAGTAAGGGAGGAGAGGGTGTGTGCTGGGATCTCCCCCTCTCTGTTGCTCCTGCAGAGGCTCTGCAGTTGGGGATAAACTGGGCAGAACTTTCATGGCACTGAACAAACTTGGAGCAGAGCCAGATCATGCAACACAGCAGCAAACTGGGGCATGAAACTGGCGTTTAATTAATTTTGATATTGCCTGTATGGTGGCAGATCAACCATTAATAATGTGTGGTTAATAGACTTCCTCCACTGTAACACAAATCCAAGAGAAAAGAATCAGGGTCCTGAGAAGGCTTCAGGTCTTCCCTTTTCCAGGAGTTTATTTCAGAGTTACAGTCACTGATGACCACATTACAGCTGTAAGGAAATTAAACAGCCACTTTGTGTTTCATCGTTTTTCATGAGTGTTGACTGCAGCAATTGAGGTGTTAAAGGTGATTTTGTGGAAAGCTGGTGTTAAAGCCTCATTCTGCGCAGTCCCTTGTCCAACTGACAGGCTTCATTCCTGGAATTCTGCATGGGACAATGAGAGAGTGGTAAATTATAGCTATGGAAACCCCCATGAGTTTTGCTACAGATCTTGCTACTGCACCCAAGCTGCTCAGGATAAAATGTGACTGAGTTTCAGCCAAAAAGAGAGGCAATCCTCAGAATCTCATTCACAAAACCAGTCCTGTTCAACATCAGAACTATTCCCATGTGCAAGTTCCTCTTACATTGACTAAGGGATTTTCAAGTATACTTTTTTTTTGTTTTTATATTTCAGAAGTGCTAAGCTGCAATTTTGAAATCGATATTTTTTATTTAACGTGCCTTCCCAGCTTTCTGCCTGAGACTATAAATGAAAGTGCACAGAAATCCTTGGGGAAAAGTGCTTTTCAGTGTAATTCTTGCTTACTTCTGTAGATTCTAGAGGCTGATCTCATTTCCCACACACCTCCACTGATCTCTTGTATTCATACAAGATATGAATTTTGCTTAAATGAGGTAAAACTATATGAAATACTGAGCCTATTTCTAAAATTTTTAAAATTTTGCCTAAATCTGCCATCACAGTGGATGATAACTTCCTGGTAAGGTGAGAAAATGATATTATGAGTTTTAAGTTTTTAAGTTTTAGAATTTCTTCTTCTCTTCTTCCCTCAGTTTCGCTACAAGAAAAGAGTGTACAGACAGTTCAACCTCGATGAAAAGCAGCTGGCCAAGCTTCACACCAAGGTATCCCAATTTCCTGCAGGAGTTAGCAATTACCTACAGTGGGTGTTGACATGAGTTGAAAAAATATTTCATTTTTAGTCAAAATTTTATTTTTGAAATCAAAGGATGATTCATTTTTTGCTTTTTGTTTCAGGCCAATTTGAAAAAGTTTATGGATCATGTCCACCATCTCTCTGTGGAAAAAATGACCAAGATGTTGGACCGAGGACTGGACCCAAACTATCATGACTTAGAAAGTGGAGGTCAGAACAACAAAACTAAACAGCATAGAGTACCTTGAGTTAGTTAAACTTAAATTGATTATCAGGGTGAATCTCACACATTCCTTCACAACTCTGAGCCAGTGGAGTCTGCAGGGCTTTGCTGTCCAAAGGACATAATTGATAATTTTATGCTTTTCTTTGAACATTATTCAAAATATTATTTTAGAAAGTAACTTAAATTTATAATTTTGCTCACCTTTTCCCAAGTACATCCTATTCTCTTTCTTAGAAACACCCCTAACTTTGGCAGCTCAGCTTGACAACACAGTAGAAGTGATAAAAGCCCTGAAAAATGGAGGAGCACATTTAGACTTCAGAGCCAAAGATGGGATGACAGCTCTGCACAAAGCAGCCAGAGCCAAGAACCAAGTAGCCCTCAAGGTAAATGCTTTCAGGGGCAAATTATGTGTTATCTTGTTAAAAAAATGCATAAAGGAGACTGTTTTCAGTTAATTACTTTACTGTCCTCCATGGATCCTTTAGAATGGATGGGCTTGTTCTAGTGCTTTCTTGTGGCTGTCAAATCTTAGCATTTGCCTTCAATAAGGAGCCTTTTTATTTCTGATCTATCTTTTCCTGGTTGAAGAAAAGTGGTGAAATTTAAGCTTATTCATTGATCCACTGAGATCTGTCTGAGGAAATAGGAGTAGCATTATTGTCACTTAAGTCTTTGAAAGCAGCTTCCAGTGGCATGGATTACACATTATGCCTTAACACAGTGTCTTCTGTTTTCTTTTGTATTTTAACAGGTATTCTAAATTCACTTTGGTCTAGATTAAATCTTAGATTTATGGATTTTGCTTATTCCCTGTTGACAGATGCTCAAATTGCATGACATTTTTGATAAAGCACCTTGGAACTGAAGAGGTGAATGTGTTGCAACGGTGATGCAACATTTACAGAGCTGACATTTCTGAACCTAGTGAGAGGATGGAAACTGGACATTGCCACTCCTTTCTGTGCCATCCCCATAGATTCCTTTAGATCTTAATTCTTCCAAGGTCATTTCTTGCTTAACTTAGTCTGTGCTGTGACCCACTCTTAGCAGCTGATAAATAGGTGAGCAAAAAATTTTATGTCAATGATCAACCTCATACATACTTTTTCAGATTTTTTTCAGGTAAAGACCCTTTATTTAGAAGTCCCTCCAAAAGCTATTTTTCACAGTCTGTGATTGCTTTCAGACCCTTTTAGAGCTGGGAGCATCTCCCAACTACAAGGACAGCTGTGGCCTGACCCCGCTGTACCACACAGCTGTGGTGGGAGGAGACCCTTTCTGCTGCGAGCTCTTGCTCCATGAACATGCTACAGTCAGCTGCAAGGATGAAAATGGATGGCAAGAAATTCATCAGGTAGGAAAGATTTGCTTTTTGTTTGGAGTTGGACTTGCATGAGGAAGTTGTTCATGGTTGTTCTAGAGTTAAGTGCTATTTTGAAGTCCCTGCACATTCAAGTACGAAATTTCTTCCTTTTTCTATCTGCTTTTTCTACTTTTTATTTATTCACTTTTCATCCTGCTGTGGTGACTAAGAAGTAGAAAACTGTTCCAGTGGCGTTCTGTAACTTTGAAATCCTCTGGTTGCTGTGGATTTTTATGCAGAATGGCACTCGTCATATTTATGCCATGAACTCTTGGAAGTTTAGATTCCTGTTTGTGGCACTTCGGTAGGAACATGTAGCTCTTTCTTTTGGTGAGATGCCAGTGTCAGTGTCCTTGATAATGCTCCTTCTGTGTTTGTTAGGCTGCTTTCCCCTTGTCTCTGCTGAACTTTACAGCAGGGTTTGGGTTGAGGATCCTGCTGCTGGGGTCCATCAGCCTCTCCCTATCCTCTCCAGAGACGCCCGAATGCTATCCAGCAGTTGCGTAAAAATGCTTTATTGATTTCCCTTTGCACAGTGATAAATTCAGTAACATACAATGTTCAAAGATTCTAACAGTCCCAATGTCATTGCTGCTACTTTGTCATGTCTCTGTATGGATGAGTTTGGAAAGCTAAAAAATTTGAACTGCTGTGGTATGAGATAAATAAAGATACAAGTAATCAACCTTACAGGTCTGCCTGGGTCATCTTGACTCAATTTATTTTCTGTGCACTAAATTCTTTAGTACACAGATTTTTTTCTTCTTTTCTTGGAAAGAAATGGGAGGTAGCTTTGGCACCCACATTTGGGCAGGAATTGGAGCTTTTTCACTAAGTGGGTCTAGGTCAAGGTTGTTTGCATCCATCTCTAGAGTAGGGGAAAAGAAAGGAATTATTTTTTAACCATATTTTTCTGAGGATATGGGGGAAATGGATTGTCTAGATCACAGTATTGCCCCGTCTGGACTCCATAAAAATAGAGAGAAAATGTTCCTCTTTTTAAACCCCAGCCTCATACACATAAGGTTATTATTTCTCATAATGAAATAGAGCTTTCCAAACTCCCTGTGTTGGTTGTAATCCTAAATAAATCAATGTTTGCATCTGGGTTAGGAACAATCTGTTTGGACTAATCAATAATTCAAACATTCCTCAATGAAGTAAGAAGGATGGGGATTTAATTTGTGCACTGAGAAGTCCATTTAACTTTTCACTTCCAAATTGTAGATCCAAGCCAGGTGTGTCAGTCTGTATCTCCCACTGAATTCAGAAGTGACTGGATGGATTTCTATACCTCTATGTCTTACCTTAAATTCTGATTTATGTAGGAATGACGCTGATCTAAGATACCACAAAGTTTAAAACATGATAAATTGGGAGCTGCTTGGTCAGTGGACCATAGAGAAGAAGGAAGTGAAGTAAAAGAGGCCACAGACTAAAATCACTGTGATTTTTCTAAAGCTTATTTGCTAATCAGGAAAGTTTCTAATTTCTATGAATCTTCTTCATAGAGGCTTATTTCAAAAAATCCAGGGTCAAACCTTTTATTTGTGTGACAGATAAAGTAACTCTTGAAGATTTCCCCCTGTTTTGGAGCGGTGTCCTGTGTATGTTGTGTGTCTGCTTGACATCACAGAACCAAGAAGATTTACTTGGATTTTGGCCAGATTTTCTTTCTAAGGCCTGTGAGCAGTTTGGGAAAAAGCTCTGGCAATTTGATCATCCTTCAGTGCCATCTGGTGGTCAGCATTCCGGAGTGTAGCAGGACAAAAAACTTGTCACATTTGAGTCATGAATGTTAGTGGATAAAAAGTTCCAAAGGCAGTATTTTCCTGATCCCTTAGGCTGCCATTCCCAAAATAATCAGATGGTTAAGCTCAAGCACGGGATTGCTGTACCTGAAGCTCCCACACTGGAGTTGGTGCAGGAATGTACATCTGGGTGTCTGTGCTCCCATCAGAGAACCAGGTGTGGTTCTAAAAATTACACCCTCAGTAAAACCAGCACCTTCTCTGCTGAAAATCTTGCCTAGGCTTTGGTGTAATAACCAAAATATTGATTTATCCCTGCCCAGGCTTGCAGGTATGGACACGTCCAACACCTGGAGCACCTGCTGTTCTACGGCGCTGACATGTGCGCGCAGAACGCCTCGGGGAACACGGCCCTGCACATCTGTGCCCTCTACAACCAGGTGAGAGCCCCTGCAGGGACAGAAATGTCCCCAGCAGGAGCTGGGAGCTCACAGAATCACAGGATGGGTTGGCTTGGAAGGGAACTTGAAGATCATCCAGTTCCACTCCCCTTCCACTACAACTCATTGCTTCAATCACCATCCAACCTAGCTTGGAACATTCCAGGGATGGGCCATCCACAACTTCCCCAGGGCCTCACCACCCTTTCCAGGGATGAGCCATCCACAACTCCCCAAGGGCTTCACCTCCCTCTCAGGGAGGAATTCTTTCCCAATATCTGATCTAAACCTGCTGTCTTTCAATTTGAAGCCTTTCCCCTTCATCCTATCACTGCATTATTTTATATGCAATGAAGTGCTTCAGGCATTAAAAAATGATCTTGCAATCTGGAAAGAACATAGTTGAAATTATTTTAGTGCTGTTTCATTCACTGATTACAAATAGGGCTGCTCATTGTAGGTGGCAAGAGTGTGGATATTAAAAAATAAAATAAAAATTATGCTTTACCAGCTTTTTTGGGGTTTGATTCATATCTAAGTATTTGTTTCCTGTACAGAATTTATTGCCGTTAGTCTATAATTTAACTTAGAATTAAATAAGAAAGAGTTGTAAAATACTGTGGAATTGTCTCTATACAGAAGATATTGGATTCTTTGTCTACAACTTGTGTAGTCATTTACAAGTAGCAGAACCTTTTGATTTGATAGCATTTTATACTCTCTTTGCAGGGATGGAACAGGGAGGGGGATGAGTTTTAGAACTATGTTAAAATTCAGCACATAAAATATTACATTGAATTTGGAAAGCAGGAGATGTGACTGTAAACAGTGAAACATCTGTTAAAGGATCTGCTTCTTAATTAAATTACCATCTTAGTTTTTTTTCTAAAGTCTTGTCAAGAGAGATTCCTCAATTAGGTCTAAAATGCCCTCAGCTTAAAAAAAAAAAAAAAGAATTTTGGGGATAATTGGACATTTTTCAAGACCGTACAGTTTTGAGGTGGGAATTACAGTAATTCCGTAGAATTACAGCATTTTTTATGCAGAGATATGTTTTCCTGACCTCAGTAGAAGAAGTTATTCTGCAGGAGACCTAGACTGTAATTGAAACTGCATCTACAAATTTTTAAATGTTTACACAGTCACTAAGCTTGGCTTGGTGAATAGAACTTTAACATCTCCTGCCTGCACTGTCGTCCTTCTGTTTTCCTTCATCCCGTGTATGTGGAAATACAAAGTTTCCCTTGGGGTGCTGTGAACCTTAACCACTGGCTGATTTTGCCAATTTTTTTTTTTAATGGAAAGTTGTTATTGGTTCATGTGGAAGGAACGGTGCTGCCTTTTCCAGATGGAGAGGATGGGAAGGACAGCAGTGCCCTTGTTACCTCCAGATTCCTGTAGATGGAGTCGTTACCCATTTGATCTTCCCGTCTTCCCTGGGGAATTTTCTTGGCTTACTTTCTGAAGTTGGTAAATTTGTTTTCCTGCATGTCAGCGAAGTCCTGATCTGAATAAACTCTTGGTTTTGAAAGTTATTCCATGGCCATGCAGTAAGTCTGTTTTTTGCTGGGATGAAATGTGCCCTCTTTCGCTGGGAGGATTGGATCTGATATGAAAGCTGTTCTAGTATTAAAATTGAATATAATCTGACAGATGGGGAGGAAACAAAAAGGAGCAAATGTGAAGTTAAGAATGCTTCTGTTTGCTTCAAAATACTAAAAATAAATAAACAAACGCAGTACTTAACCCAAATAAATTTTCTTGGATTTTTTTAAATGTTGAACAGCTCTTTGACAACTTTTGGCAAAACTGTTCTAGTCACAATCATTTAGTTAATCCTTTTGCATGTTTGTTACACTGCAGGCAGCTCAGTTAAATTTCTAGAGAGTTTTGGAATCATTCTTTTGGTGTTGTAATGTTGGATGATTTATTCTGATAAACAAATGAATAATCACCCAATAAGTACAGTATGTTGTTCAATATAATTATTTATATCCTCAAGTTCTTGATTAAAAATGGGCATTGATCAATTGTTTAGAGATAGAGAAAATGCAACTAAAGTGCAGATTGCAGTGCAAGCAAATGAGACTATCTTAGTTAATTGTATATCATTAAAAATTATAGTCTAAGAGATAATTGTTCATTTACCTTCTTGATCCATTCTTTTGTTTTTCAGTTGAGGAAAAGGTAGGATAACCTCCTTTCCAGATACATTTAGGGCAGCCCTGTGATGGGGAGACTTAATGGGACCAAGAATCCGTGGTGAGAAATTAGAAAACACAATGACAGTAATGATTTTCAATCATAATTTCTGCAAATTAACCTGTGACTCAGAGTCTTGTAAATAAGCTTCATTTATGTCACTAAAATACCGAAATTATGCACTTTGTCTTCTCTGACTGCAAATTTGCTGTTCCATCCAAATACCTCATTAGGTGGAACTCCACATCACAACACATCAAGACAACACAGAAAGCACAAGAAAATTAAGAGCAATATTTGTGATGAGGGAATATAAAACTCTTTTGAAATGTGAATTGATTTGCATAAGACCCTAAGATGAACATTAAAGATGACAAGTGAGAAACAGTGTCCATACAGGAATCATCAAAAATTCTGAGAATCCACTCAGAACCTCCAGGAATTTCTACCAGATTGTGGGCAGTCATATTTAACAGCCATGGAGAGCAAGAATTTAACCAATGCACTGTATTGGCCAAAATAAATTGTTTTTAAGGGATTTCCTTTGCAGATTTTCTCAGTTTGGAGGATCTGAAGCCAAGTTTTCCCTCTTGTGCTGTAACTCTTGGCATTTTTTAGGGGAAAAGAGAGGCAACAAGGCTGGTCAGTGCAGTGTGTATAGGCAGATAAAATAATTTCATGTGTACTGAAAAAAAAATCGTACATTTTATATTGAGGATAGGTTGAAAAATGTCCCCAACAAAATAAGTGGTAAAACTGCTTTGTTTAACTTTTAGCAGGAGGGAAGGATATAATTCATCCCAGTTCTGTGAACAGTACTGGTTTTGCTACAAAATAGACAAAAAACTCCATATGGGAGTCAAATTTGTGCAAAATTTCATTTGTCAAATATGGAACTTTGTCAGTACAGTTGCTTAAAAATTTAATAAGGTATTTACTTCTTGTATTCCTGCATGTTTCTTTACCCTTGCCTAGTGTTTCTAATATACTGCAAAGCACCTGAAGCCCTGTCATTTTTAAAATGCTGTTTTAACAATTTAAATTTTCAGATAATTTATTTGGTTTATTTTTATCATGAAAATATAGACCAAACACCTCATAACCTCTGAGCAGTCACAGTCTTTTTAGTGCCAAAGGATCTTTATGAACAAGTTTCCTTTTCCACCATTTTCAGGAGAGCTGTGCAAGGGTGCTGCTGTTCCGGGGAGCCAACAAGGAGATCAAGAATTACAACAGCCAGTCTCCATTTCAGGTAAAAAAGGAACTACTTCTTCCCCCTGAAATATTGGGAAGAAAACATCAAGTGAACTTGGGTCTGGGGAGAAGTCACACTGTACAAGGCTGAACACAGGTGTGGAGGGAGTGAGTGAAAACTTTGGTTTTTATCTAATTCACTAAGTGGAGCTGTCCTGGAATAATTAGGAATGAAAGGAACACGCCCTCTGGTGATGCTGTTAATGTGTTTGAGAATTCTGTGAGCTGTTGGTAGCAAAAGATGAAATCCTTGGTGTTCTCCAGTCAGATGTGCCTTGCTCTGTGCTGATCTCTAGTCTCCTGTAGGAAAGATCCAAGATTTATGTAAGAGTGGTCCAGGATTGTCTGAGCACTTTGGTTTGTTTGGCCCCTCTTGGTTTAGCCAAAAAGCTCTTCCTTCCTTGGATGTGAGGCTAAAGAGGTGGGCTAAGTTTCAGGGATGGGATTGACTTAGTGCACTGTCAGCGTTAGAGGCTGAAGCTGCCATCTCCAAAAGAAAATGGAAGTCTTGGTTTGGATTAGTCAAAATTTTGTCTTCATTTTCTGATCTTGAAAGCACTTTCAGCAAGCTTAATTAAAAATCCAAATGGAGAAGAATTGTTTGTTCAAAGGGTTGTCAGGTATGGCTGACAACCTCAAACCCTTATTTCTGAAGCAGGCTTAATTAGCTTGAATGTCAGAGAAACATTCCTGATGCAAAGTGATGTGAGAAATCAGGATGGAAACTGTAATATTAAAAAAAAAAAAAACAGAAGAATTTTTTTCAAGTTACGAAAATCAGTGCTTCTGGAAGAATGATGGCACAGTGCCATTAACAGGAACTGTGCTGTGGTGAAACAGAATGGGGCTGTTTCCCCAAACCAAGGAGTTTTTCAACTAAAAGAAATCCTGATTTATCTTTCTTTGGTATGTCTTCCCCATTGCCATTTTGACCCACTTTGGATAATGCTGGCAGAGGATTCAAGGGAAAATGCTTTGACAAGTGAAACAGTTGGAATTTTTGCTGGATCCATGTGGGTCTCTGAGTTAACTCCTCCAAGTTTACATGTAGTTACAGAGCTTTCAAAAAAGCCTCAGCCAAATATTTCTGTATCAGTTTAATTCCCTCAATATTTTGAAGGTTTTCTGGGCCTGAGTTGTGCATCTCATAAGCTTAAGAGTTCTGTTAATAAATCCCAGCCAGATTATTGTTTATTATGGGGACCATTTTCCTCAAACTGGGGAAACGGTGCATTAATAATTTAATTTTAGGCACCATTTTCAAGCTGCTGATAATTTTCCATCTAAATACATGCTAAGCACAAATTCACTAAGTACTGGCTAATACTTTTCTCTGCACCTCAGAATAATGAAGTGATCAAGAAATAGAGCAAGAGAAAAGCCTAATTATTGGAGGGATGTGTTCCAGGATAATCTTTTGGATTATTGTGTTACTTTATGTCTTTGAGGTTAACTTTCCTTTTTGGTTTAGGATTTTTTAGGGGAGGGTAAATGTCACACAGAAGAGTTTTCATTTGTCTTCCTCTTTGTGCTGGCAGCTCCAACATTCTTGTTCTTGCTCTTAGAAGAGAAAAAGGTGTAGGGAATGTAGAAGAAGTTCTGTTTTATCCCAGTGGAGTGAGTAGAGGAAACCCTGATGCCAGCCCTGCAATAAAGCAGCCTTAGAGAATTAATTCTTTGCCATCTGTCTGTCGCTGACCCAGTCGATCAAACACCACAAGTGGAGCTGTTACAAAATTATGCAGAATCCCCTTGAGTTAATAGGATTTTGCATACTAAAAATGTTTGCTCATGTAATCAGCAGGCAGGAACATTGAAGCATCTCATATGTACATAATGAGAGTGGTTGTAGCTGCAGCATCTATTCCTTTGAGTCACCTCCATTATGTCCCTTTCTCAGCAGCATTAAAAGGATGATTCTTTGGAATTGCTGCTCAGAAAATTGATGATATGAAAGCTGTGCTATTCTATAGGAACAACAGGATCCTGACATTTGTGGATAAATTTGTGTCCTGTTTTCAAGGCCAGCCAAGGCTTTGTTTCTTTTGATGAAAATTAGTGGCAGAGTTTGTATCAGGCATCAGTGTCCAATGAATGTGGTGCACTTTTGCCACCAAAAGAATAAATGTGCATGTGCTCACTTCTCACCAAATCACAGGGCTTGTTAAAGCAAGCATAGATACACTAGATGGCAGGAAGTAAAAATAATCTGGGCTGAATTCTGTGCCACTTAATTCAGGGACCCCACACCGTGCCCACCTGGGATCTGGGTGTCCTTTTGCCTTTTCAGTGTCCAGCAGAGTTAGCATTGGAATGGCATTACCAGGTGTTGTGGACACAAAAAAAGCTTGGCTGTATTTCCCTGTTAAGCACTTAACCTTGTATTAGCTGCCTTTGCAGGGATGTGTTTCATCCTGACCCATTCGTGGGTTACTTAGTCAGCAATTGCTGTTGGGTACAGCTGATGTCACCCATTGCTGAAAGTCTGCAGAACGTGGCATCAGCAGAAATTTTCCTGTATTTCATATTTAGCAATTTGAGGTGAGATGAAACTTGTGCCACATCGTTATATTATATTGCCAGTTCTGTTTATTAATCACTTACTCAGCCCATCTTGGCTGGGCCATCTAAGTAACTTACATGCTATTGTATTAGTTTTTATTTTATTAGAAAAACCTCCAGAAAGAGCCTTTCAGAAAAGCCATGGTATCCCATTGCTGTCCACAGCTACTTGGTTTTCTACACATTTCTTGTGCTTCTAGGTTAATGTAAAATAATTCATTGCCTATCCAGCAAATATTAATCCAATAGCTCAGAAATCTGAGTTTTGCAGTATTTACAAGCTGTTGAAATGAAGTAAGTTAAAATGACCCTACACCTTATCAGGTCTTTTTCTTTTAGTGATCAGCAGCTCCATATGAATAATTCAAATGGGCAATAAATCACTATTTTAGCTAATAGTGCTAATTAATTATTAGTCAGTGTTTTTAGAACAAATGTGTTTCAATGTACAGAGCAGCTATTCTGAGGTGGCATTTAGTGCCACCTTTTAAGGGCAGAGTTGTACCTGAGAATGGCTTGTGTCTCAGGTGTCCTTAATAATTGGCCTTTGCTGTCCCAGACCAGCCTGAATAATCCATGTGCCTACATCCCATGGATTGCAGGAGGAACAGCAATCTTCCAGCTCCACTGCAGGTAGAATTGCTCCTTTCAGTGTGTTGCCCCTGCCTCTATTTTCAATAGCTCACATATTTTTTTTGCCAGGTTTGAATCATTTGAACTGAAATTTTTCATGCCTGCTATCTCTGTTATTTGGAAAAACAAAATGATTCAGCTCTTTTGGAGTCTGGGCAAGGGAAAACATGTGTTGTTTTCCTCACACGGAAAAACTCTGCTGACCCACCCCTCCTTGTCCTCTCTCCCCTGTTGTGTTATGTTGTGGTTTAGTTTTATTTTCTTTTATTGCCCTGTGTGCTGATCTCCATGTTAACAACCTGGCAGTGGGAACTGGTTTCCAGACTGACTCAGACTGACTCAGACGCTGGGGCTCCAAAACCAGGAGTAGGAGCTAAACCCGTGGATTTGGAAGCTGAGCTGGCTGGGGGAAACACAGACACAACTGGGCATATCCAGCATCTCACAGAATGGCTTCCCAAAGCCCAGTTAAGATTTAGATTATTGGCATTTTTAATTTCTCTCTTTTGGGTGAAATTTACAGGAAAGGGCAGAAAGTTCTTCTCAGGTATTTTTCTTTGACTTTTTTTTTTGAAAGGGTGTGAAAGCTACTTTTAAACCCAAAATCTTCATTAGGTGCCTCAGTAAGGCATCTTTACAAATATAAAATAATGCTTCCTGTCATGATGTTCAAGTATGGAACCATTGTGTTCATGGAGCACTTCAATTACACAAAGACTTTGCTTTTTCCACATATTTATTTCCATCTTAATTCCTTTTGTGAAGCACCTGTGTGAACAATGAATCACTGAATATTGGGTATAGTTGGCAAAATATACAGCTATGAGCTCATGATACATTCTGCCTTTAGTCAGACTTCAAGCTTTTTCCAGCTTTTCCTGATTTCAGTCAAATAATGGAACTTATTCATACTTAGAAAAAAAATATAAATCTATACAAGTGACCACCCCAGAACAAACTATGGATTTTTCCTTTAAAGATCAAAAATGTACATGAGTCTGTATATATGTAGGCACACTTAGCACAATTTCTTAAAAAGACTTAATTAAAATGAAAATAATAATAATTAGAAGGAAGGGAAATAACTGAAAGGGTGGAAGTTGATATTGGGGGAAGTAGTGGCAGATGAAATATTCCTGAGAATATTAGGAGATACAGGAGCAGAAAAATACATATGGATACAAAATAGAGTTAAATTGATTCCTCCTGACTCAGGGATGGTTTTCTTAGTGCTGGCTGGTCCCTTCTGGCCTTTGTTTTAACCCTGTAATTTTTCAGAAAAGCAGCCAAATGGAAGTAAGGCATAAAAGAATGAAATTGCTTGATTACCTTTTATTCAGAAAGGCAAAATATTGCCATGCTTGGAGATGCTAAAAATACTTAACTGCAGGATGTGTCTTCATTTTTTTTAACCAAAAGCAAACTCTGGAGGAGTCTCCATGTGACCATCTGTTGTGTTGTGTTCCACATAAATGATCCAAGACCCCTCTTTTCCCCTTTTCCCCATTCTCTCCATGCTCAGACAGGGCTGTCCAGCTGACATGCCTCAGGTGTTGCCACAGGCAGTCTGATTTCTCTGGGAAAAGTGCATTCTCTGAGGTAGCTAGAAGCCAACCTGTTTGTTCTCCCACCAGAAGGAAGTTCAGAAGTTACAAAAGGGGACAAATAAACAAAGTAACTTATAAGGGTCACCACCAGCTCTTGCCTTAAATTAAGAACGGCTTGAGTGTGATTCAGACACAGTTAGTTGTCGTGGGTGAAGTTACAGGAGGCAGTGGGGATTTGTATAATTCTAATTTAGATCATGTTGTTTTGAGATGTTAACACCATTCAGTTTGTCTGGGAGATAAAATAACCTGTGAGTGGGACTCGTGGGTACTTCAGACCTGCAGGAATGGATTCATGCTTGGAGTTTTATGGTGGTTGAGTGCTGTGTGGCATCATCTGCTTTTGCATTTCAAAACAGGCTACTCAGCATTATCCTTTGGCTGTATCCAAGTTCTTGCTCCTTATAGAAATGTAGAATCTGTGCCTAAAGGACAGACTTAGCATCTTCTTCCACTGCCATTTGGAGGGAGCATTCCTGGCATGCAGTTGGCAATCCCATCTTCATCAGAGTATGTTACTGGCATGGACTATTGCTAGACTGCTGTTTCCAAAGGTTTTATTGTAGTTAACCCACAGAGTTTGGAATGGAGCCACCAAATGTATTAGGTAAAATAATCACAGTGTCTTATTCACCGATGCATTTTATCCGAAGGGCTTTCCAAAAGGATTTCCAGCCATTTGGTTTAGCACTTGAAGCAACACTATATTATTAAGTGTTTGCAGAGCTGAATCCCTGAAAGTTTCTGATGTGAAATAGTGGGAAGTGTCTGTCTGCTGTGAGTAGGAAGACTTTTTTTCTGAAAGTCTTCAGGGAAGAAGCTGCTAATGTGGTGGGTTTTGGCTTTTCCATGAGGTAAGGCTGCCTGGCAAGGTGGAAGATTTCACTCTACAGCAGCACAGACCTGTAAACCCTTGAGCTGAATTCTCTGCACAGCCCAATGTTTCCTGCAGCACCAAGGAAAACAAAACCTAGCAAATAACACACGTTCTCAGCCTTTTTCAAGGAGAGTTCAGCTGGAGAAGATTGCATTTCATGGCTTTTTGATTTAGCATATTATTGGAGGGGACTAAGAAAATTAAGTCAATTTTGTTGCTGGCTGTGTCTTATCTGATTCATCTGATGCTGCAACCTGGCTTTATCTGCTTTCAGTAAATACTCCTTTGGAACCGCTGCTTGCCCATGTAGCAGTAATAAGGATTATGTAATAACTGGCTTTTGATGGCTCTTTCCAGCTTGAGCTAGATTTTCCTGAGGAATGAGTCTGTAATTGTAAATGTGTGTGTGTATCACACTTGGCTTTTTCTGCTTTGTTTTAATTATTAAAACACGAGTGTAGGAAAATGCATCTTTCTTGAGGATAACTTGCTGGGTGGCATTTCAGCAGAGAAGCAGGAAGAAGATGGAAGGCTTTTTTCTCTACTTTTAGAATAGATAGAAGCAACATTTCCCAATAGAGACAGTGACCATGGAGGAGGCTCAATACAGCCCAAACCAAGGAGGATAACTTAAAAATCTGAGTTACTTCTCCTTCCAAGAAATAGGAGGAAATATAAGAACATCGTGAAGCAGCGAAGTTGTGCCTGGGATGGATTTGCCTGCGTGTTCCTTTTTAGGCTTCCTGACATGTTTCCTTGTAACTCTGCTCGATTTGCTGGTGTATTCAGTTCAACACTTCCTGTCAAGCTGGTTCTTGCATAACAACGACTCCTTTTGTCCTAGGAGTTAAGTTTGCATTTCAAAGCCTAGGGAGGAGATGATTTAGAAGTGATTTACTCCCATGTTGTGAGGAAAGGACTTGCATTTTTTTAATCTTGGTGTCCATGCAGGCTTAGTTTAATCTGGAGGTATTCAGTCATGGCTAATTCATGAAGAGTGGTTAGATTTTAAGAATGCAGTTGTGTGTGTTCATGAAAGGACGGTGCAGAATAAAACACAGGTTCTGCCTTTTAAATCTTAGTAAGGAAGACTGGAAAATGAACAAAGATGCCTGCAGGCATTTTAAGTGCTGTCCAGTCCTGCTAAGACAGCGCTGCAGGACCTAAAAGAGCCAGAAAAGAGGTCGTTCAGAGTGATTGCCTTCCTCATATTGTGACTGGAATTTGCTCAGCCCTGGCACAGCTTCATGGCTACTGAGTGTATTCCAGAAGACCCATGGGGGCTGTCAAATCTCTTGCAAGCAAACCCAGTGTTTTAGCAAGGAAAATGTGCCAGCACTATTATGCTTGCAGCGTACTTTTTTTTTTTGATAAAGTCCAGCTGTATTTGGCTGCATGTTGTTGTGTGTTTGCTTGTTTTTAAAATATTAATTGCTGAAAAGTATTTAGGATAAAATCTCAGTTCCTTTGAAGTGGATGAAATCCCACTGATTTTGCTGGGGTGAAAGTGTGTTCCTCACACTTGAGACGGTTCCAAAGCCATGATATCAACTCTTCCTATATAATGTATTCTACTGAATATGATTATTTTTAATTAACATTTCCTGTTCCTGTTTAATTAGCATTTTTGGTACAGCACTATTCTTTTAAGTTGTACAGAACTGCACAGCGCATTGCCACGAATAACTTGGGTTAGGCAAAGTCTTTGCTGCTAAGAGTTAACTTGCTGCAGCTGAAAAAAAGATGCTGTATTTTCTGAGGGCAAGCTTGCTAAGAGTTTTGGGAGGCAAAAGCAGTGCTTGGGAGGCTGTGGTTGTAAATTTTCTTCCTGAGTGTGGGATATTGTTGCGTTTCCCACAGCAGAAGTCCCTTTGTCTTCACCCAGCTGAGACACTGACCTTGTCCCACCTATCGTGGGATGCTTCCCGTGAGCCTGAGGCTTCCAAGGGTGTGAAGAACGCTTGGATCTTGGAGCTTGAAAACCTAATCTTTGATTACTATTAAAAACAGCCTGAGTAGCAGTGTGAGGGGGTCCTCACCAGGGAAGCCTGGGATTGCTCAGAGGGTTACGTAAGCGGCGCTGTCGCTTGGAAAAGCGCGAATACTTTGCCCTCGATATTGAGGCGAAGCGCTTGTGGCGAGCCTTTGTTTAAACAGTGCTGAAATGATCCAGGGAATGCTGAGGAGCCTCACAGAAATATTGGCCCTCTCCCCACAATTTATATTTTCAGATGCTAAAACTAGTTGTTGAGCAAATGTAAGGTGCCTATTTTAGGATGCTGCATGTCAATATCTGACTACAGATGGCTCCGTGAATCATAGTTGGAAGAAGGGAAATGTTAGACACTAAGATATTGTTGCTAAGAGATTTTAGTACACAGTATGCTAACATGTGCTGGCAAATTTGGGAACAGTAGCAGCAGAATGCTCTTGGAGGAAAAAAAAATTCAGTGGTGAAGAAACTGTCTTCAAAGGACTATTTAAAGGATAGTAACATTATTGTGCTTTGTTGTATCGAGACCTGACGAAGATGAAATTGTCTTTCAAGCAGATAATAGACAGAAAACATCCAAAAGGTAAAGCTAATCCTGCTCTCCAATGAAATAGAAAGTGGATATTGGAAACAAAAAGAAAAAAAATTACTTTGGGGTTTGAATGAATCAAGTGCCAAGATTAAAGGTGGTGGTTGCTGATATTTTGCCATCTACTGGACATCAGATCTATTAACGTACACAGTTAGTTCCTTTCAAAATGCATAATATTGAGCTTATATTACATTATATAATTAAAAATGTTAAGAGTTCTCTTCTGTCCAGGAAAGAAGCATGCAGAAAAATGCTGAATATGATTTTTTTACTTGTATTTCTTCATAACATTACTATGAAGTAATTTAGGAAAATTGTCAGCATTTTATTGTCCTGGTAGAGAATGTGGGTTATTTCTTCAATTAATATAAACTTTTGCTGCCTATTATTTAAAGAAAATAAATTCAATTTTACTGCTTTTCTTTATTCTATCTTACCTTACATCAGTGAGTTTTGCCCAAATTTGAAAATGTTACACCTGAAAAGGAACTTCAAATGGATAAAATTAATTTTATTTTATAAAATAAAATCTTTCAGTTATATTTTCAACAAAAGCAATATTGTTTTATTAAATGTACAAAATACTGCACCACCATATACTTCCAAAAGAAGTAATTTTCTTCTGACAAATTTCTAAATAGATGCATTACATCTCCGCTTCAGAATTGATTATTTTTTAATATTGTTTTGGAGTGTAAATGTGTCTCCATAAGGCAAGAATATGTATCTCCTTGAGGTCATGTTTTATGTCATTCATATTCTATGTATTCAGCAGCACTGTTAGATAAAGACAGGGAATTAGTGATATTAATAGAATATTAACCAAGCATTTGGTTTTATTTTTTAATGAGATGAGCCAAGAAGCTTCTGCTACTTTTATTTTGCTGTGTCGTAGCCTCAAAGTCAAAAATCAACTGCAATCCATGGAACTACAAAATGTGGGGTGAAACTTTGCCCTTTGATTTTTGTGATGTGAAATAAGGAATTCATGATTGTCCAGCAGTTCTGCCTTAGGTTATTAATGGCTGTGGCAATTGTGTAGGATTTTCCAGCTGGTTCAGAGAAAGACTCGTTTGGAATTCTTAACGTTCTGATGGCAAACACCTGAGGGTGTGCATTGTGGTTTGAGCTCAGAATAATGTTTTCCACATTTTCACGTTTTGCTTGGGCGTTACAAGAGAATGCCTTTCCTAAGGACTCTGAGTTCCAGGTACTTGTGGTGCTCTTTCAATCAATAAACATCTCTTCAAGTGCAGGCTCCTGGAATTGCATAAAGAACCAACAGTGGGTGATCGATACATTTCCATCCCACACCTATGGGAAAGAAATTCGGAACACAGATTGCTTCCTGCTTTTCCAAACTGAACTCCATCTGTCCCGCTGAGAGAGTTATAAAATCCACACGCTACATGAGAGCAGCTAATGCAGATCCATTTAGGATGGGATTTGTTTGAGTCTGCTGGGTGTGCTGCGTGCTTTTGTGTCACCATTTATCAGGGATGGAGCCTCCTGCTGCTGTGTCCTACACGGGCACGCAGGGGAACAGGGTCTTGGCACTTAACAACCTAAATTTAACTTCCTGATGTCCTTGGGGATGACTGCTGTGTGCTTGATGGTGTGCTGGGACTAAATTCAAAGTGGCTTCATTAGGAAGAGCTTTTCTTTCCAGAGGACATGGTAGAAAATAAATACATTGAAGTTTAGCTATGTTACCTTTCCACTGTCCCACAGTAAACAGCATTGGATTTTTGTATCAAATTAAAGAGGTGTCAATCTCCAAAAGCTGTGGTTATATATTTTTAATACTAAGCAAACACATCCTGATTATGATATGTGGAAGATCATTTCTGAAAATCTTTTAATTAAGGAAGTGATTCCAACACTTCCTTCTAAATTCCCTTGTGTTAATGTCTCATGTGCCTCTGCTGATAGTCAATCCTGTTGTGTGATGGCTGTAACTGCTTGAGTGGTATTTTTTCATTGTTAAAATAATATAATCCTTGCTGGAATGAGAAATAATTTGTGGTTTTGTGAGCTTGTGCTTGAAGTGGAAGGCAGTTTCTGGAGTCTGATGGTTACAGTCTCATTCACAGGGTTGTCTGACCTCTTTCTTGTGGTTCCCACTGAAGACAGGAACCTGTAGGGAAGATTTACCTCAGTGTCCTGTCCGTTCACCTGCACTTGCACTGGTGTAATTCACTTTTTTTTCTGGGCTGGAGTTACCTCCTTTAATGTACGGCACCATGCCTGAGCTTACTGCCAATCCAAGCTTTCTGGAAAAGCCATAATTCAATAAACACTGCTGGCTGGCAGAGACAAGAGAAAGGTGGAACATCAGCCCTGAAGGAAAGAGTAATGAAACGCACTTTCCTCAGGGAAGGGAAATTGTCTGGATGAGAAGAGCAGGGGGCCAAAAAGCAGGTGGCGAGTGGTGATGTTTTATGTGCTCACTGTGAATGGCAGCTCCAACCCTGCAGCTCCCTCTGCTCCCTCCAAAGGCTCTGCATTTCAGAGCTTTGGGTCTCTCAAATGTAAGCATGTGCAGCAGAAATGCAGAAGCCTGGACTGAGTGGAACATAAATGGACTAAGAGGCTCTCTTCAGTCCCACACAGAAAGTTTGTCAAAGTTTATTATTTTGATTTGAGAGGGAACAGCTTCAGTTTCTTTTTTCTGTTGTTGCTCCTTGGGTGGAGCAGTTTGTTCCCAAGAGTGGTAATGTAATTTAGCTGTGGTGTTTGCCTTTCAGGGGCTAGCCCATAAAGGTCTAAAATTGTATTTATTAACAGGCTACAAAATCATGCTCTAATTTAATATAATCTTTATCTGTGATATGTTTCAAGAGCAGGAAAATACCAGTTGTGAAAGGTTAGTGCCAGGTAAAGTGTAAATACAGCTTCTAATTTCCCAAAAGGAACAAAAAACTGCATTAATCCCCATAAAAAATGTAAATACTTGAATGTAAGTAAATTGATATCTTTAGAACTGCATTTATGTGGCTAAACAGAGAGATGGTGGTGAGTCAGTGCTTCTTCTGTCTGATGCAGAGTCTGAAAACACTGAAACTGTCACACTGAAACCTGTAATGGGACATCTGGCCAGTTTCACTGTTTACACAAAGTACTTTTATTTGCTGTGATTTAAACTAAGTTTCTTTGGAGAACATGATTCAGAAAAAGCAATACCTGATACCTCAAATATTTAATTTCTGAATTTACTCCTGAAAGGCAACTTAAACAGCGCCTTTATCTGTGGTGGTGTTCACAGGGGTCCCAGGACCGGGGAACAGACTGAGGATCTGACTCCGTGTTTCAGAAGGCTTGATTTATTATTTTATGATATACCTATTATATTAAAACTATACTAAAAGAATAGAAGAAAGGATTTCATCAGAAGGCTAGCTAAGAATAGAAAAAGAATGATAACAAAGGCTTGAGACTGACTGAGACAGTCTGGACAGCTGGGCTGTGATTGGCCATTAATTAGAAACAACCACATGAGACCAATCACAGATGCACCTGTTGCATTCCACAGCAGCAGATAATTATTGTTTACATTTTGTTCCTGAGGCCTCACAGCTTCTCAGGAGAAAAAATCCTAAGGAAAGGACTTTTCATGAAACATGTCTGTGACATTTATCCAGAGGGATTGTTTCTGACTGCGGATATCAGAAAGCCAGGACTGAGAATGATCTGTCAGGAGAAAGAGACCCACTTGTGAAGGTTCCTTTATCCAGAGGGATTGTTTCTGACTGTGAATATCAGAAAGCCAAGGGTGAGAATGATCTGTCAGGAGCAGGAGCCCACTTGTGAAGGTGCCAGTGTTGAGGGTGTTGCTCCTTGCCCAGTGCTGGAGTAGGATTGCTGGGATGCTCCCACCTCCTGCCTGCTCCCTGCCAATCCCTGCCTTGCAGATGCTTCATTCATTCAGGTTTCCACTCGGCTGAACTGTCCCTTGGTTACCACCCATAGCAACTGGCCAAGTGTCGATTAAACTCCTTCCCTTCCTGCCTTGGCTTGGCAGGAGAGCATCTGGCACTGCCTGCCATGGCAAACAACAAGGCCCTGGAACCTTGTATCGTTTCAAAGAAACATCTGTCTGTGAGACACCAGGGTGTCTGTGACAGCTCTGCTTCTCCCCAGGCGCAGGAAATGTCTCTGTAAACACAACATTTCTGGTCAAGCTCCCTGCTGCACACACTGAGTGACAGCCAGCTCCTGGCTCTGCTCCAGTGAGTTGTTCACCCCATGGCTTTGTGCTTCAGGGTGTCCCAGCTGGGACCTGGTTTGGGCACTCCATTAAATTTTGTCATGCTGGAGGCAGATCATTGTGGGAATAGGAGGAGGTACCACTGTTTTTATGCATGGTTTTATTCTCTCTTTTTATTTTATATCAGTTGCCTCCCACCAAGATCCATCTTCCTGCCTAGCTTTACTCTCTGCTTGCTTCCCTGTGGCAGGCTTACCCAGGCCAGACATGTGTGTTATCAAAGGTAATTTGGTAATAATTAGGTACCCATGTTAACAGCCTTAGTGGGGTCAATTAAGCTTGGGAGGGAGCTTATAAGTGATTCACTTTGGTTACTGTCGTTCATATAAAATTGCCTCTAATGCTGATTAAAAAAACCCCAACAAGATAATTTCTGCTTTCTGTACAGTAGAATGTGGCAGGGCTCCCAACCAAATGTCTGCAGCAGACAAAAATCCTGCTTTGCGTTTAAAAGCACTGAGTTACTGAGTCAGGCTTTTCTGCTGGGCTTTGATTGACACCATACTGGGACCCTGCAGGTGAACTCTTTCTGGTTCTGGATGCAATGTAAAGACACCCTTTAAAATTATGGCAAAGCACAAAGCAGGTTTTAGTGCAAATTGTGTGTGAGTGATGTTTTTATTTCGTGCAAGATGCAGAACCAGGTCTTATCAGGTTTGCAGAGTAATGTGACTGAGGATATACAGACTTTTGATGTGAGATAAATGTCAAAAGAATGACATGAAAGGACATTTGCTGCAGGAATGTAAGAACCTGAATTATGGCAAGACTGCTGCATATGCAGTTTTAGAAAAGCTGCAATTTTTGAAGCTTCAGCATAACAGAGTTGGTAGATAGCCTCTAGTTGTAAAGTGCTACCTCCAGCCTTTCATGGCGATATTTCATGTCTGTAAACATGCACGTGATGCATTTTGATGACTGGAATCCAGTTCCTACTGGAATTGGAAGCAAACTTTCGCTGCAGTTTTGCTGGCTGTGCTACTTTTTCGCTGCCAAGAGATATCTTGTGATCAAAAGAAAGCTCAAACAAACCCTTCTTTCCTGCCATAACCTCTTAATTTTAAATCTAGCACTTGTCTACAGAACATCCTGAAAAGCAAACTATGGCTATTTAAAACCATGTAAATTATGAAGCCCGGAGAGAATCAAACTCTAGTATTTTCTGCCAACATGCTGCATTACTATTTTTTTCTGAAGTACAAAGAAATTTGGTACAAATATAGAGCTTCAGTTGGTCTCTGATTTAGGTACTTGATCGAGGAGAGAATTTCTACCATCTTCACTTGGTTACTAGCTCTGGATCTTGTGAAGACCATTCACTTGTCCTAATGTGTTATTCACATTTATGTTTTCATGTGAACTCACTATCATTTTGGTTTAAGACACGTTTGTATAGAAGAAGGGCTAGGGTTGCCATGCTTTGTGGTTTGTAACTGTACAAGTTGAATGAGAATAATTTTGTGTCTTTCTGATTTTGCTCTGACTTCACTTTCTCCCACACATTTTACCCATCAAATTCAAATGAAGTGCATTGATGTTATGCCAAGAAATATTTGTACTTTTTAACTTTTCCTTGCTTTCCTTAGATCTTAACATATCTTTCCTTCATTTTGCTGTAAGGATTTTACATACTGTTTTTAGCGCACTGAAGTGAATTAAATTGAGAAAAATGGTTCCTTGAGCTTGCTGAATCTGCTGCTTGGTTCAGAAGCAAATACAGGAACAATTCCCTGTCAAGCTGTCTCTTAGTTATCTGGAAATATCTTTCCTTTTTTCTTCCAAGTAATAAAATGTGTTTATCACTTGAAGAGCATGTTTATACTTGAGGTTTAAAATCTGCTCGGTATCAAAAATTCTTTTAATTGAGTACCATGGCTGCTGTCTAGCAAGCTGCCTGTCACTGCTGAATTCCACACCTTGGTGGAATTTCACTGCTAATTAGGGGTAACATTAGAGAGAAGTATTACCACTTGCTTACAATGCAGAGAAAACCTCAGAGCTGTGCACGAATGTTGCTGTTATGAACCTGGAGCCAGCCAGGCTGCAGAATTGGAAGTTAAAGAGAGAAGATGGGTACAGCTCTGCTGTTGGTTTCCTAGTGCTGTTTGCCAGGGAGAATCATGGGCTGCACAGAGGCTGGGGGCCAGATTCTGATGTGTCATCCATGCTGAGAAACCGTTTCTGCCTGGAGGGGCTTCTGGAATAAAGGTTGGCATACCAGTGTTTAAAATAGTAATTTTCAGATGGATGGTTTATGTGGTGTTGAGGTGTTAGTGCATTAACCTGCTTGTGTCCAACCTCCCTGATCACAGAATCCCAGAATGGTTTGAGTTGGGAAGGACCTTAAAGTCACCCAGATCCACTCCTTGCCATGGACAGGGACACCTTCCACTATCCCAGGCCCCATCCAACCTGGCCTTGGACACTGCCAGGGATGGGGCAGCCACATCTTGGGTGTAAAGTCTTCAATTTCAGGGATTTCCGTATTAGTTTGTTTTGGTTACTGGTAAATAAAATTGCCCATTCAATTTCCTAGGCTGAGTGCAGAAACAAAATCTTATGTTTGTTACATGCCAAGATACTGCTGCTATTAACTGTACTTCATACACTCCCGGAGACCATTGAATTTAAGTCTTCCTTTGCATCATTCTTCATATGTGGAGAGGCACAAACGAGCAAATAATTTTTCTTGGTCATCAGCTCAGACATTTGCATGGAGTTTTTAATAATTTCTCATGTCTGACTCTCTTGGATACAGTCCTATATCCAAGAGAACCCTACAGCAAGATTTTTTTGATTTTTTTTTTAACCTGGTCCCTGTAGATGCAGAAGTTTCTGTGAGGAAGGCCAGCCCAGTTTATGCCTTGCACATACATCAGGAAATCTGCAGTGCCACTAGAGAACAGGATCTGTCAGAGCTGCGAAATGGGGCCAGAAAAGACAATTCCTTGATTTTCAGGGCAAAAAGCGGAGAAGAAGAAAAAGGGAGAAGCCAGCAATGGCAAAATTGAATTGCTTCCCTCACACCCATTGGAGATGTTTTTCTTTTTAAGTCTGTTGAAATGAGAATTCAGTTTGGTGTTCAACAATCAGAAAATAAATGAAAAAGAAAATTGTTAATTTAGAACTGAATCTATTTAGACATTTTAAACTTTGTACATATACATAAACTTCGCCAGTCTCTCTCTTTCAGTGTGATTTTTGTTGCCTTAGTGGTACCTGAATATTGGTAGCTCTTGGTCCTTGGCTCTCTCATGTAGTTTGCATTTCAGCTCCTGTTTTTATTGCTCAGGTAAGGAGCGAGGCAGGAGCAATTAAAGGGAGATAATATCTTCAGTGTGTCTCTCCTGCAGCATTCCCCACACACCAGTACAGCTCCCAGAGCTTTGGGGATGCTGTGCTTAATGTTCACTGCTGCCTTGGACTGCCACCGTGTGAAGAGCAGCAGCTCTTCCAGCAGCCTCCTGAGACTGCCACCATGCCAGCGTTCCTGGGAAATGGGCAGCTGGGGGACTGGCAGTGCTCTTACAAACAGATTAAGGTCTCATTTCTTGTTGTTTCTGTGTTGTGTTGGTGTTTCAGATACCAATATCTGTATTGCAGAATGAAAGTAATAGAATCTGTCCATTTGGGGAAATGAAAATATCTTTGCCTGATGTTTGTCAGTGATGTGACATGTTTTCCTTCTTAGCAAGTGATGGCAACATATTAATTGTGCCTATTTTACAACCTTTTAGGTGGCTATAATAGCGGGAAATTTTGAGCTTGCTGAATACATCAAGAATCACAGGGAAGCTGATATTGGTAAGCAAAATATTTACAGACTCTGAAAATAAGTTGTGCTTGTTTGTGCCAGGGTTTTGCAAAGATGTTAAAACTGATTCTATGTGAGATACAACCACAGGGCTGCTGACATTTCAGGGAGGTTTGAAAAGTAACTCTTGTAAAAAAAATGCAGATGGGGAAAAAGCTGAAATGTTTTCAAAAATATACTCTGAAGAGGAAAATGTGGTAAGTGGTAGGTGCTTTCTAAGTATAAATCAGTCAGTTTGTAATAAACTAAATACACATCCACATCCCTTCCAGATTGGCTCTTGCAGGTTGTTTTGGCCTTGCCTAAAGCAGCTCCCAAATAGGAATAATTGATCAAAAGATGAAAAGGGAGAAAGATGCTTCTCTATAATTAAATGAATATATGGTAGAAGCCAACTCTCCATATCCATGAAAGCATTCCCTCTCAATGAGTTTGGTGGGATTAAGGGTCCTGACAAAAAAATTGGAGACTCTTTGAATATCTTTTTGTGCAGAGGGATTTGCCATTAAAATAAAAGCCAGTTTGATACAAGTGATGCCTAATACTGTTTAACAAAATGGGTTAAAATGCTTTAATTCAAGTTAATTTAAGTTCCAGACAAATATCCTGAAGCTGAACAAAAAAGGACATTTCTTTTGCAGCAGGAGGCTCTGTGTACTTGCCTGCACTGATTTAACTCAGCAAGGCAAATCTCTGACTTGAGTATTTCATTTATATGGGAAATGAGGCCAGCTCACATGAAATATAAAACTAAGGATGTAGATTAGGGACTATTTTCCCTTTCCCTTCCTTGTTGCATATGATCTGCAGGGATATGATTGAAGGTTCTGTGGTAATGCAAGTTCTTGTGGCACTTTCAGCTCTTGCAGTGTGCACTGAGAAAACTGAGGGCTAAATGCACCAAAGTCATAACTTCTGCATGAAAGTTCAGACACAGTCTGGAAAGGTTTTTTTTTTCCAGGGATAATGGGATAGCTCCTCCCCATGTAAGAATTCTTCATCAATCTATATTTATTAATAATCTGTAAAGCATGAATTAAAAATGAACTTGTTATTCTTATTAGGTTGAGCATCTTATTGTTGTTTATATTTACATATGGGTAATTTTTTTTTTTTTTTGCTGACTTGTAGGATTTGGTGATTTCTAGAAAAATTTTTAGAAAATACTTTCTATGGGAAGATTCTCCAAATTTTTCTGATGCCTCCATCTTTGCCAGTGAAAAATAGAAATATTGGTACTTCCATTATTCACTTGCCATTTTTGCTAGATGGTGGCTTGAGCATGACTGTTTAAATTAATAGATTTGTCTTAAAGAGTAAACATTACATTATGTTATTTCCTCCCACCTAATTCAATTGAGCTGGACATTTGTCTTTTAAGTTTTATTACTTATGAAAAGTGAAGTTGTTGAAATGTCTATTTTTGGAGTGTCTCCCAGTGGAGAGAAAAAAAAAGAAGAGTAACTCAAAGAACCAAATCCTGAGCAGAAAACCTGAGAGCTGCTGTGATGATGAATGTGCAGAGTGATGTCAGCATTTCAGCTTCAGCAAGTTGGCTTTTGCTTCTTGTGCTTGTCTGGTTACCCACTGTGTTCCTATAATTTTGGATGTATTCCAAAATTTATCACTTGAGTAATGCACGTCCTTAGAGGCAGCAGAGGGGGAAGAAATAGTGAAGAGCTTGGGAAGTATCCTCAGGAAGATGAGGACTATTCATACTGTCAAGTGTCTTGAGAAACTTTTAATCACTCATCTCTCAAAAAGCGTATTTTTGGTTAGATTGTGAATTTTGATATCGAATCAGTTCATTAAAACTTGTTATTATTTTAAGTTCATTTAATAATCCCAGTCTCTTTGTAATTACTTTAGACTCTATTTTAGAAATAGAAATTTCTGATTTACATCAGAGCCACTAAATCTTTGTCCTACAGATCAAATCCCACCAAGATTGTTCTTCCTTCTTATTTTAATTTAATTGTAAAGCACTCTCACATCAGATAGATGTGAAAATTAGGTATATATAAAATTAGCTTATTTGCAATAATTGTAAGACTTCCAACTGTTCTGGAAAAAGCAGACAAATATAAAAAAATATTTTAGAGCCAAATAAGGTCCCATGGAGTAATGTGAATGAACCTATAAAGAAAAAGCCTTGCAAGGGATTCCTGTGGCTTTAGTCCAATAAAACCCCCTGGCTGATTCTACCAGGAAAGTTCTTTCTCTGGACTGGGATGAGGCCATTTTGTAAGACTGAATCAAACAGAAAAGATAAAGGAATCCAAGGACAGAAAAAAAGAGATGCTCATAAAGGATTAAAAACAAGATCCAGATTTCATTGTTTTTCTCTTTTATGAGGGAATCCCTTTTGTTTCCATGGCAGATGTTTGAAAGGTGAATGGAAATTGCCATATCATTTAAAAAGTAATCCTATTTGAAACAAATTACAATAGTATTTTTCATAAAGCAAGAAACCCTATTACCATAAGGTACTTAGAAACTCATTTTACAAGCAGTATGAAATGCTTAGTGTGGCTTCTCAGATTATTTCAATTCATCATGCTCCAAAATATTTTTTTTTTTTTTAAGAATAATAACAGCACCAGAGTAGCTTATTTTAATTATTGGTTATTTTGGAAGTATTTGGGACCCAGAAGTGTATGCCAGCTCAGTGACTATTGTTGCATCTTCTTTTCTGCTTTGAGGAAGACCTTACACATACCCCTGATGTACAGCAGTTGCACACCAGTAAAAATATTTAATAATAATAGTAATAGTGTCCCTTTTAAACTTCTTTTTTCTTTTAACTAACCATAGCACATTTATAATTTATTTAACTTTATGCATTTATTTATTGCAAACTAAGAGAAAGTAATGGATTAAAATATGTGATGGATAGAAAAGTTAATCCCTGATTGTTTTCATCCAGCCTGCAGCTGTCTGTGAGTAAATGAGCACAGCAGATTTAGGAAGCATTTGCTGTACAGAATTTACTATGGCTTCTATAGGATGGAGGTACAAAACCCAATCATATATGTAAGAATTTTGAAGCTTTCATTACATACAGATATGCAGATATTAAGTATGTTGCAAGCTGATAATCCTTTGACTTGGATAACCTATTTTTAAATCTCTCTTTTGCCTTGGTTCTTTGTGATGGGATGAATTTTCAGACGGAGTAAATGACATGGGTTGTTCTTCTTCAAGTGAACAAGGTTTGTTTTCTATTGTGCGTCTTGTCCTTCAGCAGCTCTGGAGCCAGGACTGATAGGATTCTTTTGTCTGGTTTTTAGTTTGCTTTAGGAAAATGAAGCACATTGAGCTGGTGTGTGAGTTTTTGGTAGTTGATTAGCAGACTAACTAATACTTGGATACTGTTGCTAGGCTTCAAGTCAGAGTTCCTGTATTCCTCTATAATTATGCAGAGAGATGTGTGTGTGATGGTTTGTCTGTGCTTTCACATGGGTGTTTTTATTTTGATAATTTTGAAAATCTGCTAATACAGTCTGTAGACACATTCCACATAGAGAAATTGCTTTGAAATTAAACATTTTTCGAGTATGAGTAAAAATGTGGATTTTTAAACTGGCATTGTGACTGTAAACATAAGGAATGTGTATTTTATGGTGGAATAAGCAGAACAGGTATTTCAGAACATGAGGATATTAGCTGGTTTGTGGTAGAATTGCTTTTCTAACTAATTTTCTTTAATTAGATGAGAGTGATTGAGGTCAGCAATCTTGGTTTTTCAGCTGCAAGTGTTGCTATTAAATGCTGGCCAGCCTAAGGAATATTCTGTTTGTTTACTTATTTATTTGGGTTTGGGGAATGGTTCAGTAATTTTGATTTTCATCAATCAAATGCCTGCAGAATACTCCTCAAGCTGAGGGAAATCAGATTGAGACAGATAACAAAAGAAAGAGGAAAAGGCAGCAAAGGCAAAAGGAAAATCTACAAAACTGTCGGCAGCGTGCGGTGACTTGTTCTATTTTTACCACTTGTTATTTAATAGAAGCAAAAGGGACAGAAACATCTATTGTAGCCCCGTGCAGCTGTCATTTGGCAGTAACATTACCTGTTTCAAATGTTAGTGAGCATTTAACACGGAAAAAGAATGATATCTATGTAATCTGGATGGCAAAACCACTGAGGTGTGAATTTCCCATGTTTTAAATGCATGTTGTGTGGTAGAATATCATAATCCTGTGTTCCTTTTGCAATTTCTTTCAAATATCTGCGCTAAACAAATAATTACTTCTGTTTTCATAGAAAAACACCCCTCTGCATTAATGGTGTTTAGGCTGGGTTACAAGCAAACAAATACTGGTTGGTATGAAATAAATCTGTTGCTATTATTTCTCTCTTTTCATCTGAATGGTTGCAAGAAATAGAATTTCCTGTACTCAGTCTTGCTGTGTGGCACCAAACAAATTGGAAAACCGGGAATTGTGTGTTAATGTAATTACATACTGAAATGTAGGGCAGAGCTTGAAAAACTTACCATGCTTTTCCTTTTCCCTTTGATCACAAGTTAGTTATTTCTGTGTGTGCGTTGGTGCAAAACCGTGCAGTAATTTGCTTTATTTCAAAGTTTAAACTTCATTTTCAGAAGCTGGTTGCTCTTGGTCTTTGAACTTGGGTGTATTCTGTGCGTATAACAAGGACTGCAGGCTGAGGTGTGCAAGTTCTGTGGTGTGTGGCCATTTCTGAGGCTTACTTGAAATTCTGAGCAGGAAGGCGAGGAGGGAGCTGGTGCCATGTGTAAGTGCTGCTTTGAGTACAGCTGATTGCAGAATGCTCTGGCCTGCTTTTGGGGAGCAGCCTGCAGCCTGTCCTTGCCACCTGCCAGGTAGGCAACGACTGCCACACCTTCTCCTCCCAGGCTTTATTTTACAGACTGAACCACAAGAGCCTGGTATTTGAGCCCAGAATAACCCACTGGAGGGATCCCAGGCTGCTCCCAGCGCCCTTGAGCTAGTTTTGGTCTCAGGTAGAACTCTGGGCTGAGCAGTGGCTGCAGGTCACGCTGACACATCCCCTGCAGGTGCCTGGGAGGGTGGCAGGGGAAAGGACGGGGGGGATTGCTCCGTGTTTGAGCCTTGCCCCAATCTTTACACCCAGATCCAAATGGCTGGAAGTGTTTCCAGGGCCTGTAGCTCCTGCCTCCCCCAAATCTGGCTTCCAGCCAGCTGCCAGTCCATGGCTGCTCCTCAGCAGAAATGTCTCTCACCTTCTCTGCACCTTCCAGGCTGGGACCATTGTATCCAGCAGCTGGAATGTGCTGCTTTCAGCAGCATTCCTGTCATCAGAGCTGTTTCCTCAGAGTCGGGTCAGAAACCTTTCCCAAGCCTTCAAGGGTTTTGGCTGCTCTGAGACACCATCCTTTCAGCAGTAGTGGCTTTTTTCCCCTTGGTATTTTTTTAAAAATAGTTTTCGCTGTCTTGACCCCCCTGAGGGACTTTACAGAGAAATAAAATCAGAAACCATGGTCAGAACTAGTGCAAGTCATGGAATTAGAAAAAGAAATAAAGTCATAAAACACAAGTAGAAAAAGTGATTTGAGGATCCCAGTGACAGTGGCTATGACAGGGACAAAAATGAAATGTACTTTTGTATATCAAACAAGTTATCAAATTATATAAGGTTAATTTCTTGCTTTACAAAAACTAATTTAGTGGTTTGTACTGACCTCAAAATTCTGGTGGAATCCATAAAAGGATAGTGCCATTGAGCTCAATATGCAGCTACGGGTCAAGCTGGGAGCAGACAGCACTGCAAGCCCTCAAATGCTGCAATTTTGAACTAATATTTCAGCCAAACTGGAACTTCCAATCATGATTTTCAGTTAATCCCTGTGAGTGAAACTCACCATGTTGTTCAGCCTGGCTGCTGGATCCTTCTGATCCCAGTAGCTCCCACTGGAAATGGTCAGCAGGTGACCCATCCCTCAGGAATCTGCTTTCTGATTCAGGCTGGTGCCTGATCCTACACCAGGATATCTTTGGACACAAGGGAAGCTAGAATTAGTTAAGGAGTTGCATTTGGCTGAGGGGTTGTAAAAAGAAAATAGTAATTTTGAGTTTATCTCTGTCCTGAAGTTTGTTCAGTCACCTCTTTTTCAGTTTTATAGGTTATAGATGACAAAACAGGAAGAGGTTTATGTGATCATGCTGTCTGACCTTCTCATGGTGCAGATTACAGCTTTTATATTAACTGACTCCTGTTTGAACTGGATTAGAACCAGGAAAAACATTTTGCTTTGTTAAAGACATGCAATACTGTAAATGGGATTTGGAAAACTGTGTCCTGATCTTGTGATCTGATGGGGCTGGATCCTTTTGTTGTTCTGGAGTTGATCACCCTTTCTTTGAACAGACATATGGTGTTTCTGAAATCACTCTGGCTGCTGCAGCTGGACCCTGATGTGGCTGAGACTCCTCAACTGTGCTGTGTCAGTGCCACATTTTCTTTCCTGAGCAACTCAGAGCTGAAATGTTGGAGAGGAAAACTTCTGAGGTTTAAATGAGATCTAGGAAACCACCACATTTATGGTGGGGTTTATTTCTACTGCAGTTTGATCAGCATTATCTGAGGCACCCTCTGCCAACTTTTCTCAGGCTCCACGAAAATCAGTATCCCTAAATTTGCTGTAATTGTGCCTTCTTTAAGAGGCTGTGCCTATTGAAACTATGTGATCTGTGCATTTCAATCATGATATTATATCTATATATCTATAGATATCTAGGTCTCAGTGTAACAAAACAGGAGGCTTTGGATGGCCACACCAATATTAGGAGATTAGGAAACCAACGGTTGCTGAGATAAGGGATGTATCAATGCAGCTCTGAGATATCAGGCTGCCCAGTAAAGGATGCTACAGAAGGCAAAGTGTTTGAAGAGCCTCCCTGAGAGTTCTGGTATTCCTCAAAAGTTAATGTGTTTTCTTTCAATCATTTTTCCACATGAGCCTCAAGAGCTCTCTAAGATGGTGTCAAATGCCATGCAGGATTTCTAACAGCAGAACCAGGTCAAAAATAGAGGTAGGACAAGTGGGGAAAGAGATGTGTGGAGGCTCCCAGGGCTTTCTATTCCTTCCATTTACAATGGTGAGAACACAGAAAAAAGAGATGAAAGCACATGAAATAAATGTTACTTAAAAAAAAAAGGAAAATAGAGAATGTTAAAAATAGTCAGGAAAATAGTCAGGAATGATTCCTGAAGAAAATTCCTATGCTTCCCACAGTAAATGCAGCCTCACCAGATACCCCAAAACCTGCCCCAAAAACCTAAAAATCCCAAAAGAAAAAAGGAAATAGAAGGGAAAATTAAACTCCATGAAACTCTGAGTGTAATGTAGGTCCTTATGCTGAGCACTTCATCACAAACCTCTTTATGCACCCAATAATTTCCTTTCTGTAATTAGGCTAAAACTAGACCACAAAGTTAAGGCTGATGGCACAGGACTGGGTTTGTAACTTGTGAGTATGTGGATTTTTATGTGCCATCATTGCTTTATGGAAAAGAATTAGGTTCAATATAACTCCCATTTGGGGAAGGCAGGAACATCCATGGAAAAATTGGATCTGGATGAGATCCAGCCTTCCAAATATAGACGTAATTTTATTAATTTTCCAATTGTATCAAACAAATATTTGTATTTAAAAAAAAACCTTCCTATGAATATAAAACTAAATATTTACATGATTTCAAGGCTACTATCTCACTTTTAGAGTGGTTCAAATAACTTGAAAAGAGTTAAGTTGGACTATTCAATTGCTAATATTTGACTATATAATTGCTAATCCCTGTTTGCATTTATTTATATTGACTCCCCTACTTGCAACTCCTTTTTCTATTATGCTGAATCTATGTTGACATCATTTTAACAGCTCAACCTACCAGTTTTTAGTCAACCTCCATTATTTATAGAAATGAAGCTGATGTTATGTTTTCTTTTCAATATACAATGGTTTGACAATTTAAAAAGTGAAGCTTTACTGAAGAAATGTGTTGTAATACCTTATAAATACTCTGATTTTAATAACAAGATACTACTGTCATAACTTTGTGAAAATTGATCTGATAATATTCGGCCTCTTTAAGAGGAAATAGTATCATCCCAGGAGCCTGTTTATTGTCAAATTCTAGATGAGGCTTGATAAAGGGACAGGCTTTGGAGCGCAGGGCTTTGTAATGAGTGTAATATTTCACACTGTATTTCACACTGCTCACAATATTTCACGCTGCTGCTGTCACTCCATTTATATCTCAATCTCCTGGGCTGGCTCTCAGTCTTTCCTGTGGAGTTCAGGGTAAGATGCAGCTTTTGCAGTCAAGGTCTTGTCACACTGTGGAAAACATTTTCAGAGTAAACACTTTGAGTATTTAAATCAGATCTGCTTAGGATCTTGGACAGAGATTTCAGGGAAGCCAAACCTAATGATGCTACTTGAGCATTTTATATCACTCCCTCTCCCTTTTAATGAGCTGCTGTTTGGAGGTTTTTATTTCTCCCATTTTTTTTCACTGCTGAATGCCTTGCATGGCCTGGGATACTTCATGGTGTCCAACAAGGTTGTTCCCTTAGCAAATCTCCATTCTGCTTTGATTTTTATTTTTTTTTTACTTTTCCATTCTATGCATCTTGATGATTTCAGATATTGAAGCCAGGAGCCTTTTTTTTCTTCCATATTCTAGGTGGTGTTGCTGAAGTAATTGTTCAGAATTGTTTATAAAAGACCATATGATGCCACCTTGATTCAGAAAAGGTTGCAAAGTAAATATCAGCCAAGTGGCTCTAATTAGGTGAAATCCCTGCTGAATGAAAACAACAAAAGATTTATTGAATTGAAGATTTACAACATGAAGATTGTATTATCTGTGTATATTTAAAGGTATCTCTGGTCTCTGTTATATATTTCTGTGATTCCAGAAGTCCAGATTTTGTTCTTCCTCCTATGCATTCTCTTACCAAAAGCCCCATTACTTGATAAACTTCCATTCTCTCTGCATAATCTTTCACATTATAGCATTTTCATCTTGGGAAAGAGCCTCTTACATCTCTTTGGAATATCTGAAGTAGCAAAATTTAACATAAACTCTGTGATGCGTTTTCAGTTTTAAATGTGCCTCATCAAATCTGTAATTCAACACAGATCAGTTATTTATCCTGAAGAATTTATTTGTTGCTCCTGAAAAGAACTTCACAAGTGCAGGCTTGTTGATTTGTCCTTTGAGTCCCTTTCCTTTCTTTTGGCTTCCCCCTCAGCCATGAGCACTCCTGGGATTGCAAGCACCAGGGGGTTTTTGTAATTTGCCCTCAGGGATTATGACTAAATTAATGTTTTCATTAATGTTTTCATGTGTGCTGCTTGTCCTCTTCCTGCATTTCCCATTTATGGTCAGCCCAATCCCCCTGCTTGTCCAGATGTCTGGGGTCACACCTTGCAAGAAACCAAAAGACAGATTTTTTGTGTTAGTTGAAATTTAGCCTTCTTCTGAGGTCTAAGCTTTTTATTTTGGGTCAAAGCCTGGCTTATCTTGCCAGCTTCATTACCACTCTTGAGAATGCCAGGTGCTAAAGAGCTCTATTTTTGCTGTGCAGATCAAGTGTGTCTGGTTTCTTGTGGCCTATTTTCACATAATTCTTCATTCCATGGCTTGGAAAAGCTGTGAAGGGAACGAAGAGATTGTAAATAGCTAGAGAAAACTGCTATGATATTATTACAGGAAAATAAAGGGGAAGATCTGTGAGATTGCATTTCTTAGAAGGCGTGGAATTAAAATTAAAGGCAGGAAATTATGCATATAAAAACAAATAAAATAACAAGTGGAATGGTACATTTTGTTAGCAATATTTCAGCAGTCAATTGACTATTTCCAGATAATTCCATTAAAAAATGCCTTTGAATAAAGGATTCTCAAGTACTAGTGGCTCAGAAATGTCCCCCCTTATCCACAGGTGTTCCAGGGCAATTTTATTTAGCATTCAGTATTAAGCAGTTACCTGAAGAATGTGAGATGCTGAGGAGCCTGATGCCTGGCTTAAACCCTGCCAGGGGGTCCCCTGTCTTAAAAATAAGCAGGAGGTAGGGATCTTGGAGGGAGGAAAGGAGATGCTCTGGTCCTTTGTGACCCACACAGGGACTCTGGCACTGATCTGGCTGCAGGGGCAAGCACTGCAGTCCTGCTCCATGGCAAAGTTGGTTTTCCTGAGGTGGAAACCCAAAAAACCAGCAAAGAACCACTTGCAAAGACCTGCACTGGAGTAAAAAGGCAAGAAAAAGTTCCTTGACTGGGGCCAAGAAAGGATTTGAGGGCAATACCAGAAGTTTTTTACACATGCTCAGAGGCAGCACCTGGGAGGCCATGGACTGGAAGCCCTGGGCTATGTTTTGGACTGAGCTTAATTTTAAATTCTGAAAACTTCACAACAGGGAGGTTGTTGGTGTAGCCTGACAGCATCAGAGTGGCTTGAGGAATGCTTGGAATGAGGTCATTGGTCTGCCCCAGCAACCCAGATCACTCTGTCATCAGCTGTAAAATCAGAGCCTTTTATTCAGCACCTCACACTCAAATCGTGGATTTGTCTAACTACTAATTTCACCCCAAATAAAGATATTATATTTTTTTTCATCTGGTTGCATCTTGCCTGTTTTGGATCACTTTGCCATTTAATTATGTTTTCTTTCCTGTTTCTTTCTTTTCTTGTCACCTTCCCTCATTTTTCTTTCACTTCTGTCAGTGCCAGCTCTGTTCTGTATTGTACCTCTGTGCTCCCCCAGTTCTTTGCTGGGTTATCCAGCTTCTGTTCCCCTGTAAGATACCCCCCTTTCTTGCATCTGAGGAAGCTGCAATGATTTCTGCATATGTTGATTTTTGCCTTCCTCAAGCAATTCTGTACAAAACTCTAAGATAATTGGGATAAGAATAATCATTCCCCCATCCTAAAAGAGAGCAAGGCTGAATTCCAGCCCTGTGCAGGGTAATATCTGCCACCTTTTCAGAGCTTGACTGATCCAAAGCTACAACTCATTTTCTTTTGCAAACGCTTCTTTGATTGGATCCAGGAACTTCCACATTTTGCAAGGTCGGTGACATTGAGATTGGAGTTTAGGAATTAAAAGGAGTTAAAAGTGATCCCAAGAGTCTGGTGACTTTATTCCTTTCCACTCTGCGCTTAGGATAGAAGAATATTTTTGATCTTTTGATCCATTAGCTTAGCAATGTTTATTTGGACATCTTCATCAGCAAGAGAGGAAAATTCTTATGCGTAAAGTTACCCAAGAGAAACAAAAAAAAAAAAAGGAACTACTCTGATATTGTTTATTTCAACTAAATGAAAGTAAATTTCATTAGCTAGATTGCTAATACAGGACATGCTTTAGGTTTTTAACATAGGACTGTGTTTTCCTTTTTGTCACCTTTTGTGGGTGGGGGGGGGGGGGTAGGAGGAAGGGGCTTCATTGCTGCTTTGTCTGTGCATAGTGGGAGGACAGAAATTTTTCTCATGATGGTGGGATGAGGTTTTCCCTTTCATCATCTTTCCCGACGAAAACTGAAGCTTGAAGCCACTCTACCTCCAAAGCTGGTGGAGCTTTCTCTCCAGATGCCTGCACCAAAGGATTTTTTGTGGTGTTTTTCTTTTAAGTAAGAGAAGATCTAGCTGAGTCAAATTCCCTGTGGGCTAAAACTGCTTCTCCTCCTTCTGTGGAGTCCAGGCTCTTATCTTAGAAAATACATTTCCAAGTTATGTACTGGCAGAAATTTTATGCAGTTCAACATAATTTTTGTCATGTCCAGAGATTTGGAGGGAAAAGTGCTTGGGAAGAAATTTTTGGTCACATTGTAGACTTAACAGATTTTGGGATTTGTTTGTTATTTTACTTTTATTTTCTTATTTCTGAAAAAAACAAAACAACCCTGCACTGTGGGATTATCCAAATACAGTTTGTGTTTCTGTCCACCCATGGCTGTGTCCAAATCACCAGTTGCAGTTTGTTCTGTGCCAGCTGAGGAGAGAGAAAGTTCAAATGACAGGGGGAGTTTTTCTGGTGTCTGAACTCTGTTATGCAAGTGGCAAATCGAGTTCTGCATTAAAGAAGTGTAAATCTGGATAAAAGCCACTGAAATTATTGCGGATTTAGGCTAGGGCCTTATCTTAGGGTGTGTTTGGGTTTCCTCTTGGAGAAGAAAAACTACAAAATCTTTTCTTTTTTTTTCCTGGCAGCTGCTGGACTGTGTCCTCTGCCATCTGAAAGATAACTGTGCAGATTTAAAAAAATCTGCTTCTCTTCTGGTCTTATGTTCAAGTGAAAAAAAAAGAGTAAACTGGGTGTAAGGAGTTGTTTAGTACCCATTTATTTATATTTATTATTTGGTAGCAGTATGTTCTTGACCCAGGAAGATGAACTCTAATGGACTTCTGATATCCAAATGTTGGTGCTGATCTGGAGCTGCATGTAAATCAAAATGTAAAATTTGGGGATTATTTCTGCCATAGCTGCTTTCTGAAGGAGCAAGTTGCAATGACATAAGCTTTGTATCCAGTTTGCCTGTGTTACACCAGCATATGGCTCAGACACTTTGCTCCCATCCCCAACAAAATGGGCTCCAATTTTAGAATGTCCTTTACTGCATCTCCACTTTTTTTTTTTTAATACTTCAAGGTTTTAAAAATTCTTTTTTATTTGCAGCATTTTAATAATCATGCTCTCAAGTCCATTAAGCTTTGCAGGAACTAGAAAGAAAAAAAAAGGAACTAGGAAAACAATGAGTCATTAAAATACATAATGTGGAGGATTAAAGTCCCCATTCTGGTTGAATTCCTCCCAGGCAATAAGGGAAGGTCGGCAAGTATCATATCATGGTAAAGAAATCTCAGAATTCTAGCAAGTTTTTTCTGTTTTTTTTTTCAATACTCCTAAAATTTGACTTTGAGAATGCAAGGTCACCTCTGCTGGATGTCTGTAACAAATAGCTTTGGTATGGTGTTAAATATCATTTTAGATTTATTTACTCCTGATGTGGCAAAGTGAGAATGGGTGGCTTTTACAGTGATCAAATCCAGATCAGTCTTTTCTCATTAGATAAAGAATATTTTCTGCAAAGCTCAGTATCATTTAATCACATAAAACTAAACACACAGAGCCAAGATTTACATGTGTATAAAATAAAGCTATTAGGGGTACCTTTTTGTGTTGTTTTGTTTTCCCTGCAGACGTGTTGAAAAAAATCTGTGTAATTAGTACTGGGTCCACACGAAGCTTGAAATCAGATTCAGATCTCTGTCTACTGATACTCAAGTTATTCTCTCTTTTACTGCATAAAATTCAGGATAAGATCATTTTAGTTGAAATGTTCAGAGAGTTCTGAAGTATTTGCAAAATACTTGGGTACGTATTTCACCTCCTTTATTTCTGGGATGCCACTGCTTTGTATCTTGGGTCAGCAAGTGAAGCAGAGGAGATTTTAAATTCAACCTAAATGAATGATCAGTTTAATTTTAAGGATGTGTTTACAATGTGCCAGTGACATAATAAATAGCTTATTGTAAATGATTTTTTAGGCTTTCACTTGATCTGAAATTTTTAGCAAGGAAATACCTCCAATCTGTGGGATATTTATCGTAACTCTGTAGTGAAAGCATCACCTCTGAAGGACCAAATTAGAGATAACATTCCATGGGGATGTGCTTGGGCTTTCTGGAGAAAAGTGGAGATCTCTGTAGAAATCTTCCAAAAGGCCCCATGGCAGTTCTGGTCTGGATTGTATGAACATTAAAAACGTCTTGGTTACTTTCCATAAAGAAGGCTCAGCCCTTTCTCTATGTCCTGGGCTCCTGTTTCCCTTGGCTGAGTAGTATCTGTTGCTGCAGAATCACTACAACACAGAGAATTTAACTCAAAATCCGTGAAGGGAAATACAATTACACTCACCAAATTCTTGCTGGAGCAATTTTTCATCACAAATTCTGTGTGTTGGAACACATTTTTTCTCATCCTACCCGCAATGCCTGAAATTTAAGATTGCTTTTTTCTTTAGGCCTTCTGATAGTCAAATATATTTCTGAAAGGACTGAAAAAAATATATAACCCTAATAGATATTTTTGTTACCTGGAGTGAGGCCTATTTAATTTTTTTATTCATTATTTTACACTTCATAGTTTTATGGTTATGACAGGAAAGTTTTCTGCTTTCTGTCATTTTGTAATTTCATGAAATCAGGTAGGCAATTCCATTGAATTGAAAACTTCTTTGCTGTGGAAGATCTGTGGGGAAGAATTAAGCCCAAACAAAACTGTAATGGTTTTCCTTAAAACCAGAGGGATTAAAACTGTTGAATTCTGATGAAGAAAACATTAATGCATGGAGTTTACAACCACCTGAGTGTTTACAGCCACTTAGAAGATAATAAATTCAGGCACATGGAAATACTTCATAATATAAGATTTATGTAGATTTCATGGAGAATTTATCCAGAGTAATTTGTATAAACTTACAAGAATTATTCATCTCTCTCCAGTTTACATTAGCCTGTAAGTAATAGTGGAGAACTTCAAAACAGCTGACTGGGATGGAGGCAAAAAATTAATTTATTCTTTCTGATCTTCATGTATATTCCTAAAGATAATAAAATAATTGCTGTAAATCATGGCCTAAGATATTTCCCATTAAATCTCAGTACTAAAAATGAAGGTGGTGACAGCAATAACTTCTTCCCTCGCTGGAGATTTTCTTTTATATAACTTTATATTGCATGCCCAAAGTTTCACAAGTGAGATATGGAATGAAGAGGATTGTAGCCAGTGCTAGAATTATCATGGGATAACAACAACAACAACAACAACAACAACAATGCAGACTTTCTCAGGTGTGTGCCTAAGGACAAGGAGTGAGAATCTACTTTAATAAAAACTGAGCAAGTTCCTTTTCCAAGCATGGCCACAGGTCAGTGCTTATGGCACCAGGACAATTCCCAGGCACAGACATGGGGATTTGGGTTGTAATGATTTGGCTGCTCCCACGGGAGGCTCCAGTCTTGTGGAGGAGTGTCAGGAGTTGTGAATGATCCTCTTTCTCAGCTGCTTTCCCTTGATTTGCATTTGCTTCCGAGCTGCTTAACCACGGGTAGATTATTTCAATTTTCTTGGTGAATAATGCATGAGGGTGTATAAGTGGATGTTCCTTGGCTGAGTGGGCTGCAGATTAAAAGTGTCAGCTCCTTTGCAGCATTAATGTGCATTTCTTCCTCAGGTTAAAGCTGGAGAGAACCTAGATATGCTTTTTTTGGAGAACTCCTACAAGTGCCAAAATATTGGCAACGTTTGCTTTTTCTCTTCTTTTCCCCTTGACTACCTGTTATTTGAATGAAAAAGCCAGTTGCCAATTTTCCAGTACAAGCTTATTTTCCTTGAGACTCCCCCTCAAGATTTCAATGCCACATTGTTGTACCTGCTGTTTGAGCTTCCTGGAAACTATCAGGAACAGGGTTTTTTAAAATTTATTTCTCTGCCACTCCTGTCAGCTCAGAACACTGATTCCTTCTCACTCCTCCTTCTTGCTCTTTAATATGTCCCAGAGGGATAATTTGGAGTATCCTTTCCTGCTCTAGCAGCCCCGGGCGCAGACAGAGGCAATTCTTGTGTGTAACATGCGGAATGTTTCACGGAGGTAGAGCTAAACACATTAAATGCTGTAATAATTGAAGTAACACTTCAACCCACCATGATCCACTTATTAGAAAAACCTCTTCAAATTTTTCCTTTATTAATTAAGGGGCATTTAAGTATTTTACTGTACACTTGTTTCAGTCCTGGATTATGCAGATATTTTCTTCTTTTTCAGCTTATTGGAGAAATACCCTTTGATGCTCCAGATATCTAGAAAATTAAAGCACAATAGTTGTCCTTGTTTGCTTGTGGTTAGATTTTATTTATAGGGCATTTATTCAAGATCATAATTGGATCCCTAAAATATCAAAACTCTGAAATTTATGGGCCATTCTAAACAAAATATTTAATTGGGACAGTGAAATGTGAAACCTTCCAGGGCTGCTTTAAACATAATAAATACTTTAGATAATGGTGCTCAATATGAGAGTCCTGTGGAGTGTGGTTAAAAAGAGCTTCCCAAAATAACTGAACAAAACAGTCTTCTAAACTAGAACTCTTCCAAACTCCCCAGCTGTTACAATATTCCTTGGAATTACAGACATTCAGACATCAATTGTAGCAAAGTATGTATCAAACATGCTTTCAAACTCCGCTTGGCCTGATATTTTATAAGATAAAAGATTGAAGGAGTGTGAAACTGTAAGGGCTGCATAGTATACAAGGCACTGAGTAGTGTAGCTGCTTAAAAAGCAGATGCAGATTAATAGCTACAATAACAGAATGCAGTAAATATTTAAAACCAGTCCATCCAACAAGTGCTTTGTGAACTTCTTACAGTATTTGATGCTGAAAACGTCAGAGAAAATACTCGGGCTGGTTTCGGGTTGTAAAATACGAATTCTCAAAACCCAACCAAAGAATAACAGAGAAGAGACAGAGGGAAATCATGCTGAGGTTGTGATTTAAGTTTGGAATAATTCCAGCACGTGCTTTGCGAGCTCTTTTTGTGCCGGTGCTGCTGCACTTCCAGGGCAGGGGGTGGAGCTGGTGTCTTGTCCGCCACTGCAGATGTTGGTCCCTGACCTGCACATTTGTCACTCAAAGCAGTGTTTCTTGGCTCCAGGTATATCACTAAGATATTCCAGGCTCCCAAGTCCTGTGCCACCTTCCTGTGCCAGCCTTAATCCCATTTAATGCTCTTCCAGTCCCTCATTGTCATTTCCTCATTTCATGCTTAGAGTGACAGGGACAGCAGAGCAGGAGGAACTAAGAGGAAGTGAAGTTTCTTCCTCATCTCCTCTAAATGTTTGTTCTGTCCATTTTTCCATTTTCAAATCGTGCCATCAGAAGAGCTTTGCTTTTATGGGTTTCTGCTTTCAAATTCTCGCCCTAACATGGAATTCTGACACTTTTTCTGACACATGGAATTCTAACTTCTTTTTGATGTTGCCTTCGTTCCTTTGCCCTTCTTAAAGGACCCAGCTTCCCATATCCAAGTAGAAGTCCCTGGAATCCATTGCTGTCAGGTAAGGGTTAAACCATGGTCATTTTTCTGTTTGGGGGCAGTAGTAGAAAGGTCTGATTTTGGTGCTCTTGTTCCTGGTAAAAACAAAGAAACATGGAATACTTCAGGAGTACAGCTTTCCCAAAAGGAAAGGTTTCACACACCCATAATCTGTTGACTTGAGCTAAACTTGGTGGTAAGTAAAGAGAATTTCTAGGAAGAAATTCCTCCCTGTGAGGGTGGTGAGGCCCTGGCACAGGTTGCCCAGAGAAGCTGTGGCTGCCCCATCCCTGGAAGTGTTCCAGGCCAGGTTGGAGAGGGCTTAGAGCAACCTGGGCTTGTTGAAGTTGTCCCTGCCTATGGCAGGGGCATGAAACAAGATGATCTTGAAGATTCCTTCCAACCCAAGCCATTCTATAATTGTATTAAAAATTTTGGGCTCAGAATTACTCCAAACTCCATATATGGCCTTGAGAACCTTGACAAGATGGATGGAATAAAATGGATTTAGTATATTCATTGTGATTAATAGAATAATCTTCCTTAAATGTTTTATTTTGAACCAATATATACAAAATAATTTATCTCATGAAGCGATTAAATGCTGCGTGACCCCAGTCCCTGTGCCAAAGGGGCTGTGACTTCTTGAGATGTTTGAGACTAAACACTCTCTTATTTTAAAAGCGGTATTACTGCAAGGAGTACTGGATATTTAGATTGTTAAAGAAAAATAATGCAGTTGAGCACCTTGTCTCCCAGTTTTCTTGCAGATGACACTTCAGCAAGGATTCTGTGTGCAGGTAGGCTGCTCCATGTGGTCCTACCTTCCTTTTTATCTGGGGAAACCAATAAATGTGAAGCAGAAAAAGGACAGCTGTGGTTGGAAAACTTCTGCATAAAAAAGTGAATGTTTTATTTCCATTAATACAGATAGGATTTTTTTTTCTGGTCTCTTTTAATGGAAATTGCTTAATGGTTATTGCTTAATATACAGATTTATTTTACTTTGTTTTAGCATATTGATGTTTTAATATGATTTGCAGCGACTCCAAATTTCACTGAACACTGTAGGCTGATTTTTTTTTTAACAATTAAAAAAACTCTTTCTTTTTTTCCCCTCAAAGTCAGCTGAATTTGGGCGTGGATATCCTTTTTTATCATCCCAGCTTTGGAATTTAATTGAGCCAATGGTCTTGATGCTGCTCTGGCTTTTGCAAGGCGTCTGCACAAGCCATGCAGCATTACAGAGAAGATGGCTGTAGAATATACAGGCTCAAATTTATTTCTGTAAGATGTTTATCAAGAACAGTTTAGATGAGGAAAGCTTACATAAAGAGTTCCTGTGGTATGCCTACAGCAAGCCCACTTTTCCATGGACATGTGTCCAGACATCTGGGAATGTGCATATCCATTTTTCATGGTGCAGTGAGTGACAGAAGCCATTTTAGAGTAATTAAGTTCTCAAAACTTGGAAGAAAATCCTTCCAATGCTCTAGAAAAGAAGAGGAAATCTGGGGTTTTTCAGGATGTTGCGTATTATCGAAAGTATAAAGGGAATGTTAAACACACTTTGTGTAGTTTTAGAGGTATTTGCTCTCCTGACACTTTAAATCTACTGTATGAATTTGTGGATCTGAGTTCCTGAAGTGAGTGGGACTGAGTGTTTGATTCTGGATCAAAGGAATTATTTCTAGGATTTAAATGCATGTTGGAGCATCAAAAGCCCCACTAAAGAGTTATCTTTAAACCCAAATAAACTTTTAAAATCAGCAGGGATGGATTAGCTAGTATGCTTTCCATCATGAGTGTAAGACATGATTCAGATTCCTTGTTTTACTTGATGCTTGCACAGTACATTTTGGAAGAATAAATCATATGGGATAACCTTTGTGTATTATGATTTAATTTGCTTCTTTATTGTTTGGAGAGAAGTGACTTAAACTGGGGAGAGACATTCAGTTAGAAAAAAATTAATTATTGTTGCTTGTCACTCTTATGCCTGAAAGGAAGAAAGAATTTCTCGGTGTGTAGTTCCACGTTGGTATAGGAAATTGTCAGGATGTAGATTCCTTTGGACTGGTGTTCATGAAGAGTGACAGTGCCTGGAAGCTCCAGTATTGATAGGGCTGACAGCTTTTAATTTGCCTCTGCAGCCTTGACCCACTCAGAGCTGTTTAGATATTTCAAATAGCACTTTTCTTGATTTTGATCAAGATGAGGGCAATCTGGAGAAGAGTTTGGTGAAATCAGCATTTTAATGAAAATATTTCAGTTTGTCGACCATCTGAGTTCCTGTACAGTGTCCTCTGCTCTTTGCTCAAGGTGGGAAGCTGTTCTCCATCCTGGAGACCTGGTAGTCAATCCCCAAGCTCCTGGCTTTGTGTGCTCATAGCTCCCCTTAGAACTTCCTTCTCTGATCTTCCCCAATGTATTTTCAATGCATTTAATATTATTTCAGCCAAAGTGGTGCTGTGCTGTAACAGGAATGTTTGAAGCCTCGCCCCCTGAGCCCCAGCTAAGATGAAGTTTTCAATGCTGTTTGATTAGGTTTTGTGTTTCTTGGTTTAAAGTTATAATGTAGTGGCCCTGCAGATTTTTAAAAAAATTATTCAAACTGTGGCATAACGAGGAATTACAGGTTGTCAGAATCAAATTGTGCTGTTTTTCCTACCATGGTTACAGGCTTTGTAAAGGAATGTATAGGTGTACCTGCTTTGGTTTTATTAGAAGGTGAAAATTATCTTGACTGCTAAGCTCTGCTTAGTTTTATGACATTTTTCTGTTCTTGTCAGAAGCTGCCATGACAATTACTTAACAAGGAATTAAAATCTCAGGGCTTTCTAATTCTGCTCCATCTTTAACTGATAAATTGTTCATAAACACACAGTGTGTGGCATCACCTTTCATCTCTAAAAAAGGGCATTGAGAGCTCATCTACTTCTTAAAAGGATGAATGTGCAGAGGAATTAATACAAAATATTGAAAATGAAAAATGCAAACGAGGTTAGAAAACCAATCTGCAAAACTGCTAGTCCTGCTTCCACTAATTTATATTTATTTGCCTGCTTTGAGCTGATCTAGGCTTGACTTAGCTGGTGGTTTAGCAGTTCCCTGAGCCCAGCAAGCTCTTAGATCAGCCCTCCCTGTCTCAGGACACAGGGACTGCAGTGTGCCCCTGTCCCAGGCATCCCTGACTGATGGGATTGGAGTCCCCCCTTGGGGGTCTGGTTTAATTAGCACAGCTTTGAGTCAGCCCCCAAAGGAAGGAGCACAGCCCTTGCCTGAAGTGGATTTTGTCCTCTTCTTTTCCATGCCCAGGAGCCAGGAATTGTATCAAATGGAAGGAGAAGGATGAGCCTGGCAGAAGCCAATGGAGGCTCAGTTTCGTAAGGAAGAATTTGGCCCCACTGAGGCTGGGTAGTCACAAATCCTGCTCAGTTATTGAAAACAAGTGACAGCTTCCCAGTGACGGTTTCCAAGCTGTGAAGAGCCTCCTGCATTTTCAGGAGCTTCTCCCTGGGAGCGAGGGAGGTTACACCAGGACACATCTTTTGATATCCTGTGACATTATGCAATGCACCCATCACGTTGCATCATCATTGAAATGCTGCTCGGATAATGTCTTTGCCTTGCATTAAAGCTTAATGACAAAAAATTTGAAATTGTACCATGAGAACAAACTGATTCCTACCAGCCTTCCCTCTGTACTGGTTTGAAAAGCTTGGTTGGAGATGGAAATATTTCATCTTGGCTTTTTTTTTTACCTTTTTAACCTTCTCAGTGTTTATTTTTTCAGAATTTGGGTGGAGAAATGAGATTTCCTAAAGAGCTGGAGAAGTACAATGGCCAGTTAAATCTTATTTTATTTTCTTAGTCTCTTCTTACAAAGTTTTGTGTGGGTATTTGCATCCTGTTTAGCCTTCCATCTCTCATTTCAATTTTCCCCTGTGAGACTTTTTGCATGTTCCAGTGCCCCTCATTGTTTAAACTTTAAATCAATAACATTTTGATGCCATAGAAAGATGTAATAGGATTACCAAATTAAAAAAAAAATTAAATTTTGAAGTATTTTTTTCATGGTAGTCCTTTTATGCTTGAATGGAGACCACATTCAGGACAGCACCCAAGCTCCCAGGTGATCACAGCAAGTCACAAGGTGATACAAATTCTGCTTCTCTGTTTTTTTTGGGTTTTTTTTGCCACTGCTTTGGTGGTTTTTACTCCACTCTGTGTTTCTCTCTATTTTGCTTCTGTGTAAAGCCTGTGGGGAATTTCAGCAATGACTTGCACAGTGAAACAGCATCAGTGAATTATTTAAAATAGGTATAGTCACTTTAGTGTGATTTAATAATTAAAAAATCCTTTTAAAGACAAAGTCAGCTCCACAGAGGGCTGCATTAAAGATCTGAGAACCTTTGTTGGAGAACTGGTGGCTGTGGCCAGGAACTCTGAAGTTTATGGATTACCATGAAATTGTCACCTCTGACAGCTACAGGAAGATCCTCTCAAGTGGCTTGAAAGTCTCTGGTGGCTTATTTACTTTCCTATCACCCAGTAAATTCAGACATAAATTATCATTGCACCTTTAGACTGCTAATACCTCTTTCTTCTTTCCATCACTCTCTTCCAGATAATTTTTTAATGATGTAAATTAATAACTTGAATCTGTAATTTTAAATAAGGAATGTTATATAAAACCCAGGCTTTCTATATAAAATGTGAAATTTTAACTCTTGCTGTGGACATGCACATATATAGAGAGTTAGAAAAGCTTCTGGCTAGCAGTTTATTTTCTACATCCATAGGTATAAATCCTTGAGAAGACCAGTGTAAATTGGGATGTTAGCTTTGGATTACAAACAGCTTCATTTAGGGAACCACACAGAGAAAGGTATTGCCTGAGGAGGCGAAAATATTTTATTTCCCTGAGAAAACAAAGTGGTTGCTATGGGACAGAAAATGATCTAATGATGGCTTTCACAGAGACATGTAACTGGACAGAATATTCAAACCACAGTGAGCAAAAATATTGTTCTTTCCACGATGAATTTGTGGAAGATTTTTCTTAGCGTAGATTTGGACATTTTCAAGAAAAATGAAGAAGTGGGTATTTTTCCATAAGTTACAATTTAATTGTTTGGTTTGGTTTCTTTTCTTTCCAGTTCTCCTACAATATTCTGCAAATGAAATATATTTATTTAGTCAAATTGCTTTTAAATACATATGGAGAGAATCCCAGTCCTTTTGAGTGCTGAATGATGATGTTTTGAGGAGTCACCAAGTACAAATAATGTGGGGGGTTTTGTGTGTGTAACAATATAATGCAAAATCTAAGCAATGAATAAAATGAATGAATTTAACTACAATTAAGCACTGTGTGATGAGGGGCATAGAAATGCCCTATCTGTACAGGTAGTTGGTGCTTCATGCTGTAAAAAAGCACATTTTAGAATGTTTGGGGCTTTTAAAATTGATTTTAGGCCTGTGCCCCAGTGAAGTTTATCTTTCAGAATTCAATTAAGTGGACTTAGAAAACTCCTTCAGCAGTGAATCCAGAATTCACACATGAGCCATGTTCCCTTTTGCTCCTTGGTCTGGGAATACACACAGCAGTACTTGCTGGATTTTGCTCTAGCACTAAAGTGCTTTTGTTACTTACATGAATTACTTAGTACTTGTACTCTTCTAAATATTTGAATGTCCTTCCCAGCTTATTAAGGACACTAATTTTTAATGCCTGTAGATTAGTAATGAGTAAGTGCCTTCCTAAAAATAATTACTCTGTTCTTGAAGGAAACAGAACCTAAAGTTGCTTTATAATACTTTTTCTCATTCCTTTCATTGCTTTATTCCCCATACTAGCTTGAGGACCTTAGAGGTCTTTATTATCCAAAGAAATTTCTGCTGTGGTCATGCTTGAAAGTCCCACTAGCTGTGTGTGCCTTGCATGACTGCATGCAAAAATTGCTGCTTTAGATCATCCTGGTTTTGGCAGGAGTAGCTGAGGATGTCATCTTGCAGTGTGATCAGCCTGCTGGGATCCTCCCATGTTCCCTGGGAGCTCCTAGCATGTAGTGTCAAGCTAGGTAAGTCTTCCTTCTGCTAGTTAAGAGCTTTTCCTCAGTGTGCTGTGTTTTGGAAAGTTCCTGAAGCCTACTGGAACAGGCACCATTTCCTGTTGGGCACAGTGGTGATTTCTGTCCCTGATGTGTGCCTGTGCCTGTTTGCTCAGAAATACCCATCTGTGATTATCACCATCAGTATTAAATTGCTGCCTTGTTTTGATTTCCTATCTCCTTTTGCATTTATTTTTGTGTTGTCTAGAACTGTTCCCTAAATTTTGTCTCCTAGTAAGGCTTAGGTTCCTGTTTAAATACTTCAGCCCTCCCCTCACCAGTGTCCTTCCTCAGTTCCTTCATTTCTGGAGCATGGTGTCATTTTCTGCCAGCCAGTATTCTGAACTTCCTGCCCTTACACTACCTTTGCATGCAGTTAAGTGCTTATGGGGTCTATTCATCACTGCTAATACAGTCCCTAGACCCTGGGGCTTCTTTTCTCCTCTGCTTTTCTCCTGTATGTGTTTGCATGTCCTTTCTTTGCAGAGCTCCCCATTAGTGAAGATGTGTTTCTCACCTGGCATTTACAGTGCTGTGTTGGGAGGCTTGTTCTGTCCCTGACTTTAGGCATCACCTGCTCTGGGTACGTACTGAAAATGCAGAATACTGAGAGATGTCAAGGTGTAAAAGCCAAGAAAATGGTCGTAGTTAGGAGACAGCTGCTTCCCCCTCTCCTTTTTCCTGTAATGGAGAGTGGCAGAAGAGATAAGAAAGATCAGTTAGAATTACAAAGGTTTTCTCAGCTGTAATAGTGGATAGCAACAAAATCCCTGACAGTTCTTCCTTGAAGGAACAGAGAAGAATGATATAATTGGTCAGGGAGGCTCAGTTAGTGAGATTCAAAATCCAAATCCACACTGAGGCAGAGTAAGGTGTTGGTAAAGGAAGAGAACCTGTGGTTTGTTTCTGATGTTATTCACCACTCAGCAATACCTCTTTGCAGACAGGGCTGTCCACTCCTCGCAGTTAATGACCAGAAAATCTCCTGTAGTCTCTTCTACCTATCCTACAAAGCTCCATTTCTCTGGGTCTGGAGCAGTCCTGGCTTGTGTCATTCATAGGGTTCTTTATTTCCTGACTGAAATTCCAGTCCCCACTGGGTCTAGAGCAAAAAAATAAATCACCTTTACTGGGGCTAGAATTTAAACAGCTATGTCTTTCCCTTTATTTATTGCTTAACAACCCACAGAGTAAGAGGTGCCTCTGTCCCACTGTCAGGACTCTGTGACTCCCTCACTGGATCCTCAGAGCCTTTCTTTGTCATAGTCTCCTACATAAATGTAAACTACTGCTTACTCCTGCATCTTCACTATTTCCTGCATTGCTTTTGGCTGCTGAATGGTTTGATTTAACCTTGAGCTGGTGCCTGGTGTTCAGACCCTGAGTCAGATTTCAGGGCTTGCACTTCCCTCCCTCGTGCAGCACACTCTGCCTCCCGTGTGCTGCTGACATGCCCTGAGTCATGGAGCAGTGGCATTCCTGAGCAGCTGACAGCACCAACCCATCTTCATTGGCTCCTCTGGAACCTCCTCCAGATTACAGCTCCCAGATTTTAAACTGGAGTTTTGGTGTATTTTCTTCCTTTCTTTCAGTCCTTCCACCTCCACTTGTACTTTATTTCTTGATCTCAGATGTGTCCTGTGAGCCCCGTTTATTTCTTCTCCTTTCTGCTAATAATACCCTTGATGTTCCTTCCCAACATAAAGTGAAGCATGGTCCTAGCCAGGGGGGTCTTAGGGTGAGTCATCTCTAAATTTCTTGCCAAATTCTTGGCCAGGAAAGATACGTTAAAACTCCATGGAAAATTTATTGAGGGGATTCTATAGAAGTTTTCCTCAGCTTTTAAATTTTTATATATTCTGTTTTACCACCCTCCACCTGTCATCACCCAGCTGAGAGAATGACTTTAGGCTTTTCCTGACCCCCACTGGGAACTTGACACAGGGAATGAGAATAATCTCTGACTGTGTTTCTGTCCCCTGCTGTAACAGAGGTGTCCTGGATACTGTGGTCACCTCTCTTGTTTGTAGCAGTGGTTCCTCAGAAGCCAGAGCTGCTGGGAATGCCTGCAGGATTGTTCCTAGAGAAACCCTCTGGTGTCCACTGGTGGAGCTGAGGGCTGGGTATTGGCTTTGGTTTAGGTGTCTAGCAAACAAAAAATATTGCACGGATTTGAATTCTCAGCTGAAGCTTCCTAATGTAATATCTGAAGTGCATATTTGACGTCATCCTGTTTTATGTTTTCTGTCCTATCCACTTTTTTCTCTGGATACACAGTGTATTCTTCATGCACTTATTTTTGTTTAAAAAGATGTGTGGTTTTGTTCCTGAAACATTTAATGCCTGAATTGTGCCCTTGAGTTTGTGAGTGCAGTCATCATCTTAAATGAGGTGTACTTCTGTAGATGGCCACAGACTGGATCCTAGGTGGCTGATGCCAAATGATCCTTCCTCCAGTGGAAGTGCTGCTGGACACGTGGAATAGTCACACACATGTCACTAGTGTACAGGTGACTCCAGAGTGAGAGTGATTCCTCTCCCAGACACACATTCTGCAGCTACTCAGAACCGTCAAGAATCTGCATCTGGGATGCCATGACTTAGTAGAGAACAACACAGTGCTGTTCCCCTATTCATACAATTCCGCTCCTTTCTCTGATCCCATTCTTTTTAAGGGATGTGCATTAGCACTATTTGCATCACTCTTGTCCGGAAGAAAACAGAGTTATTTTGAAACTTGAACACGGAAGTCAAATTTCATTGTAGTAGTCGTGATGTCCGGGGGTGGGACTGCCAAATAATATCCAGAACTCTTCTCTTTTCATAGTAATGTCTTGGATGTCAGCCATGCATTTTCCACTGAATTAATGAACATCAGATTTATGCCAGGAATGTAAGAATAGATGACACTGCTTCTGAAATAGTTTATACATAAAATTACTTTTTGATGGTGGGTTTAAAGTCTGCACCTTCTTTATTCTTTCAACTAATCTTATTTACCTGCTCTGACTTACTAGCCTATTTAACAACAGTCCTTTTTTTGTGTTCTTGTTACATAAAATCTAAACCCTGCTGTCAGTGCAAAACTTAATCTGCTGGAAGCATCAAGAAACAGGATGGGAAAAGAAGTCTTTCCTCAACATTTTCAAATATTGTAAAACACATGTGATGATGTCTTGAAGCAGAAGTAGGGAGAGTATTGTGACATCACTTAAATCATTAATCCACCTCAAAACCCCTTCAGTGAGCAAGCTTTCCTTTCTCAATGGGATTCAGGACTGAGAACATTATAAATGCTGCAAACACCTACATATTTGTACAGAGATAACCCCCTGCTTCAGCGGATGCAGGCTTTTTTTATCCTTTCTTAGTTGTACCAGCATGATTCATTAGCAGTTATTTTTGAGATGAAGAAATGTAGGCTACTAATACAATTTAAAATACTGTTATTTTAATTAATAAGTCAGCAATGTTTTAGTTTCTATTTAACACCAAATGTCTAAATGGAGCTAAGGATAGCGAGACAATTATCAGCTTAAATTATTGGGTTTTATCTTTTAAAGATCCTGCTTAAGAACATGACTTTGGATAGAGCTTGCAATCCCCTATTTAGGAGAGAAGATATTCTAGGGGGTGAATGGTTGTGTATCTCCCATCTTTAGCAGAAAAGACAACTGGAAGTTTGCGGTGGGAGACTCTCTGCTCGGGTAACCCAAATGTGCCTTTCTCAGAAGTGTCAGTGTGAATTACTTGGTTCTTAGGTCCATTTTGGAATTGAGATGATGAGAATAAGAGCAGAGGAAGAATTCTTGAAAGTCACTTAGGTAAGAGGGGAATAACTGTGCTGAGGATAATGTGGGGTGCCATAATGACAGGTCTCACTAGCTCCACATTTGAGAATCTACAATCACAGAAATGCTTTTTGCTTTCTACACCCACAACCTCCACCAGGATTCTCTCCATAAATTCTCTTCTCACTTCTTGCAGATTCCTGGGCTTCAAGGAGGCTGCAGAGTCAATAATTCAGTTCTCTTGGTGCTTAGTTTCTGGCTTACCAATGCTTCTGCCAGGATAAAAATGGGCTCTGCTGTAAAATGAGAATGAAAGTGGCAATGCAGGTTTTTGTCATTAAATACATCATAAAGTGGCAGTACCTGTGGGAAGCCAGCCAGCAGAGGGAAAAGCTCCCAGAGTTTCAGTTCTTTTGCTGACAGCTCAAGCCCAGCTCTGTCTCCTCAGTAAAATGCTGTATTCTTTACTCCATGAAAGGATTCCCCCCAAAGTGCAATAAGCCAGTAAAATTTTACAGTAATGTTGTGTTTACTGCTTGATTGTTCCCTCCTCTCTTTACAATTAAACTTTGGCTTATTTCCACCGTTGTTAATGCATTTAAATATTGCAACCTCCCATGAATCTTCCTCTTCTAGATGCTGTTTTCTTGTGTCCAGTTCCTCTTTTATTCCCATCCTTTTGTCTTGGTTGCCAACTTTATGTAACTTTGCTATGATGTGCTATCTTCTAGAAATTCTCTCTCCTGGCCTACTCTTACATACCATTTATTTCCTGTTGGATCTGGGTGGCAGGAAGATTATCCTTAGGGAATTGGTGAGGGAAGCAGTGAAAGGCAACTGTAGCAATGAGAAGAAGGGGAAATGAGATTGAAAAATGGCAGTGAAGCACACCAGGATTTAAGAGCTGGAGAAGAAGGAGGAGCTGGAGCTAAAAGAAAATATTATGAATTTCTTTCTTTGCTGTTTTCTTATCCTACCTGCCTTGGCACACTCATACTCATGCATGAACTTTAACATCTGACCAGTTATATATTTTGAAACTTCTACAAGAGTCCAATCTTCCCCCCACCATTGACAGCAATATACACTTTTCAGTTATGAAAATGGTGTTATTCTAAATAAAACTGACATGATCCACCAACACTTTTGGAAGCACAGATGCTTTGTCCCACTATTTACTAAAGAGGTTCACACTTAGATTAAAGCAGTGAAATCAAATCACTGAATAAAGCCTGGAACAACATAATGATTTAAGGAATTCATGCAGAGCTTCTGGTAGGAGGAAAGTTACACCAAGGTAAAATTAGAATTGTTTTCTGTACAACACCAGGACAGGGATGCGTGGTGCAACCCAATATTGGTGCAGATGATTTGCTGAGCATCTTGTGTAGTTGCATTTGTCCTTGTTCTCCTCTGTGATATTGGGCTGCAGCCACAAATTCAGATGCTGCATCTGAGGCTCATGAGTGTCACATTTAGGGGAAGAGTCTTTGTTACAGGAGCCACCAGCCATGAAACTCTCTCTGAATGACAAGGCTTTGGTTATTTTTTTTTCCCCAGCATAAACTACTTGGGTTGGGATATGCACAGCCCCCTGATGTTAAGTGATATTTTTTCCCAACTCAATGTATACATAATGCCAGGAATGAAATTAATTTGTTGTGTACTTCAGTCCTTCTGAGTGATGCTGCATCAGGACAAGATTTCCCAGTGTGTTTTTAGTGGGGAAAATTGCACCATCCTTTCACCAGCTTGTTTAGAGATCAGAAGAATTTGTAGTGGGATGTAATTATATTTGATTCCTATTTTCTCTCTTCTTGTTGGAAGTAAAAGAATGCAGCTTCAGGGGTTCACAATTGACTGCTTTCAGTTCAAGTTGATTGTCTGAGCTAAATGGATCCTTCTGTCCAAATACTCTGCAAGTTGTTCATCTCTTGCTTCAAGGACACTTGTAAGGAGCTGGTTACTCAGAGTTTGCTGCTGTGTAAAGATGAACCACTCTGGAGGAGTTCTACTTGCTGATGAAAACACACCTTGAAATAAGCCCAGTTCATATTTAAAGAAATCAATTACGACAAGTAGTTTTGTGTTTTATTGACTGCAAATCACCTATTGCCTTTTTCTGAAAGAGTTCACAAAAACCATTTACTTTTTAAAAGATTCAGTTTTTCCTTGTCTTCATGGCCAGAAGAGAAAACTCTTTGTTATCAGGGTGCACCAATATTTATAGTAGTTATTTGTATTATTCTGAGTAAGAGTGGATGTTACTTTCAACCCAAACAGGAATAATAGAAATGAGGGGCTGTAAGTGCTCTGGGAGTATAAAACCTTGAGAGAGCCTTGTCAGAGCTGGTCTTCCCATTCCAGGGAGAATGTTCTCCAGAACTACAGAAAATACATGGCTTTATTTGGATAAGTTGCTTCTTTTATAGCAATATACCTGTTCGAATGAAAGCCAGCCAGCCATATTTTATTCAGATTGGCTGCTTGCTTCCACATTGCTGACAGATTTCAATCATGTTTTTAAATTCCCCTTCAGCTATCAGAGCTTTCTGTCACTGCTTTTGCTTTTCTCTCTCTCTTCAAGCTGCTACTTGCAAGACTTTTCCCTGGTTATTGGCCATTGTTTCCTCCCCAATTCCAGCCTTTCCCAGAGAATTGGAGGGTTTAATTTCCCCACCTTTTAACCTTCTATTGCTTACTTCTCTCTGCACCCCTGACCCAGATTCCTCACACAAAGCCATCTCTCATCCTTGGGGACAGAGGTTTTATCTCTGTTCTCAGGTAAATTCTGATCTATGTATCTGTATTGCTGCAGGCAGATCTTCAGATATTTGCAAGTATTGCCACATTGAGCCTGGTAATTTTTCTTTTTGAATCTTACTCAAACTTTTCTGGATCATAATTTCTCCACTTAGTACCTTCCAACCTCTCAGAGAGATGTCAGACATTTGCTGTGACAAGTAGCAAGTTTTGAAGCAATACTTAGCAATTTTTGAATGTAATCTAACATGAAGATCTTCTGTCTCTCCTTGATGTGTGAGCAAGTCAAGCCCTGAGGTGAACTGGTCTCCCTTCTCAGGCACATGCAGCTCTTTGAATGCTTTCCTTGCATTGCTGCTGTAATCTTGGTGAGGGCTAATTTATAATCATGTGAATATGGCGAAAAAAAAATTAAAAAAGGATTGATTTTCACTTTCTGTGATTTTAATGTAATTGATGTGTGGGAACTGTGGATTCATCAACTTTTAAATTCCTTTGGGAATTGCCATCAAACACATACACCTCCTATGCTTTGTTATTAAAATTACTAAAGTGTTTTCTGCAGAATTCTGTGGCTAGATCTCTCCACCACACGAGAAATTGCCTCTGATTAAGCCATTTCCAGAGCTGTGCCTGAGCCCAGAGCCTTTCCAAGTCCTTGTTGTTGGTTTTCCAGGAAGTTCTGGGCAGGTTCTGTGTTCCTTGGCCCTTGTCACAGCGAGCACAGCCTGGAACGGCGGTGCCGGGTGACGGAAGGGGTGTCTGGCACATGGCTGTGCAACTCCCACTGCTATTTTTTGCTTTTTTTCTAATTGATAACTCCTGCCATCTGTTCCTGAGCCATCCCTCTGCTGTCCTTTCCTACTCACAGTCTCCTGCCCCTGTTCCACCCCTGAGCTCAGGCTGAGTGCCCCAAGGCTACTGCCAAGAGCCGGTTGATACCAGGGGTAGCTGGGTGCTAAGATGCTGCTGACAGAGATATAACAGCAGGTCAGCCCAGGCTGGGCTCTCCCAGCAGCATTTCAGTGGGCTCAGATGCTTCTCTCTCTGAGCTGCTTTAACTGCAGCTCCCTGAGCAAACACCATAGATATTTTTTATTCAGAAAAATTAAAAAACCCCAAACCCTTCACTTTATAAAATCAGTTCAGTTGTTGCTCTGAGGTGGAGTCCTTCTGAATCCGTCGCCCCTGCCTGGGTTCATGACCACCTTGTGGCTTTCTGAAATAAGTCAGTCATCTAGAAGCACTGTAGCAGCCTAGGTTGGGTTTTTTTTTTTTTTCCCAAGAGCCTTTATGTTCTTTGCAGTCTATATTTGAATCTCTCTTTTCTTGTCTAACTCTCCATTTGGTGGCTTAGCATACGGGAAGCCTTTTTTATGGTGCAGAGAAATGCATTTCTATATGCTAAGGACTGAATTTTTAACAAGAACCTATATGTATGTACCAGCTAGAGGGATTTTTCTGACAGGAGCTCCAAAATGGACAAAATCAGGAAAGAATAAATCATGGCAACCATAGCTGTGGTTGGCCCTTATCTAAGAAGCCTTGGACCCTCAAGGTGTGTTGGAGAGATGATTAAATAAGACATTGGGCATCTAAGTACCTAAAAATAGATCCTCAGGACTATGTAAGGCGCTGATTTTCCATAGATTTCTAATGGGGGTTATGGATTTAAACACCCATAAAAACTGGTGTTAGAAATGCACAAGAAAGGTTCATCAAAATTAACCTGAGAACCCATGTTTAGTTTCTGTTTAAGGTGGCTTTTTTCTCTCAGAAACGTGGCCATGCAGAGCTCCCACATGTTTTTCTGAGCACCTACCAAAGGAGCAGGGAAATGAGGGTTTACCTCACCTTTATTTGGAAGGTTCCTCATGATTTTTAGATTAAGGATGCTAATGGCTTCTGGGTTATATTATGCTTGGGTATAGGCACAGTCAAATTATTAAGTTTTTGTCCTGAGGTGATAATACTGAGGCTACAGTTGTGAGGCAGAAAATCTTTCAGGAAGGAGTGGAAGCTGCTGGAATATTTTCTTTTTTAATTTGCCAGCAGCGCAGAATTTGGGACTTCTGTTAAAATAAACAAATTCTAATAAGCTATTAGTGAAAATGAGAGAAGCTCAAAAACTGCAGCTGCAAGTGTTCACTGACTTCCTTGATTGTCACATTTTCCCATTGTACAATAGTGGTTATTGCAGGAGGCTCTGCCATGTAGGAAGAAATTACATTTCCCACGTTGGGGGAAAGACAGACAGCTAAATGGAATAAAGTGATCACTCATCAGGTGATCTCTCTGATGGTGTAGGTCTGAAAGAGTTCCCACCATTTCCACAAAACTTAATAATTTCAAGTGACTTTCATATTTTGGATGTTTTTATAACGCTGATTAGAAACCTCCAGATGAAGAAATGTTACAGCTCTGGCGAGAATCTAATAAAAATCCCCCCTGGGATTGATTTTGATTGACTACAGTTGCCTGTCTGTTTTTATTTTACTGTATATGAACAGACAGGAATGAGCAGGATTTAGTTAACCCTTCCCTGGCCTAATTCCTGTCCTTGGGGGCCTGGGCTGTCACTGCTTTCCACCACTGACGCCCAGAGAAAGGAAAAAGCAGTTTAAGGGTTCCATTAACACTTCTAGTTCCTTTGTGTTTTGCAGCTCCAAATATAATCAGGGGATTGGATGAAGATATTAGAAAATGGAACCCACACAGGGTTATAATTCAAATTAGTGGCACAGCCCTGGTGGAGCAGTTCTTGTTCTGGAAATTACATTGATTCTTCAGTGGAGCTAATTAATGCACATATTTATAAGTTAATGAATTAAAGTTCAAAGTTTTTCTTTAGGAAGCCTTGCATCTATCAGAAGTCAAGAAGAAGGTTTTTTCCTGTCAAATAAAGATGTTTAATCCTGCACATGTGCTGTGTCCATTTCCTCTGGTAAAAGTTCCACCTGCTAAGGATAGTTGTTTTCAAAAATAAATTGAACCAAATGTAAAATTATATTAGGGAAATATTCTTCTCTTTGTAAATTAATCACTGTGATGTTAAATTAAGTTTAAACTGTTCAATTTATTTACGCTTACTAATTCTCTTCAGTTCTATGTTAACTGTGAGATCACTATGCACACAGATATTAAATCCATTTAGGTAATTTATTTTCTGTCTTTCTTGAAGCAGTTTTCTCAGTAAGAAACCCCTTGATTTTCCAAATAGATGCATTAGTGATCAGTGAAGAAGTCTGAAATGGAATAAATATTTATTGCCTGTTATATAGTTTATATTACTAGAAGGCAATTTTTTAATGTAAGTTGCTCTTTTTTATTAGACCATGAATTTCCTATCCTTTGGAATCTTTGCATCATAGATTTAAGTAGATCTGCTTAAAATTTTTGTGATTTTTAGCACCTCCCCCTCCTTCCTATATGCCTGTTTCAGTTATCTGCTCTTCCTCTGGAAGCATGTTTGCACTGCATAGTTATCCCTGGGTTTCTTTTTCATTCAGAATTAGGACTTTCCAAACTTCTCTGGTTATATCTTGTATTTCCTGGCATCTGCATCAAAGTTACCAAACGAGCTTGGTCGGGGTTTTTTTTTTGGTATTCTTACTCTGTCCAAAAAGAAATTCTCTTTTATTCCAGCGCGATGGAAGGGGAGGGGAGAATAATTGTGCTTGTATCATCCCCTCTGTTTCAAACTGGAATACAGGAATATAGGTGAGAGATTCTGTGTAGTGGCAGGTCTGGCTCCATCCTTAACGTGGTCATTGTGTGAAGCTTGGGGTGATTGGTGCTTCTCCTCAGACCGGTCCTTTGGAAGAATAAATAAATAAATAAATAAATAGGGGAAAGGGAATAAATAGCAAAAAGTGAAGAGCAGAAGGGGAAATCGATGGGGAAAAAGAAATAGTGAAAAGGAAACAGATAGGGAAAAGGAAATAAATAGCAAAAAGTGAGTAAACAGCAACAAGCACTTAAATAGCAACAAGCGAATAAACAGTGGGATGCTCGGAGCACCGAGAGGCAGCTGTGCAAGTTGAGAGCGAAACGCAGGTCCCCGGCAGCTCCCAGCCCCGGCCGGGTTTCCCGTGCCCAGCCCCAGCTGCTGCAGCCCCGCTCCCGCCTGGAAAGGGGAACGTGCAGCCCCCGGGGCCCCGCCGCTCCCGGTCCCGGGCGCTCCCGCAGCTCCCGGCGGGCTGGGGATGGGGATGGGAGCGGGAGCAGCGTCTGCTCTGCGGGGCTGTGGCGGCGGCAGGTTCACATGACTAATGCTGCGAGAGATAGCAGGAGCGCTTTTTTTTTTTTTTTTTTTTTCTTCCTTTTTTTTTTTTTTTTGAGCAGCTCCAGTCTGTGCACAGTTGGCTCCCAGCTGACAGACAGAATGTGGGGTGGGCTTTGTCACCAGAACGCTGGGTACTGCATGCCCAGCTATGCTCGCAATTCCACAGTGCCCAGAAACCTGCTGCTTATGTCAGGGTGCAGCCAGCCTGAACACATAGAAATTGGGTAGCTTGATTGTTGGTGTTTTTTTTAATAATATTATTATTTTTTAATTTTTTAAATCTTTTTTTGCCTCTTTCTTGCCTGCAAAGGTTATATAATGAGGGGATTGCTGCTAAAGTAAAAAGGGAAAATGAAGTCTTTGTTAAATGCCTTCACAAAGAAAGAAGGTAAGCAATGAAAGCAGAACACTTTGATGTTTCAGACTGGTGTTTTCTTGTGTACCTTTAATATGATGAGCTTAGTGACTCTATAATTAATCAATTCCTGCGATTTCTTTCTCAAAATTATTTGATGTTAGTCCGTTTAGGCAAGTGGTTATTAAAGCTGGATGTGACTTTATTCCTTTTAGGATTTTCTCTGAAGAATCAAGTAGTTATAAAAATGTTTTTGTTCCCTAAGAAATGCATTTGGAGACATGGAAGGATTTTCCTAGGTGAATTTTGTCAGTGAATGGTGCTGAATTGCACCTTCAGATGTATGAAGTGCCAGGAATAGAATTCAGAGAGCTGGAGGAAGGATTATGTGGTGCTTTCAAGTATGCTTTTAGGGATGATAAATTTAAACTTTTGGGGCATGGAATTGGTTCAGGCATTTTCATGTCATTTTATATTAAGTGTTTTTCCCAAACAAGTTTTGCCACAGTTATTCTTGCAGTTCTGAAACGTGGTGAAATATTAGGGGAAAGCAGAGTCCAACAGGGACTAAAGCGTGGACATTTGCATTTCATCATTTTTTGTTGTAGTTCTGTTTTTTAATTGTGAAAATAATATAAATAATGCTGATAAGAAGCAGCTAAAAAAATACCCACCCACTTACAGTTTGCAGATTGCTGGGGAAAAGAAACAGTTGGGTGGAATATTAATCACTTCAGGCACAGAAATGCTTATTTTTAACTCTTTCTATAAAAGATTTGTGTTAGACACGCATCAATTGATGTAATTAGTTGTCCCCTTCCCTGTTTATTTCCTGTAGTAAAGGCTAATTTTGCTCGTAGTTCTCTCCTCCAGAATAGAACATTAATAGCAAAACAAAAGCTAAACTCTTAAATGGGATTGTAAAATGCTCCTGAGGTGTGTAAGGGAAGAAGGTTTCCTTTCCTCTGGTGCCTGGAGGGTGGTTTCTCCAATCTGTCAGTACAGATGTGCCCTGCAGCTCTGTGTCCGTGCTGTCACCGTGCCCTGGCACCCTGTCCTTGTCCTCCCTCCCCTTCCCACCAGCCTCTCCAGAGTCCCAGTAAACATCCCCAAAACGCTGGCAGGCTTTTGTTTTCTCAGCCTGTGCCTGGAAGGGCTGGGCAGGCTGCTTTCAGCTTAATGAGAAATTGAAATCTAAAGGTCAGACCCAATTTTTACTGAATCCAAGGCAAACTTTGGTGACCTGGGGGAACAGCATTGGAGCTTTTGGTAGCAAACCTGAGTGTGCCAAACATCCCCGGTACTCTGTGTGTTTTCTCCTTGACTGAATTCTGCTTTGTTGTACCTGGGAAAGATCCCCATCTTCAATGAAGTGCTTTCTGGAGCTGCATTCCAAATGTCAAAAATAAAGGAATGTAGAAATGTTGCATCTCTGCCCCACACATTGACCTAAGGGTCTGTATGTGCCAGTTTTGGAGATAAATGCTGTGAGTTTGCTGGAAGTTAGCACTAACTGGAGCTTTCACTGTGACACCTGAAGCACCAAGGTGCTCTCATGACACCCTCGGCTGCTTTGAAACCTTAAAGAAATATGGAATGAGAAAAAACTTGAAATGTCAGGAAAAATTATCCAGAGTTTCTTCTCGTTTCTAGCATAAGCATTGGACTTGTGTGCTGTCTCCCATTTAAAGCTTTTAAAGGCTATTTCCATTATTTCAAAGGAAGCCTGGGAATGAACTGAAGCCCTTTCTGTGCACGCTGTTCCCGTGTTTGGTTGTTCAGATGTTGTCGAGTTGTTTACTAGAGGAAGTTTCAGCTCACTGGAAATACAAAGGATGTTATTGTAAAATATTCAAAATTGTAATTGATAAACTGTAATCATAAACTGACTCTGGTGAAAATGATACAAACCATTCTTTTACTCGCAGTTCCATCTCTATTTTATGCTATAAATATGCTCTCAGTTTTGCACTGAAACCTTAAATTTTGCTTTGTTCTCTCAATTAAAGGCTCTATTTCAAGGCAGGACAGATTGATTCCTATCTATATTCATATTTATGTGAATTTATTTACTTGCACAGTATGACAGACATTCTTATTCTGGTTTTTTGTGTGGTTTTGAAGGGTATTGAATGAGTAGACATTTCTGGCTCTTTATAAATGGCACTTACTGGCACTTTAGACATGAAGGATGATATTTTGTGGGTCTTCTTTCCCAATTTACATATGATTTTTTTCTTTGAGAATTACAACAGCTCAGTGAAGCCCTCAGGATAGTGCCTGGCTGCATTTTGTTACTTATGCCACTGTGACTTTTTGGATGTAAATCTGTGCACTTTGGCTCAGCTCCTGTGACTCCATGAGCTCCACCGAGAGAAATTAATGAGGGCAGTTGCAATAATGGGGATCAAGGCCAGCATGAGGTTTTGGGGTCAATTCCTTTATGACAGGGCAGGAAATTCTATCACATCTGCTGATAACTGGGTGCTTTTTTATGAGGGAATTTGCCTTCTAAGTTGCACTTGGGACAAAGTGACCCACTGGAGTGGGAAAAGGAGATGTGGAAAATGGTGTGAATGCTTGTGTGAACCAGGAGCACATGTGGAGGGCTGGACCCTCTGCTCTGGGTGGGATTTGTGTTGCCTTTGCTTTGTTTTGTGTTGTGGCTCTTCCATTAAGGAGTTTCTTGGAGCCTTTGGATATCCTGGTGTTCCCCCTGGGACGTGGCACGTGACGGAGCCAGTGTATTACCCTGGGGTAATATGCTCTATATACCATAGTAATGGATGTGGTAGGGATGCCAGGATTAGAAAGAGGGGAATGCCTGGGGATTGCAGCAGTGTAATAGAGTTCTGCCAGGACAGCAGGCTGTGTCCTCGATTTTTAACCTGCAAAGATGGGGATAAGGTGACTGTTCACAGATTTCAGGTTAGGCCTGAACTTGAACTTAGGTCTGGACCAATTTGGGTACCAGCTGGGGGATGGAAGCTGCAAGTCCATGCATCAGGAATTCTGCTGGGCAGCCCCGTTCTGTGCATTTCTGACTGAATGGAAAAATGAAGCAGGAAAATGAACTTTCTGAGCCTCAAACTTGGCAATAATGAGGTGTTTCCCATTTCCTAGAGCACAGTTCAGAGCATTCAGCAGGCTAGGGGCACTGATGTTGCCTCACCACGTATTCAAGCCAGCAAACAGGTTCATGTTGCTCTGTTGTTTTTGGTTTAATGATGTTCTGAAGATAATTTGATCAGCTCTGCTGGCAAGGTGGAGTTTCTGTCTCTGCAGAAGAAACAATGCCATATGTTGCATGTGGTGGTAAACACACACAAATGTGAAACCATCTGAGATCACCCTCCATGTCTCTCTTTGCACAGTGCCCTTTAGGGAGGCTCCCACCTACTCCAACAGGAGGAGGAGGCCTCCCAGCACCTTGGCAGCCCCCCGGATCCTGCTGCGCTCCAACAGCGACAACAACCTGAACATCAACAACCTCCCTGAGTGGTCAGCCTCCTCCTCTGCCTCTTCACACCGCAGCCTTTCCCCTCACCTGCTCCAACAGATGCAGAATAATCCCAATGGAACTGTAAAAACTGTGGGGAGTTACACTCCGTCCTCCCGGAGCCGCTCGCCATCCCTCAACAGGCTGGGAGAGGATGCCAAGAGGCAGCAGCACAGGCACATCAGGTGAGCTTTGGCTGTTTCACTGCACGAGGTACCCTATAGGCACCATGCTGGCCTGCCACATTCCTTTATGTTATTTGCACTCTCCAGAATGTATAGTTATTCATTCTCAGCACAGTGGACCATGCCCAAGTGTAAATATTTTAATTGGAAGCCCCAAAGCTGGCTGTTTCCTCACGGAGCTCCAGCAGCCAGGCAGACTTTCAAGTTCAGCAGTGACTTAACACAGTTTGCACCTCCAGCTCAAGGTGCTGGCTGTGCACATCTTCCCACAGTTGAAATCAGGATTGTGTATAACAGTGAAGCAAACTGTTTCTGGGATACCTGGTCCCTTCCCAGAACTGTTGGTCATGCCTGGAACCTGTGTTGGAGCTGCTCAAGGGTGATGGAGCAGAGGCTGTTTAGGTTCTCTGTTCTGTAGGTGTGTGCTGAACCAAAGAGTGAAATAGAGGGAGTAGTGTGATCTAGCAGGCATTCTGGGCAAATATCCTGCAGCTCTGTCCCACTGGAGAGCAAATCCTGACTAATTAGAGTCATGTAGGTTTTGTAAGCCATGTAAAAAGTGGAGGGCTGGGGCTAAGTTTTGATCACTTATGGGGGCTGCAGCTTTGAGAAGGCACTGCCCTGGACTCAGGAACTCCTGTCAAATGGGAAAGAGATGGAGATGCACCAGGACAAGGAGTTAAAGTGCTGCAAAAAGGCTGGGAGGCATCAGAGCTGAGTGCTGCTGGAGAGAACCAGAGCTCACACATTTTGGCCAAACACATGTGACTCACTCCTCATTTGAAAATCAGGCTTTGTCTGTTTTGTAATAAGTATATCTATCTATCTATCTATCTATCTATCTATCTATCTATCTATCTATCTATCTATCTATCTATCTATCTATCTCTGCTGTTCAGACTAGAAAAGGAACTCAAAATTGTCAAGAAATGCAGCTGTTGGTTTCTCTTTGCTGTTTGTAGATGTAAGGGATGTTCGGTGGAGTTTTCAAGTCAGTAAAACAAAATGTTATGTAGCTGGCACTGCCTCTATTGCCTTGCCTGTTCCTCTGCTCTCCCTGGCCAAACTGCCAGGCACTGTTTGTGATGGAAACAATACTGCAGGATGGGGGATCTGGTGGATTGTGAGACAGAGTTGTCTGGCATGAAAGAAAGAGTGAAATTAAAGGGAAGGAAGGGGATGCAGATTCCATATACCAGTGGTTTCATGCAGCAAAGCAAGCTCATCTTGCTTTGTTGTATGTTAGAATAATGGCAAAAGTTCATTTGTGTATAATTTGTTCAGAGAATGAGTGTTGTTCTATTCCTCTGTATTCTGCTGATGCCCCCAGAGAGGGAGGTTCTACCTTAGAGTCAGTGATTATTTTAGCTGAATGGGATAAAAAGTGCATTTTCATCAATGTTCCTGGGATAACACGCTTCAAATTCTAGAAGTATAAACAATCAAAGGACTGGGGGTAATAATTAGAAATTTTTCTGATTAAGCAAACATTTACTTGCTTTGACTCTGTTCAAACGCTTTCCTCTTCCCTTTCTGAAAAGTAGCTCAGGTGACAATGGGAACCAATGCCTGAGAGTTTGTGGATATAAAATTTGGTCTTTCTCTTAGTGCATCAGCAGCACAGCTGCTGAAGCTGCTACCCAGCTGCAGAGTTCCCTCTGTGCCACCAAAACTTGTTTCAGAGAAGTTCAGAGTACGTACAAGTACTGAGAAGAGAGCTGGAGGCTCTCTAAATTTAAAGACAACTGAAAGGATTTATAAATATAATTTTTTCTTGCAAATAATGCCTTTTCTTGCCACAGGCCCATTTTGCAGTCAGAAATGGCACCTTATATGACACTTTCCTCACAGATTTTGTTTAACTGCATGACCACCTACTTACTGTTAGCTAAATGTGGGAACTGTTGCTGTCTCTGCTTATTATTTGCAAATAATAACAGTCACCAAGAAGCTGTTGCTCCCCTGGGATGGAAAAGCCCTTTTTGACAGAGCAGGAGGTTGGGTTGTAGAGCAGAAGCAGCCAGAAGGGGCACAGTGATGGAGAAGGTCAGGCTGTGACAAAGGGTTAATGGGGTCTGTGGGATTTGTGCTCTGGGGAGGTGCTGGAAAGCCATGCTGGAAGAGGTTCATGTGACCTTTGCAGCCCGTGTGGCTCAGGTGTTCTGTCTTCTCAAACTGAAAGAGGAGAGATTGAGACTGGGTATTAGGAAGAAATTCTTTCCTGAGAGGGTGGTGAGTCACTGGAACAGACTTTCCAGGAAAGCTGTGGCTGCCCCATCCCTGGAAATGTCCAAGGCCAGGCTGGAATAACCTGGTCCAGTGGAAGATGTCCCTGCCAATGGCAGGGGGTGGCGCTGGATGGTCTTAAAGGTCCCTTTCAAACCAAATTGTTCTTGATTCTCACAAGGCTGTTGCTCTTCACAGCAAAGTGGTCGGGAGGGGGGAAGCTGGGAATGAAAGGAAAGGGACAGCCTTTGTGTGGAACTTACCCCACAGAAATCAGTGAATGAGCTGCCAACACAGCCTCAGTAAGGGCTGAGCTGCCAAGGATGGCCACCTTCTTCTGGCTGAGAGGGAAACATGTCTACACCTCTCTTGAAATCTCTGCATCCTCCTCCTGCTCCTTCCTGGCATGGCACTTGCTGGGCTTGGAGCCCACGCTGGGGACAAGCAAGGGAGAGGAAAGATCTCTTTTTAAAAAGTCCTGCACCCCACGTTGCAGCCCTGATTTCCATTAGTGAGCCTGTTGCCTAAGAAGTTCTGCATTCCTTGTGTGGGTTTAATGTGCCATTTCCCTTTTCTCTTTCAGTGAGGGAGAAAATGAATGTATCTTCTATGCTCACAGTTAAAGTAGATGCTGGGAGATAACACTGGGAATAGCTGCCACCAGACAAGGCAGAAACACAGCTTGATACAAGTGGAAATCAGATGTGTAGCTATAGTTTATAGATCTGGGTGGTTTTTTTTTATGGTGATGACTGTTCCTCCACTTATAAGGAAAAAGGAACAGAGCAAAAGAACTGAAATCTGAATGTCATCTTTTCCAGGCTTTCTTTAAACAACTGTGAGAGTTGGCTGAGGTTTCTGGTGCAAACTCCATCATAGACATGCAAGCAGAGCTCACTTCTAAACTCCTGAGTGGGGCTTACCATTAGCAGCATCCCTTCACAGTAACAGAACAAAACAAGGTGAAAGGGGCATGCAATTCCAAGTGGTGGAGTGGTTACTGCAGGAAAACAGGAGTGTTCCTGATAGGAAAGATCCAATAGGTGTGGGTTTGTATCAGACTTCTGCACCTATTGACTTACTGGCTCCCATTTTGGTAGGAGACTGGTTAAAAAAAAAAAAAGGTGAAAACTCAGCAGACCCCAGCCCTTGTATTTCATTTTGCTTAAAGCAGTTTGAGATACCTTCTTACATGAAGGCAAGCAGAGTGTTACAATGCCAAAACAGCACTAAATCACCCTTCTTCCTTTGGCAGCCTAACTTTTCCCTATCAAACTCTATTAATAATTACTCGTTCTCATGAATATTTTCCTTTTCTAGACTTTGGTTAAGACTGCAAGGTTTTATGCTTTGGGGTTTTTTTGAAGTTGACTGCTAGTGTATTGCAAGTTTGTTATGATCTATCCTGTAGGTTTCCCACCCTCTTTGGTATTTGCCTCTTTCTCTTTTCATATCTTTTTGACAGTTCACTCATTTTCCCACAGGTTTAAGAGTGATCTTATGCATTGTTCACCACCTTTCAACAATTCCTTTTTTATACACCGTGACTGTGAGTTGGTGGTGACCTCTGGCTCTCCTGGGCACATTCTGGAGTCACTGAGTGAGCTGGTGATTGCCATCCAGAAGAAATAATCATTTGGAAAATGTTAACCACAAGCTTTGTGCAGACCTAAATTTAACCCTGGGCCTTGGAGTGATGAAGTAACTTGATTATTCAGTCCATTTAGTTAATAATTCAGTGATCTCACTTGTTCACTCTGTGTTACAAAGATATCCATTCCCAAGAACTGTAAATACAGACATTTTCAAGTCCCTCTGACAAATTGACATGCTGGCAATGTATGATGGGCATATAAATTTTGAATTTAATTAGGGCCTAGGAATGTGCAAATTTAATTTGCGGAAAAACTAAAAGCTTTAATGTTGTGTGTTTTCTGTCCTACGCCATTATGGTCAGGTGAATACTGATCATGTTTCATAGTGAAAGACTTCAACCCTTAAAAGCTCCTGTTTGGTATTTTTTCTGCAGGGTTAGATGTCTTACTGGGAGACATTTTTGTTATTCACTGCTTAATTTAATCTTGCTAATGTGATGGTAAATGATTAACTTTCCCCTTTTGAATAAGCCGGTAATGATTTTTCATTTCAATTTCCAGTGCCGTTTACAGTCCCAGTGCCAACAAAGATACTCTGTCTGCCTTGGATTATCAGGGTCCCAAAAGGAAGCTCTACAGCGCTGTCCCTGGGAGACTTTTTATTGTTGTAAAGCCATATCAACCTCAAGGGGAAGGGGAAATTCACCTGCACAAAGGAGATAGAGTCAAAGGTGAGCACCTAATTCATTTGGAATAAAACTTTTCTCCTGCTAGGTAGGAATTTTATGTAAAAGTTCTCTTTTACATGGGTGGAAATAATCTGTATGGTGAAAGTGCTTTTATGCATTTGTTTCTTTGCAGGATATTTTGCTTCTGGTTCTCTTTTGTAACCAATGCATATTTAGCTGCCACTTTCACTGTCTTCAAAGTGCTGCCACAACTCACAACTCTGTGCAGTAATAGCACCATTTTCTCTTACCCAGGGCACGGAATTTGCTGCTGGAGCCATTCCAGAGGCGCTGCTCCAGGGTTTTAAGGGGTTGTAAACCTGTCAGCTATCTAAAAAGCTCAGGAAGGGAATGGGGGTAAGGTCAGCTCTGCTTCAGGCCCTTTCCTCCAGGAACATTTAATTGGTTAAGTAGAAAATGTCCCCTGATGGGACTTGGGATAAGTGGGTTGGGAGAACCTCCTGTAAATTCAATTTTGGAGGAAGCATGGTGGCGCATGTGAAATTTCTGTTCACTACTGCAATTACATGCTAAGATCAGGTTTAAATTAAGGCCAAGCTTTGTTTTTGCTTTGAAGGCAGTCAATACATCCAAATACAGCTGAAAAAAGGGAGATAGGGTGTACAGGACTCACCTTCCCCAGAGTGAGGTGTGAGGCTATGGTTTTGTACATCCAGGTAAAACAGAATAAAAGAGACTTTGTGTTGGACCCATACAAATCAAACAACAATTATGGAAATCAAACAAAAGGGAATAAATTCAGTGTCCTAAATAAAAGTGTTAAGCAGCTGCAAATTTTCTTGCAAAGGGAACTACTTATCTCACAAAGGAAGACTTCAAATACCTCCTCCCTTGAGCCTGCAAACAGTAGCTGGAGAAAAAAAAAAAGGGAGCCATTAGAAGGTATTTTTGCATTTTTATTTTTGGATGTACTGATTCTGAAGCATTTTTGAATTTAATAATTTCTGTTAACTCCAGCCCTCAGAAGGTGTAAGACAGAAATTTGAAGGGTGCTACACTTAAAGGTAAAACATGCAAAGTTAATTTTAAATGCAAGGACGAAGGGAGAAGGTTAAACTTAGAGTCTGAAGGGCTGAGAAGATAATTTTGCAGTTCCCAAGGTTGTTCCCTGATCAGGTAGGAAGCAGTGATTATGATCTCATGGTGCACATAGGATGAAATTTGGAGAGTACTAAATAACTTTCTCCACTCAGTGTTCACAGAGGTCTGGCAGGTGCCAGTGGACAAGGAATGAGTGGCTGCTCCGTGGCAGGTGTTGGACACAGAGATGTTCAATTGTCCTCTTGGATTTAAGGATGCAGGAATATTCTGTTTATGTAGAGGACAGGATAACAACCACACAGATTCTTCTCACCAGAATAAGACAACTCTGGGAAAGGACAAGACAGAAATTGTGTTTCCTCGCAAAAGAGGAAACACTGCAACAGGTTGCCTGGAATGCTGAATATTTTAGAGGCATTCCCTGTCTGGCAGGTGGTTTACCTTAGGTTTTGAGGCTATTTTATGCAAAAATGATCCCAGAATAAAGGATTTAAATTTCAACGAAATGTTTAATGTTTTTGAAAAATTAATTCAGGAGGCCTTGGTTCTAAATTACAGTAACAGTCACTGGAAAACATTGCAGGAAGGAATTAGTCCACTTTTCATGTTTTCACAAAATGGTGTAGCCTAAATGGAGAGCAGTGATTTTGGGAGGGCACTCTAAATGCTGAAATAAAAAATGCAGTTGTGGCTGGGGTTTTTTCTTTGTGGGGAAAATGTAAGTTTATTGAAAGTAACTCATTAATTATTACTGCCATTAAAAGGGGGATGTGCCCATCCTACATCAAATCATTCCTGCAGGGATTATTTTTTCAGCGTCAAGAATCTGATTTGCACATTGAATTGAAATCTGGCAGTGTTTTTGCAGGTCCATTTGTTTCAAAGCATTTTAGAGAACTTTGCTGCAGCAAAGTCTGGCGAGGTTTCTATAGGTGTCAGCCTGCTTTTGGGGAGGGTTTGGGGAAAGAACAAGTGTACACAGGGATTGTCAGTGTTACTCCCAAGGATGAAACCTTGTGAAATGTAATTTAAGGCTCTTTGCATGGCAGGGCTGGAACAGTGTGTGACGGGCTCCCAGAGCTAATCAAAGGGAAAACTTCCAGAACAAGATCAAATCCTATTTCGTGTTACCATGTCAATGGTTCCTCAGCTGCAGCAAAAAATATGTCAGAATGAACACGGCAAGGTCATGGAGAGAACAAAGAGTGCAGGGAAAAGACAGTGGTGCTTTAAAGAGGTCTCTGTTGTGTAACAGTATCCAAGAAGCTGCTCAAACTTTTTGTGCCAAAAACCCAGGTCCAATTAAATCTGGATTCCCGTCCCTGTTTCAGTCAAAATGTAATTATTGCTAGACAATAAGTGTAGTGATAGGACAAGGAGCAATGGCTTTGAACTGAAAGATGGTAGATTTAGACTAGATTTGAAGAAGAAATTCTTCCCTGAGAGGGGGTGAAGCCCTAGCACAGGTGGCCCAGAGAAGCTGTGACTGCCTCATTCCAGGAAGTGTCCAAGGCCAGGTTGGACACAGCTTGGAGCAATCTGGGATAGTGGAAGGTTACCCTTTCACTGGGAGAAGGCTGGAACAAGATGATCTTGAAGGTCCCTTCCAACCTAAACTATTCCAGGATTCTGTGATGTTTAAAAAAATTACTCCATGTGAGCAGGATGGGCTCCCTCTCCATCCTCCAAAAGCACAGGCAGTAGAACTCAGAGTCCTCAGTGCTGTGGGAGTGCCAGAACTGCTGACTATAAGGAGATCCTGCATTTTTTCCTCTTCCTGAGCATGAATTCTTGGTACTGTATGTATTTTATGTCTTTTACAGACTTACCAAGACCATGGCTCAGCCTGTTTGGGGTTTAGCAACTTGCTCTGTGCAGTACTTGGAGGAAATGGGAGAATATTAAACCCCATGGAATTCAATTTTTCCTTCACTTTGGAAACATCTTATTCTCACTGAGAGATGGAAAATCTTTGTCTTGGCCCCTCTCCTCTGCCAGCTTGGTGACTGCACTGCTCTGTGCAGGACACTGATGCCCAAGTCCTGGCCCTTGGGTTGCTCTGGGGAGTTCAAGCGTGGCCTGGCACTGGCAGAGAGATTGTGCCCCGTGTTCAGGCTGACCCTGGGGCGATGCTCATCACGAGTACATCCCATGGGACTAATCACAGCAAAGATGTAGCAAGGCATTTATTGCAGGGATAAAAACCCAGAACAACATATTAGAGAAAGGGATTACTTGGGAAATGTTTTTATGGATTTGCTTTTTTAACTTGGCAGAATTAGAAGGGTCACAGACAGGGATGAATTCCTAAACTCTTGATGAAAAATCAGATGTTTCATCAGATGGAGATGAAGTAGAGTTGTTTTTTTTTTTCTTTCTAAAACTGGTAGAAGTGTATCAGTGACAATAGTTCACAGTGTGTGATACAAGGAAACTGCTCAGAGAAATCTGTGAATGGGCAAGGTTCAAAGGAATGTAAACTAAACAAAATGGTCTTGTATTCATAGGATATTACGTAGCCTGTACAAAAATACCTGCTGTATTTTTAGTTGTTAGTCATACACACTGACATCATTTGTGTGTCTGCCACTCATGAGAGAGGAGCCATGGCTGCTTGCAAAAATAAATCTGATATCTTTATTTATACCAGAATTGCCCTAATCTTATGTTTTCACATAAATAAAGGAGGCCTAGTTTGATTTCTCACTGAAACACTTCTAATATTTTGTTTTTATATATTTTTTTCTTTCTTCCTTCTTTATCTGAAAATCCATAGCAATAAATCTGCTACAATCCAAATGCACACAAACATGTATAAAATATCTGCAAAATGAATTTGAATCAGCTTTTGTGTTCCTAAATTGAGTTCTTGCACTGGAAATTCAGTGGTCTCTTTGATAGCAAAACTCACAATGCAATGCTCAAAAGATTCTTTGTGAGCAAATTAGCAGTTTTCTTGTCCATGAAGATAAAGCAATAGAGAAGGTTTTGGGGAAGGTAACAAGTCTGAGTTCCAGGTGCAGACAGGCTCTGGTCACTTCAAAAATAAAAAATCAGAATTATTTTCAGAGTTTGGGTTATGGTAAAACATATTTAAAATGCACATGAACTATCCACTGATTTAGAAAGAAGAAACCCACCAGATTCAAATACTTTGAGAGCATTGGGAGCATTTGAAGTCTCACCCTGCTCACAGCTTTGTTTTCATGGTCTCCCCAGATCCTTCTTCTTTCCAGGCTGCCCTGCCACAGCTCTTTCAGCCTTTTCTAGTGCCCATTTTATGGAAAACCAGGGAGTTATTTCAATATCTCAAATATGCTCCAACAGACTTCCATGAGCCCTCTGAGACGCCTCTGGTGCGGGCACATCCCAGCAGGGTTGTGGTAACCCAAATGCAGCTCTCAGCTCCATTCCTCGGGGTCAGAGGGGCAGGAGTAACTCAGCAGCAGCAGCTCAAGCATCTGCTCTGGGCAGGAAGTCAGTAGTTCTGTGCAGCAGAAATATTGACCCTTGTGACTCTGCTTTTATTTCAGCGTGATCTCAGCCAGCAGGGCAATCCAAATATATCACTAACATTTTCATTTCTTGTGAAATCCACTTGTAAGTCATTTCGAAAAAGAAAGATTATTAAACCCCTGCTGTGCTCAAAGATATTGCCAACAGACAGTGCTTGTGGGCAGGAGGAAAGTTGGTCTCCTGAGCTTTTGCACTTGTTAGATTAGTAAACAAAATACTGGGAAGGGAAGAGCCTCAGAAAGGCTGTTCTGTTTCTTCAAGAGCATTTTGTACCTTGTGTGGGTAAGTGTGGCAGCAAAATTGAACCTAAGAGGTTTGCAAGGTATTGTTCAGCTGCTCTTTACATGAAGGATGAAATGAATGTGAAACAGAATATTAATCTTACCCAGGTTCACTGGTCTGTTTTGCTTCCTTTCTGTCTCCTGACTTGAATGGTTTGATTTCAGTTCCTAACATGATAAACTATGGCTCATCACAGGTCCTATTTTAACTCATTCCTTCAAGCTGCTTGTGCCTGAAGAGCAGGACAGAGTGGTGCTGTCAAAATGTAACAAAGACCTGGCCTTGCTCCTGCTCCAGCAGGAGAGTTCTCTTTGCTGTCAGAGGCCATGGGAAGGGATCAGGAGGTAAAAGCATCCACAAATCCCCTGTCATCGTGCTTGGCTACATCCTTTAACACATCCTTTCTTGAGTAGTCAGCAACTGGCCTGGAATATTCAGGGGACAGGGAGCAGCAGGAGTCAGAGAGGAGCTGTGAGTGCACCAGTGTGCTGCAACACAACACTCCAGGCTCTGCATCTAGCTTGGCTTGGGGCCCCTTCTCCATTAATTCTCTCTGAATTTCCCTGATTTCAAGTTTGGGCATCACTGTGGAGAAGGGCAAACTTGACTCTGACTGCACCTTCCTCAACAGAGCTGGGGATTGTTATAAATAAGAAGCTTGACTAGGCCAATATTCAAGCAGCAATCAATTTATTAATTAATATGGTAAAGCATGAGCAATACAACACTGGGTACAGTGGGGGAAGTCTTCCCCCGAACTGCACACCCATAGTTGAGGCTTACAGGTATTTATAGGGGTGCTCATGAGCTTTCTCAGCAGTTTCTGTTCCCAATTTTTACTCCTCAGCAGTTTCTATTCCCATTTTTTACGTCACAATTCTATACACTGTTGTGATTTAGTGTTTCTCAGGATGTATCCCAAAAGGAGTATCCCAGGTGGTGGTGGTCTGGTTTCCAAAAGAAGGAAGAGAATCCCATCTGGTGAAGTCCAGCTCCCCAGATGTGGGTCCACGTTTTAATTGCAAGGACTATAAATCTCATAACAGTGATGTCCAGCTTCCCTTGGTTAAAAGTATTAATCATTGAGTTGATGTTCATCTTCCTTTCTCAAGCTGCTTTTTGCTGCTTTATTAAGGCATGAGATAAGCATGTTTCCTTTATATATATTCCAAAGCTATAGTTTCAAGGATACAAGCAATATTCTAAAATTATACTTCAAAAGGTTATTATTGCAAAACTCTTTAAGGCTTAACTACAAGCAAAGAGCAACATCCTTAATGCTTTAATTCAAATGCTCCTGAATCAACCAAGGTTAATTGTGAATGAAGGATAGGTTCAAAGGCCTTCTTCCATGCTTTACTTTCCTCAGTTATTATTAGAATTCATCTTTATAACTGTCCCATGGTCGGTTTCCACATATATCACAATCACATATACACACATTGCCTGTGTACCTGACACAAAACACAGCTTTGTATTTCACAGGATCAGAGGGTGGATTTTTGCAAAACCCACATCAGTGCAGATTGATTTCTCACACTGTTTCCATCTCTCCCTCACCATCTCAACTCTATTTCATAGACACGTAAAAAACAGGTGATCTTCATAGAAACTTTATGGCAAGGGGAAAAAGCTCCCACAGAGGGCCAAATGTTGAACAGCACAGCTCAGTTCTATTTCAACTGAGCCATATTTCCTCAGATTTAGAGGATTATGTGCAGCTTATTGTATTTGTAGGTTTGACGTAGGGAGTGGTTGCTCTGTTAGTAGCCCCAGTCATCTTCTCACCCTGAGGTTCTTCTCCTGAAGTGCTTGTTTGCACTGTTTCTTTCCTGGGAAAGCAGAGGTGAAAAAAAGATGAAGAGGTGTTTGAAGTCAGGATCTCTGTGTTATCTCCCTAATTTGGTCAGCTCCCATAACTCAAGCTGGGAAGGAACTGCTGCATTTCCTTGTCCACCACAAGAAATGTCTGTAGGGCCACAGCCCAGTGTGACTGCTCAGGTCAATTAGCCAGAATCATTACCTGCAGATACACGAGGCTGCCCTTCCAGGCTGTGGGTGGAGTGCCCAGGAAGGTCTGTGTGTGTGTGCTGGAACCTTCCCTGTGCCTGGCAGCAGGGTGAGGGGCACTGAGCTCCTCCCCACGCTGCTGCTCTGACCTCAGGTTCTGTCAGGCTCTCTCAATGACATCTCTGGGAGCCAGAACCAGCCTGCCCAGGAGACAAAACAGCCAGATCCTGCTCAGCATCCCTCACTGAGGCAGGGAGGGATTGCTGTCAGGAGCCAGAGTCAGAAAAATCCCTGTTTTTAACAGAGAACACGATTAAGTTGTAACTTGTGCTGACCTTCATTTATGTTGTACGTAAAGTCTGTTTTCACCAAATAATCACAGAATCCCAGGGTGTTTTTAGAGATTGGAATGGACCTTAAGGGTCATCCATTCCCAATCCTTGGCTTTGGACACATCCAGGGATCCAGCCTCCAATAAGTATTCCTGCATAGATTGTCTGTCATTTGGAAGCTCTCCTGCCAAAGACAAATAAATCTGAGTATTTATGTCAAACAACAGCTATTTCAGCAAGGGAAAAGCCTAAATCACAATGTTAATTATTTCTGAGAGAAAAAAGTTAGGTCTACACCAATTAGAAATTAAAAATCTCCTATATTTCAAAGAAGAAAATAGAGATGAATTTTACCTTGGGACACAAACCCAGAGTTTTTACATCAGCACAGGCTGCTTCAGCTGTTAATTTTTTTTTCAGTGGATTTCCAACTTTATACTTTACTTTCATTCTGTTGATTTTTCTTTTTTTTTTCTGCTGGTTGCAGAAATGTTCTTTTTTCCCCAGAATATGGTCTCTCATTCCCAATCCATATGATTATTTATTTTCCCAATAAAGAAGAATGCAGTTTATCCAAGCAATAAAAATTGATTTAGATATTATAAAGACATTTTAGGTACAGGCTGTAACAGCTGTAAAGACATTGGCCTGAATTTGGCTTTAAATTTCCTTGACATTTTTGCAAATAAGGCTGCCTGGAAGAATTTGCTCCTGGGCATTTCAATATCACAAGGAAATAGTAGTCACCATGATTTGTTTGGGAAAAATACTTTCATTTCTTGTTGGGGCATGGAGGGAGCTGTGATGTGGGAGGATACAAATTCTATGTTCTTTTGATTTAAATGATTTTGATGGTATATTGAGTAATTAATCTGTTTGAGATTAGTATGTTATATTAATATCAATTGCAATAGATACATTGCCAATAGACTTAAATTTGCGAGAGACAAAGCATTCTATGCTCTATTCTATTAATTTTATAATAAATAATATTGTTAAATATTCTATATATTTAATTTTCTGGCAGAATCTCACTGATTTTAAGTATAATGCTTTAAAGAAATGAAATACAAGCTCCTGATTGTCACCTGCCTATCCATGTTTTCCTGTTACCCACTTTGGTGCTTATCCAATTTTGCTTTGCAGTTTTGTTCATATAATTGGACACAACTCCTGTTTTAAACCACACTTTTGTTGTGAAAAGATGTCTCAGGATACCTGATGTTACAAGAACCTTTATTTCACTCTTACAACATCCGATTCTTTTTGTAATTCAGGTTGTGTGTGAAGAGCATCTGACCTGCTTTTGCCATAGCAACCACACCTTTTGATTTTACCAAAGGAAAAGTGAAAACCACTGGAAATTAGAAAGCCTTATTATTAATTTTGGGAAAGTTATCCTTTCATTGACCATTGTTTTGTCCTTCAGCAGGGAAAACATTGATTAGAAAATCTCTTGCTGGTAACAGATTATCTGTTACAGTGAGTCTCTTAAACACTGTTGGGAGAGGAAAGATAGAAATGAAGACCTTATTCTAAAAAAACATTCATGGGTACAATAGATAAATTACATTTTTCTATTTATCCTTTAAGTTCCCCACTTTGGAGTGAGTGAAGTGTTGCCAGTTTTTATAGATCTATACTTTATTATAGCCTTGGCTCATGCTGCAGAATTTCTTATTAATGGCACCACGTGAGGGGGAAGAAGATCATTTCAAGGTTTTAGGGGATGCAGAACCATCTAGGGCTCAATTTCTGCATTGGAATATGAGCTTCTCCCCCATATCCACAGCAATTTATCTGTCTCTGCACATAGCTGAACCCAGGGCTGTCCCTCATTTGCTTCTTGTGTCATCTTTGTGCCTCTTGCAGCTCCAGCAGGCTTTCCCTCCTTCTCCTGGCCCCCAGCAGGAGGTTCTTCCCAGAATGCTGAAGGCTGCCTGCATTCCAGCAGCACTCATTTCACCCTTCCACTTCTTTTCCATGGATGTTATGTCTTCAGGCAGGACTACACGTGTTTTTCCTTTGCTCTGGCTATTAGTGATGGCTAATAGTCAATAATTCATGTAATAATGGGCTAAAATGGGTCTGGTTCTGCTCCATAGGAATGCTTTTTCACCCTGCACTCACAGACAGTGTTCCAAGGCAAATTTCATTTCCCAAAAGTGTTGATTTGCATCAGCTGCTCCTGCCATAAACACATGAAATCACTCCATGGGTTTGAAATACCCAACTTCTCCTTACTGTGCCTCTCTCTTTCTAGAGCTGGAATTGGGAGTGTCAGCAGATCTGACAGATTAATAAAATACCAAATTAGGGAAGTCTGTCTCAACATCTAAGTAGTTTTTGTTCTGAGCATCTTGCCACTTTGTGGAGTGAAATCCAGGACTGAGATTCAGTGCTGAAAAAAAAAAAAAAAAAAAAAAAAAGGCAGCTAATTACTGGCAATAGGACTCTCACTGTCTCACATTTGGAAATTTCTTTTGGATGGAGTCCTACACTCTCTTTTATGACAGAAATTAAACTACTTTACAGTTGGATTCTACAATGATTCTAATATATACATGTCGGTTGTTAAGTTTTCCTGGTTCCTTATCTCATATCTAAGAATGCTTTCTTATGTGAGCAGATGTTACATTGTTAAAAATGTATTGGAAGCTGCTGAATTCCCCATTTCTATTGGATGGATGATCAGGGAATGTTTTATGTAACACTGAATTATCAGATGGACAATGTGTGTTAGTTCATGTGTACAGGCTTTAAATATTTTTAACAACACCTGGAATACAGTAACATATTTTTTCATTAATTATGCCCCATGTTTATATTTTTTTTAAAAGACATGCTAATATTTTTTAATTCAGCTCTATTTTCAGTGTAGAGTTTTGGTGTCATCCAAGGTCAGTGCCCTCCCCCGTATCCCATAACTTGCTAGGTTTATAGGAGTTATAGATTATAGGTTTTCTCATATATGTCAGAAAGGTTCTTGACAAATTGTGCATTTGGGACCCATCCAGGTGTAGGACTTTTCTTTAGTGGATGTTTCCTGGGACTGAGTATGTACTTTTTACTGTGGTGGTGTGTAAATATGCAGCTCATGGAATCTGTCTCTTGGAATATACTACATTAAAAGGCTTAAAAGTGACATATTTATAAACATTTTGCTGTCAAATGTCTCTGTTAATAGATGGCCATGCTCTGTAAGTAATACCACAAATAGCTGAAGGTTGCATTAATAAAAACCCTGGTAAACATTTACTTTCAAATGCAGTTTTACAGCTCCTGGTGTCTCAAACCAGACTGCTTTCACATTACCAAGAATTTTTTTTTTGCTTTTTTGGGGGGCTCTAATTAATTTAATTTTCATCCTGCTCTGTACTAGTGCAAATCAAGTTCAGCTCCAGTGCCCCTGAGTCACAGCAGCTGCACTGATCCTGAGTTCAATTGCAGCCAGGCAGAGACCAGGGTTTTAAAGTCTGGCAAGGTTTTAACAGTGCCAGAAGTGCTGGTGTTGGAGACCATCAAAGCAGCTCTCCTTTATGTCCCTGTGCACTGAAATACCCTGCAGAGGCAGGATCCCAGGTACTGGAATCCCTCAGCAGAGAGATGGATTTGGGCTAGTTAGCCTTGATTTTCAGCAGGGGCATTGGGGCTGAGCTGGCACTCAGTGGATGGAGCTGGGCTGATTTTGGGAAGCTCTGAGAACCTATGCTGTGTGTTTGATCTGTATTCCCAATCAGCCTGGTTTTGTTGATGTATCACCTTTGTTTCAATATTAATGTACAGATGTATTTTACAGATTAATTACAGGTTAGAGATTAATTACAGATTAATTGTATTAATGTACAATGTCTTCTAATATATAGTAAACATACAGCGGTTTGCAGAAACTTCTGTAATACTAATTTAAACACCATAGCAAGTATTTAGGGTCCTTCCATCACCATAATTCACCTCCAGTTGCTTACTTTACAATTCTTGCTCTGCAGGCTTTTGTCACAATCCTTCTGAGTCCTAGAATTAATATCAAGATAATTAGAAGTGCCAGATAAAAGCCTCTTCTCCTATTGACAGACCATTCTCCTCCATATTGTTGTTTTCTTTTACAGAGAAAAAAATCATTGAAATGTTTCAAAAGGCATCTCCATTGTAGATCTCACCTATGGGAGGTTCAAGTGTTTGCTGTGTATTCCAAACCCTTAAATCATATTACTCAACTTGCATTGCAAATCCCTGGAGCTACCCACTAAATCAAATAATGTGTTTCCTTAGGAGGCAGGAAAAACAGGAGATATCAAAATATGTATTATTAAAATCCATTTCAGTGTGGGTGCAATTTGACAATGGATTCAGCACTTCATTTCAGCAGACAAGACAGTGGTTTTTTTGGTAGTGGTATTACCATGTATTTATCCTTGATTAATCCAGCAATGAGAACACTGAAAATGGAAACAATTGTGTGAAGGCCAAGGAAACTTGTGGTAAATAAAAAAAAATTGGGGAGTGGTTGCAAAGACTGAGTAGGGAGGGTCCTGCTTGAAGGTTACTCTGTGCCTGTTTTGGGAATACCAGCATTAGTTATTGCACAGTGTTTGCTAGTTTCCAAGGATTACTGAAGGTGTAATGCAAGAATTGTGTATTTGTGTGAGGAGGCAAAGTGTAACACTGCCTGTGTCTGCCCTGTTTAGTGCTGAGCATCGGAGAAGGTGGATTCTGGGAAGGCAGCACCCGGGGACATATTGGCTGGTTTCCTGCAGAGTGTGTGGAAGAAGTTCAGTGCAAACCAAATGAAAGCAAACCAGGTAATCACATCAAGCCCCTGTTGAACCCTAATGTGACAGATGACACGTGTCTGGCCCAACAGACACATCAGGGCCTTTGTGCACTGCTAGAAATTGGAGAATTGGATAAAGCTGAGCTGCTGAGCTAAAAAATACAGGTAGGTTTATTGATTGGATTTTACTGTCCAAGCAAACAGACTTTCTCATGAGGAACTATACTGGGAAGTAGCAAAGCTTTTACACAGAGCTGTATGCAGACATTTTGTATAGGATTATGATGTTTTTTATTTTCTAAAGAGTGGAAGAATGTCTAGTGAGACAAATAAATAAGGGAAGAAAACCTGGCCAGTCATGTCCCAGTCTGAGGGAGTCATACAATGCATTTAGCTCTTGTTCACAGCACTGTTAACCTTTCCCTGAATGCTAGAGGAGGCATCCTTTAGTGGGATATCCCATACCCATCCCTACTGATGACAAAGGAAATGGAATCCTCCTTTATCACACACGTGTATTGCCACAAGTAACTTTAAGCAAGGAGCCTTTATAGTCCTAGTATAATAAAAGAAATGAAATCTATATTAAAGCAGGTTATTTTAAGAATTACCTACCATCTCATCATTTCTCTGCTTTTAAGAATTAAGATGTGAGGACATCCTCTCTAATTAAAAGCTCATTATAAATGAGCTCTGAGAATATAATTAATGCTCTCCAGGAGTGTATGAAGTCTGAAATCATCTATTGATGTGTTTTTAGATCTCTGTTGTATTGATTAAGAACTTCTGGCATTGCACAGATGATACACTAAAATTTGTTCATTGTATCGTTAATTTACAGATGTTATTCTTTTATGCATGTCATTATAAACTGCAAGGTATACTTTTCTTTTTTTTCCCCTATGTGGAGAGGTTGTGCTTCCTTTTCTATCTCCCTTTTGAGAGGGGAAAAGAGGAGGAGGGAAAACCAGATCTAATATTTGGAGAGAATGGATCCAGGCTCTGAGAATAGAGGGAGAAGAGTTGTGTAGCTCTTCAAAGGGCTTGAGAAAAGTCAGAATTTAGAGATGGAGATGTATTAAACAAAGGAAGATTGAGGCTGGAATTGCCCTGTGTAGGAACAGTAACCCTGCATTAAATTTGAGCTATCCATTTGTCTCCAGATCTGTAGAAAGTTCTGAGGGCATGAAGTTTTAAAGATAAGGAAGAAGTTTTGCATGTTTTTAGTGATTTTGAAGAGAGAGTAACCAAAACTGTTTGTTATGAATCCTTAAAGACTTCCTTGAGAATTTCTTCAGGAGGTAAATTCAGTTTGTGACAGGATTGTCTTAATAAACAAAGATTATTTTTTGAGCAAGAATGTCTTTGATCATTCAAAGGAACACAAAAATTAAGAAAAGAATTGTCACAAGAGGAGCAAAAGGATTATGAAAGCTGGAAGCAAGAAATGAATATAAACAGAAGCATGTTACAAATTTTCTGACATGAAATTACGAAGACTTATGCCATGTGTCTGGCAAAGCACTAGACATTTACTGTAATTTATAACTATTGCCTTCTTTCTGATTGTTTTCCTGTTTGCTTATGGTACAGTGGGAATAATAATGTTAACATAGCTTAAGGTTTTAAATATGCCATTCTTCTACTCTAAAAAGGATGAAAATGTAATTAAATAGGAGCAAAAGGGACACATTTTCTCTGGCAGTGAACTTGTGCACTCCCATATTTTGCTGGGCTGTCTCAAAAAGTGTCCTGCACCCAGAATGAGGTTCAGTGCTTCTGTGAGGAATGTGATAGAGGTTGGAGCTGGGAGGGAAATGAAATATATGGAATGCACACTATGTGCCATATTATTATTGAAATATCGCATGGAGTGAAAGCAGCTGATCACAGAATTGCTCTGTGCATTCCCTCTGCATAGGAAACAAAGGGAATGAAAGGGAAAAGCTTTATAAGCAAAAATCATCCAGTATTCCCTCTGAGTAAAAATGAAGAAGTAATTTAGAAAAATGTGTTAGGCATGGTGAAATGATTAGAAATTAAATTAGGTCTGTTGGGATTGCTGAAAGAACATCAGCTGAGAAACATCACAAACTTGTGCCTCTTGCAAGAATTTGCATCGTGGTCTTTGCAAAGCAGCAGAACTTCTTATGATAATGATTTAGAAAGTAGATCATTTAAATGTGGAGGAAATGAAGCTCAGACTCAGCTTTTTCCACACCAGCACCACAGCAACAGTTCTTTTCCCTCAACAAGATTTAGGAACATTTTTTCCAGCAGCTTCCCTTTGCTATTAAGTTTGAACAATTGTGTTTAATAGAGGCTTGTCATTTGCACACCATGAGTGAAGGAAAGAGGAATAGTTCTTGGAAAAAACAAACTCCAATTAAACACTCCAGGCCCAGTAAAACTGCTGGGCAGGTGTTTCATGTCAGGCTGATGTATAATCTCCCTTCTAAGGAAAGTTCCATTTTTAAGGAACTTTATTGCAATCCCAACTGTTCTCTGGAAGTGGGCAGGACAGAACAGCACCTGGTTCCTGTGTTCTCCTCAAAGATACCATGCCAGCTTGGCAGGTTCTGTTTTCCAAAGAAAATCATATTGGCTGGCATTAATTCTACTTCCTTTCTTTTATCCTCCATTAATTGAGACTTGTAGGAATTGCTCCATTATTTTGCTAGGGTTGATGCCAGGTCTATGGGCTCCCAGTTATCCAGATTGTCTCATTTGTCCTCTAATGGCACCAGCACAGGACCTGCTGCTTTCCAGTTTAAAGTCCCCTTGATATTTTGAGATCCAATGGAAAAAGAACAACAACAAAGAAAAGAAAATCATTATTGTGGTCTGCTAAATTCTTTTGTCTGCTTTTAAAAAATTCTTACAAACAAGACTTTCGTGCTACCTTGTTTTTAAAAGTGCCCGTTTTTGGCATTTTGAAGCCAGTTTTTAACATTCTGCAGAATTATTCTGAGAGTAGAAATATTCCCTCAGATGAGGTTGGCACATCATCATGCATTTTACCTGCTCAAACAGAGAATACAAATGTCACTATTTACTCTTTCTGCATTAACAGTTATCTTGTGTTATTCAGAAATGAGCCAATTCAATTTTGAAATGTCTTTCTATTCCGAAATATGTTAAATTTTTTTCTTGTTTTTTAATTTCTTTTCTAAAATGTTCTGGGGAAGTTGAAAAAATGTTTCTCCTGCTTTAATTTAGATGTTTCTGTTTGCTTTTCTTCCATCATAAGGTATTACATGAATTTGAAAGACTTACTACATAAATGCTTTCTATTACACTTGTGATTTTATGCTCCACATCCTTCAGAATTCAGGGCTATCTGATTGCCCACAACCGAGGTGAAGTATTCATTTTCAGGCTGGAGTTATCTTTCTCTACATTCCAGCTTTAACACTTATTGTTCCTCCCTCCCTAAAGTGCCAAATTTTACCAATGATACTGATATAAAGGCAGACTTTATATCTGATTCAGATTCTTGCTGTCTTTCAATTCTTAGCCTCCTCAATGCACCTTTCCTTGAGTTCCAGCCTCATTTTTAATATTTTCTTAGGAAGAGTTTTCATTCCATAGCCTCCTTCGTGCCTTTTTCTATCCTGTGCCCTTGGGATACACCTTATTATCCCACAGCAGCTGTGGGAGTGCTGTGCTGGGAGTTTATTTCAGATTAGGTCTGATGCAGGCACGTGGCTGCAGTGACCATGAGCAGATCTCCTTTTTCCAGTCAGGGATCTGAGCTGTGCCAGTCCCGGGGGCTGTGCCAGTCCCAGAGGCAGCACTGGCAGGGCACATTCCCAGCCCTGCTCTGCCCATGGAGCTGTGCCCGTGCTGACCTCTAGTGTCACAGCAGACTCTGCCAGGCTCCACGCTGCCTTTTCCTCCCCAAGGTGGCGCAGAGGCATGGGATATTTGTGTTGGGAAAGGCCTGGATCAGGAATAGTGTGGCCAGCAGGAGCAGGGAGGTCATTCTTCCCCTGTACTTGGCATTGGTGAGGCACACCTGGAATGCTGTGTCCATTTATGGCCCCTCAGTTTGGGAAGGACGTTGAGATGCTGGAGCACATCCAGAGGAGGCAACGAGGCTGGAGAGGGGCTGGGAACACAAACCCTGTGAGGAACCACTGAGGGAGCTGGGGGTGTTTAGTCTGGAGAAAAGGATACTCAGGGGTGACCTTATCACTCTCTACAACTCCCTGAAAGGTGGCTGTAGTCAGGTGGAGTGGGTCTCTTTCTCCAGGCAGCACTGACAGAATCAGAGGACTCAGTCTCAAGCTGTCAAGGGAAATACAGGTTGGATATAAGGAAAAAGTGTTTTTATAGAAAGAATGATAAAGTACTGGAATGGCCTGCCCCAGGATGTGGTGGAGTCACCATCCCTGGCTGTGTTTAGGAGAAGGCTGGATGTGGCACTTGGTGCCATGGTTTAGTTGAGGTGTCAGGGCATGGGCTGGACTCGATGATCTTGAAGGTCTCTTCCAACCCAGTCATTCTGTGAATTTTGTGAACGCTGTGACCTCAGTGATCACCAAGACCACCCTGTCAGCCAGGCTGAGTGCCGCCTCCAGTCCCTTCCTGAGCACAGTGCCTGTGCTTTTGTTTGGTATCCCTTATTCCTGAATTTCCAGCAACTTGAAAACATAGTGGCAGATTATCCAGGAATAGCAGAGTTCCCTTGCAATTTCTTTTTTACCTATGTAACCATACACAGGTGTTAAAAGCAGAAACTGCAGCAATCCTTGTCTAGCATTCCCTCTCGATCCCAGAAGTTACCAAACAAGTCCAAACTGTGTTAATAAAATGCATCCTTTTGCTGTTTCTGAAGCAGACAATTTTCTGTTTTCCACATTCTTAGTTTTTAACGCCCCATGCATTCAGTAAAACCAGACTTGTTCCTCATTTCCACCATCCCTTTTTATAATTAGCACAACACCTTCCCAGGCAGTCGAGCCAGCCAGGCTGCTAGAAAATGGATTTGCCTTCCTGCAAGAAGGAAAGATGCTTTACTGTGGGCTGAGGAGCTGACATCTGTACTGGACTTCTAGAAGGACAGGAGTCTTGGTTTCCCAGATTTGCTGTCTGGACATAATAGATATCCATATGTAAAACCAGTGCCTTATCCCATATAATTGACTCTATGATTCTGTGTTAAACACAGCAGTGGAGGGACAAAAAACAGATAAAAACTCCCTTTTCATCCAGGCTAAATGGCCCACCTTTTGTAAATGACCCAGATTAGCAAAATCCTTTTTAACAAATTATTCTTTATTTGTTACGATCGGTTCTGGCTAATTTTTAGCTAGAAAGGCAACTGAAGAATAAATAGAAATGTTGTGGTGGTTATTAGAACTCTGAACAATTCTATGCACAAATAACTTTGGAAACCACTAGATATAAGTGGGTTTCAATGAGACAGAAGAGATGGTATCTCACCAAATGAGCACCCAAGGGTTTTGATAATAAATTTTGATAAATTCTCCTTCCACAAGATTTCACCTTGAGTAGAAGGTGCCTGTGTACCTGTGACAGAATTATTGTGCAACTTGAACTGTTTGGTGTGAGCAGCAGCAGTTAAGGACAAAACATTGCTGCAGCTGGAAGGACTAAATGGAAGCAGTATAAAAGAAATTTATATATATGAGGGAAAGATATTTTTGTTGGGAAAGTTAACCACAAACATTGTCCTGGCAGTAGTGTAAGGAGCTACAAAGTTCTGAGAGCTGGGAAATATATTCTGACTTGACAGTGCAGGCTGGACTCAATATGGCCAAGAGAATATAAAGCCAAATTAAAATCAAACTGAAAAGGCAAGATTGCCTCACATGTAGTTGAAAAATTGTGCTGTGATGCAGATACAAAGGCAGCCATTTCAAATGGGTTGAAAACTCAAGGGATGACTATTACACCTATATTATATATTATATTATATTATATTATATTATATTATATTATATTATATTATATTATATTATATTATATTATATTATATTATATTATATTATATTATATTATATTATATTATATTATATTATATTATATTATATTATATTATATTATATTATATTATATTATATTATATTATATTATATTATATTATATTATATTATATTATCCCAGTCAGGCTCTGAAGGTGGGATCCCATTGTAACCCTGGTACCCAGAGCCCAAGCTGACAGGTCAGGCACTGTTCAGTCAGTCCCCCTGCCTTGAGGGATGTCTCCAAAGCTCTGACCTCTGAAATGCTCTTTCCTGCCTTGCTTCTGTGTTTTGCACAACCAGCCATCTGGCTCGTGGGATTCTGAACAATTTCATCTTTTCAGGAGTGATTTTCTGCCACATAATATTTCCCATGGACAGATCTGTCATTAAAAAAAATTGGGAATGGATGACAACACAGTGATCATACACAAAGACCCTCTGTGTCTGATTTATGCTTTAGAAAGATCAGGAATATGCCATATAGCATATTTTTGCTTAAACTGCATTCTCCTCCATCAATCAGTGGGAAAACTATACTGCAACCAAAAGAAAAAAAAAGGAAAAAAATCTATGCAAAGAACTAAATGTGAGGTGCTGGCAAGCCAGCCCACAAAGCCCAGCTGACACAGGAACTTGGTGCAGTAATAATCAACTAATTCTGACAACTCTCTGTAGCTGAGGATGTAAATCAACCCCACTTTTTTGTCTCAAGTGATGGAAATTCAAAGAATGAACCTCAGCAAGTTTCTGCACTTTAGCTTTGCTGAGCGAGGCATTTGTGCTCGCAGTGATGACAAACAGCAGTTTGGGAAAAGGCTCTGCAATGAATCATCCCTCAATAATAATGGGAAGGGGGAGGCAGAGGTGACTGGAGAGCTGTTTTTATCTGCAGGCTGGCTATGGGAGGGAGCCATCTGCTCCTTATGCAACCTGCAGGGCATGCTCCCTGGCCAAAGGTGCCTTCAAAGGCCTTTTCTTCTTTCAGTCTTCATCTTCTGAGCGAGAAGCAATAGAGATTTCTTACTCTAACAGGAGTGTTTGTTAGAAATCCTTGGGAGCACTGAGCCTACCAACCCACTTCTCAAATGATGATGCAGGTCTGGTTTGAAGGAAGAGTAAAAGAAAGGATTCCATGATAATAACTTCATCATTTGTCGGGGGTTTGAGGGCAGCAAAAAGCCAAAGCATCAAACAAAATTATTCAAATTAAAAAAAAAAAGCAAGCCTATGTCTAGAGCTTGTAGAGAATGTAAGCCTGTCTGCATATTTATCTCTGAATAAGGAATTTTAATTCATAATATTTTACTGTCTGGGCTGCTCAGCTGACATGTACTTCATCCCTTTCACTCCCATTTCCATGCTTGCAAAGAGCCACTTAGGAATAACTCTAATCAGCTGGAAAGGAGCAGCACAACTCTCCAAAGCATTGAAATAGGCTAAAAATAAATTGCATAGCACTATAAAATGAGAGTTGCGTGGTAGGAAACTCAACATTTCCAGTGCATCTGGGATTGCTGCTGTGTGAAATCGGACATGCAGGTGGGGAGTTTTTCCTCTTCTGGTTCTTTCTGCACTTTTTTTTCCTCAAGAAATCATCTGTCACACCATAGAGGATCAAAGAAATGCAAACTCTGAGGGATGTCTCAAGAAAGGAGTTACTATGATGGTTTATTCCTTTTACTTCCAGTGATGCATACCCATTTTCTGCTCAAAATCACAGCCCATGGAATATTTTCAAGTTGAGAGCAGATAGAGACATCAGAGATGTCTAATCTTACAAATTATTTTAGAAGCACCAAAAAGTTAAAGCTATGAAGTGAATGATTTATGAAGTGATGGAGCCTCCTGGGGAATTTAAGCCCAATTATTGGTTTAAGAGAGAATACTTCAGCTTGTGGCAGAATTTGAGCAGCCCTGTTCTGCAACATGCTAAAAACCCAGGAGTAATACCTAATTTTTGATTCCCAGTTGTTCTTCTGGAAACTACTCATATAACATGGTTTTTTCAAGCCGTTAAAATCTGTTTTGAGCTTCTCAAATTTTAACAAACCTGGCAGATCTTAATGACTGTTAGTAGACAAAAATCTGTAGCTTTACTTCCTGGAATTCTGGAGCTTTTCAAATTTCATAAAGAATATATATTTTAATTCTAGCATCTCTATACTGATAGTTTTTTGTTTTGGTTTTGGTTTTTTTTATAATTAGTGGTACTTTGTAATATCTTATTAACCTATGATCAACTATAGTTGATCTTTTTGCTTTCTCTAAGTATCTTAAATGACAGTAGCAATAGCTTTTACTTTGATTTAACATCCATTTTTTCCCCCTGAAATTCTGTTTAACCAGGATTCTCTGATGCACCTGTGTAAATATTATTTATATCAGAACACAACTTCTGTTCAAATCATTCTGGCTGTCTATCAGAATTAAATATAATGGCCTAATTCATCTAACTCATTACATTTAGCATGACCTAACTTTTAAAAGCAACTTTGAAAAAAACTAAAAAGCAAGGCAAGACTTAGATCTGTACATATTCCAAAAGTGTTGAGAAGTCATCTTTTTCTGCTGCACTAAATGACACATTGGGGCTTTTTTCCCCTTCTGATTTTTAATGGCTCAGATAAAAGGCTTGACAACAGAGGCTGAAAACTCTTTGAAACTCTCCCCAGTTAGTTGAGATCAAGTTCTTCTTAATTTAAGGAAGATAATGGAGCAACTGCTTAAAGTAATGGCAGTGCTGCAGGTGATCAGGAAAATGATGCCTAAACAGAGCAGCTGCCAGATAATCCATGTTCTGTTCTGGAATCATGGCTCTGCTTTTTGCTTCCCTCCCTTGCTAGAGAGCTCAGCTCATTTTGTTATAGACAGTACTAAAGGGGTACTCTGGGGTCAGAAATAGATTCTTGGTCTCCAAGTAAAACACAGACCTGAGTCAATGTTCCCAATTGTGAACTCCCAAAATGGATTGAATTTTAAATGTAACTTGGTTATGTTATTTACACACAAAAGTGTGTTTGTGTTTGTAGCTGAGTCTGAAACTTGGGCTTTGCTTTCTGAACTGAAATGGAAAATGTCCATCAACTTTCTCAACCCTCCAGTCAGTCCACAATTCACAAATATAAAATGTGGCTGTGGAAGTCAAACAGATTTTGTGTGTGACTTACAAGCAAAAAGCACTTCAATTTATTGGTTTGGGTCTTTTTTTTTTTTTTTTTTGTATCCAAGGGTTCAACTCTAGTTATACAACAATCACTAAGTCTTTATTCCATGCTTGCAGTTATGTTTTGCACACATCAAGAAATAGTTTAGTGCTGTCTAGAGAGACATTGAAAATAGTTCTGTATTTTGGCTGCTCTCCTGAAAATAATGAAAGTAATTATATTGGGTGCTCTGTACAACACATTAGTAGTTTGAGGAAATGAAATATAACATGTCATTATATCAAATTTTGTTTGTCAGGTAAGTTATGAAGTTATTTTTTAAAAGTTATATTAACATTTGTTAGTCAGGACTTTAAAAAGAAGGAAAACAGTTACATTCCTGGCTGTAAATCCTTATACTTATATATGTATATCCTTACACTTTTTCTTTTATTTTGCCAGGATCAAACCTCTCCTTTGGATTGATCTCATAGGAGACTTTGAGGCCCTGGGCCACTGTTTGAGAGAAAAATGCAAATATAGATAGGAAAATCCAAGACACCTTCCCAAAATCCCCAAGTTTTCATGCTAAGATTTTATCACCCAAGGACAAGACACAGCTGCATGCAGCAAACAAAACTTTCAGAAGAAATAATGCCAGAACTGGTTTATTTGAAGGAGCAGAGGATGCTTCTAATGTTATAGATTTTTGCTACTATCTTGCCCCTGAGAAAGGCAAATTAAAGAATCTTGTTCCATTTTTAGCAAACAAATCTTAAGGGTGTAGTTTGTTTTGAAATGGACTCTTGGACTCCTTATATTACTCTTCCTCACTGGTTTTAATGCTTTGCTTATAAATGAATTCATACTTTCAGGGTGAAATATTACCTGTATTCTGGGCAGTAGATGGACAGATGAAAAGGGGAAACTATTATTTTCCTGGAAACATCTTGTTTATTGGGGGCAAGGAGAGCAGGGAAGTGGAAATGCTTTTCAGAGGGGTGATACATCATTGCCTTGGTGGATAATGTACTTTTTGTATTTCCTGAGCAGCCCAGCAGTGGGATGATGCTGCTGCTGCAGCACAGGGAGGAAATTCTGCTATTCTCAGGAGTGGCTGTTCTCAGGTGCTCAATCCCCCAAAGGAGATTGCTCAGTGCTGGGAAGGACAGACACATCAGACAGCCCCAGACCTCGCCACGAGGGCTCGGTGCCCCTGAGTGCCTCGGGGTGGGAAGTGTCTGTGAGCCTGAGCAGCTGGGAGGAACACACACCTGGGGAGAGAGGGGCTGCAGGTGTGCTGGAGCCACGAGCTTGGCTGTGCCACTACCTCCAGCTTCTCTCTCTCTCTGTGGTTTTAACTGTGCTTTTAATGCTGCCACTGACCTGGGGAAAAATATATATTTATATATTATAACTATGTTAAAAATATATTATAGTATATATATAATGTAAATATGCTGCCACTGACCTGGGGAAAAATATCTATATATTATAAGCATATTAAAAATATATTATAATATATATAATATATATTATATATAATTATAAATATATATTATATATTGTAAATACAATATAATATAATATAATATATATAGTGTATCATAATATATATAACATAACATAATAATATAAATTTTTAATTTTTTTTTTAGGTTAGTTTGTGTGTAAAACTCTCTGCAAATTGTTCCTAAAATAGTGCCTGCTGTGTCTAAAGTCTAAGTAACCTTGAACCCAAACTTGCATTTAATCATTCTCTGTCTGGGAAGAGAACTGTTAAATATTACTGAACTGTCCCTCATTAAACAGGTGTTGAGTTTATTAGCATATGTCTTATTAGCTGGCTAATAAATACCTGTGATACTGATTATTTAATGAGAAGCTTTACCTCTACCAAGATGTTTTTAAGTATTCATTTTGATAGATGTTTTAGTGTTCAGTTCTGAATTTAAAAAATCCTTCAGTTGAACTCTAATGAGTAGAACTACACCATAGTTCCTGTATTTGGAGAGTCAGTGAGGTTTCACCCTGTTGATAGAACTGGAAGACTGAAATGCATCATAAATATTCTTGTTCAAAACTAAATATTTAGAATTTTTTGAAGTCCTGACCTTGCTTTGGAGGATGCTGCAACTCATCACATTTAAAAGTTAAGTGGAAATACTTAAGTTAATCAGCCAAGCACTTCAGAAAGTTCTTGCAAGGCTGTTTTGATCCAATTTAAGATGTATTACCGAATCTTTTAAAAGTAAAGAATCAGTAAATACCTGATTACACTTCTTTTGGATTGACCCAAGTTACAAATAAGGCAGCATGTAAAATCTACCATCAGATCTGCTCAGAATCAAAAGATATTAAGAATTTTCCTTAAAAAACACTGTCCAGTTTCTTAGGTTGCACTATATGGAAACAATATTGATGAAGTGTTTCATATGTCATTAAGCACATTATTTAATGAGATTTTGTGTAATTTTGGGATTCTCTCAGTGTTTTCCAGTACAACTATAAGCAGGGATAAATTTCAAGTTGTTGTGTCATTTCTGAGGGACAAGCTTGAAAAAGCCTCCAATAGTCCAAGATATTGGTAGAAGAGAAGGAAAATAGTTGGCAGCAGGATCACAGGTACTGTCATGCACACAGGGAACAGGGTCTGGGCTTTCTAACAGGATTCGCCCTGACAAGGATTTCCCTTAATAATCCTCCTGTTTCAGATGGCTCAAAGAGATTACTCAGGCACTGAAATGGGTGTGCTTAAAAATACCACTTATCCCTGATGGCTGGAATCTTGTTCTGGGAAGCATTTGGGGGAACAGTGGTTGTTTCATGTATTAAACCAGAATTTGGGGCTTAACTCTGACAAAACCTTCTGTAGTGCAGGCTCTGGAGTATGCAACCTGTCACTAAGCAGCAGATTATGGTTTGACTTTCAGCTCTCACTTCAAAGCACAGAGAAACCACACTAACCACAACAACAGATAGTTTTGAATGGAAATCAATCAGCTTGAAGTGACTAATACCTGAATTTAATACTAAATTCCCAAGCTGGCATGCCCACACCCAGCCCTATCAGGTTTGGCAGACACAGACTGGGATGATCAAGAGTATTGGGTCACTAAAAGGTTGTGATTGGCTTGAAAAGTAGTTTGAACTGCAGGTGTGAATTTAAATTGCTACAATCCCTGTCATTCTGATTTAAATTTTTCTAAAATCCATTCTAACTTCATACCTTTAGAGCAAATTAAATTTGCCCATGTAGTCTCCTGTAGTCAAGCTTTAACGTAAAGGTTGCAAATATGTCACTTGAAGGAGCATGAAAATAAGGAACTGATTTCACTCACCCCCTAAAATATGTGAGAGTGGCTTTAATGTCTTCCCAAACACATATGAAGAGTTATAACATTATTGCTATTCATAAATGTAAGAGACCAATGATTTCCTGGAAACGGGTTGTTTTTCTGGGGCTATTTTCTGCATTTTTCTTGAAATGTGGCTGCTTCAAAGCCTTAAGACACTTAAAATTCTATCATTGCTGATAAAAGATACTTTTACAGCTTTAATTTTAAAGGTACCCTGTTTTTAAAGTTTTTTTTAATTTTTATTTTTGGTGTTTTTTGAGGAAAGTTTTTCTCTTGCAAAGTTACATTTTAAAGGTTTTTTTCTGAAACCTGCAGTATATAACATTGTGTTTTTCCTCCTGTGATGTGTGTACATGCCATGTATATTTGAAGCATTCATTTTTGATGCCCTAAATCAGGTTTTACCTGATTTTGCAATAGTAATTTTGCTTACATGATCAGACTTTCACGTGAATATGAAAACACCAATGATTTGTATTGATTTTTCTTTTCCTTCTTGGTTTTTCCCCTGATTTTCTTGCTGAGCTATTCTAAAGTAAAAAAAGTAAAAGATACCCTATAGACCATCTTCCAAATGTGCATAATACATGACCTGGCGCTTAATGTTTTTCAGCATCTCAGAAACAAGAACATATTCTGAATTTTGATTAAATGCATTTGATGAGCTATCTAATGGTTGGATGACAATGTTTAAGTCAGGGTTTCTTGAAGTTAATATATTGTGTTACATAAATCAATTCATTCCATTAGTATCCTAAAATCCCAAGTATCTGTTTGGAAGCTCGATAGATTGGACTGCTCTGGTATCTTTATTTGGGATATCAATATTCAAAAGCCTTCCTACATCCTGAACGTGCTGATTGCACCTTTTTCCTTACAGAAAATCAATTACCCTGCCCTACAGCAGCAGAATTTTAAAAAGATACAATCCAAACCTGAATCTCACTCTCTGATTTGACTTCTGGATGCTGTGTGTGTGTACAGCTCTTCTGTGGGCCGTGTTTAAATTCAGGATAAGGTCACCACCGTGCACCTGTTACTGTGCAAAAGCTTTTCCTACATTTCCTAACAGCCAATATCATCAAGGGTTCCAGGGCTTTGGAGGAGTTTCTCTTGGCTGTCAGACTGAACTCAAGTTTTCCAAAGAGCCATCCCTAATGAGATGTTTTTCTTTGACTTGGTCCCACATTCCTGGCTCACCAAAATTTGGGATTAGCATCCTTCTCTCCCAGCCTGTGTTCTGAGTGCTGCCAGAGCCAATGCTCCGATCCTGTCGGCTGGCAGCCAAAAATCATTTTTTTCCAAGTAAAGTCAAAATTAATATGTGTGGGTAGCAAGAGCAGACAGGACCTTTCCTGGCTAGGAAATGGTGGGGAACAGTGTTCTGCTGTTTTGGGGATACATACAGAGTCTGCCAGGAATCTTCCCTGGGACAGCAGCCCTGCTCCGAATGGAGAGATTGGAGCACGGAAGGAGTGACAGATGTGGGATGAGGAATTGATGAATCCGACTCCATGTTCTTAGAAGGCCAATTTCTTATTTTATGATATTAAAGCATGCTATACTAAACTATACTAATAGAGAAAGGATACAGACAGAAGGCTTAACGAGATACTACTTAAAAACTCGTGACTGACTCCTCAGAGTCCCAACACAGCTGGACAGTGATTGTCATTAAGTAAAAACAATTCACATGTTGGATAAACAATCTCCAAACCGCATTCCAAAGCAGGAAAACACAGATAATTATTGTTTTCATTTTTCTCTGAGGCTTCTCAACTTCCCAGGAGAAGAATCCTGGGGAAAAGGGATTTTTCCAGAAAATATGACAGTGACAGAGGGATGTCCATCAATAAAAGCCCCCTGGTTAAGGACGTCACCCTTCTGCTTCTCACACACACACGCAGTGATGGAGATGCTCCTCAGCTGATGTGTAATGTGGGCTCTGAGCTGCGTTTTCAGGAGCTGTCCCTGAATTCAGGAGGTGGTCACTAGATGGCATCTTTGGGTACAGAATTTAGGGGAAAAATCATCTCTAACGTTTCATTTGTACTCAGCCTCGTTTCAGTTCACTCTTATTTCTGCCTGGGTATAAAAACCTAAGAAAGGACATGCCCAGGGAGCAGGAGATAGTGGGGAAGGAAACTTTTTCTGTATTTTTTTGTACTTTCTGAGCAGTGGGGTTTATCTTGAATTCTAATAATTATGTGTAAACATTTTACAATACTTTTCTAGGTAATATCTGTGGGAATTTTTGGATTATGTACGAATGCAGATCTAGGACTATGTCATTTGTGGGGTTTTTTCCACACTCCTTACAGATAATACTCAATCACTAGGAAATATTCCAGATAAAATCACAGCTTGAAAACACTTAAAACTGAAACCAACCAGTCAGCAGTTACCAGCAAGGATTTCCAGGTTAAAACCAAAACAACTTCTGCAGCAAACAAGACTATGTCCAGCATTCTAATCCTTACATATTGAGCTACCTTTTTATGTTTTTATATAGAAATACATAAAAGCTGCTGTCCAAATTCTCTCGATTTGAAGGTAATATTGATCTCTTTCCTAAAACCAGCTGAAGGTGAGGGTAGTTCAGTAGGTGGCAGTCCTCTTAAACCAAAGAAGAAACAGTGTGACTATCAGAGAGTGGGATGTGAATGCAATAAAGTGTTTATTAAACATTTCCATGTCATCCAAAGTCAGTATGGCTTGCATCTTTTATTTAGAGTCCTCCAAGCTGTTGACACTTTCTTTTTCATATCTGTAGCTGTTCTTTAAAACTGTGATAATAACCCTCTAAATGTATTTGAGAAAAGTTCTTCTTGCAGACTTCTCCCAAGTGCTTGTCTGCATGTCTAGAGCTTGTTTCGGTTCTTTTTCTTTTTTTTTTTTTTCCCTTGCTTCTCACACTACAGGAAGGATCTGTCAGTCACAGATTACCCACTGTTTTCATCTGAATTTCTTACAGGATGATCCTTAGAACAGGAATCACTGTTCTCACTCAATAAATGGCCTGTGCTGTTAAAAATCTCCTCTTGCACTCTTCCCAAAGTAGTTGAATCCTTTGGCAATGGTGTCAGCCACCTGTTTCCCTTTCCCCTGGATTTGTATCCATGATGCTCCTTGTCAGCAGCATGAGGAACCTCTCTTTGATTCAGTCCTCTTGTTTGTCATGGCAGGGAACAGATGCTGGTTTTTTTATCTTACCTACAGAGCAGATTAGTTACCCCAGCAGTGTGCAAATTTAGGCACACGGTTTGTGGGAATTGGGAGTGGGGCTAGGCTGAGCTTCATCCCTAAATTGGCTACAGCTGTGAGCAGCAGGTGAGCAGCATTGACAGCAACGAGCCAGGGAGTGCCCAGGGGCACTGAGCAATACCAAAGGGAGCAGAGGGCACACAGGTGCAGTGCATCAACAGGAGGGGATAAAAGGCTGGGCTGAAGAGTAGCAGGGGCAGATGCCTGCAGCCTTCTGAGGTGAGAGGCTGTTACTCTGGATAGGCAGGTCCTGGAGCCTTCTGATGTGGTGAGGTGTTACTCTGGGTGGGTTGATGCTTTCTGAAATTGTGTGGTGATACTCTGTGTATCGTGGCTGTCTCAACTGTGATGTGCAAACTATTTGAAAAGTAATAGAACAAAAATACGTTCATTTAAAATTAAATAAGCCAGAGCTTTATTGGTGTAGAAGAGTGTGAGTTCTAAACTTGTTAATTATAACTCCTGTTGCCTTCATCCCCCTGTTTGCTTCACTCCCAGCCCCTTTCAAGGAGCCTACGATCACTCCCCCTTGTGTGAAAGGAGTGCACTCAGAGATACTTTTAAATAAAGCCAAGGGAGTTGCTTGTTTTCCAGAAACACAGAAGGTGTCAGAGGCAAAAAGCTCTGATAAGCTGCTTAAGATGCTTTAACAGTGTTAGTGGACACACAGAGGGCTCAAGTATGGGCAGGTTGAAGGGAGATTTTGATAACATTCAGGATTTTTGACAGTGACTGTGGCTTGTCCTTTTCCCATGTCTTTGGCCAGATGTAGAGTGTGGGGAGAAAATGTGGCAAAAATAGAAATATTTCCAAGGAGGCCACTGAAGATGAGGCCAAAGAATGTCTGAGAGAAATGAGTAAATGTTGAAGAAATGTCTTATAATAGAGAGATAGTGCAAAAGCGAGAATTCACATGAACTTTGCTGCTGCAGTTGTTTCCAACAGCTTCTGTGTGTGAAGGTGTGAGTGGATGACTTCTATGGGTTTTACCCAGGTATAGATTGTATATGTGTGACAAATCATAGAAGAGATAATCAGAGAAAACTATTGTGTCCTGGGAAGCACTTGGAGCAAATCTGTATTGTAGTGGTCTAAAATAAACAGTTGTGTGTTATTTTTTTTATAGTCTTATCCACTAGGAATAAATATGTTCTTAAATGTAGTAGGATTCCATCACTTTGCATAATGTACTGGAAATACAGTCAGTGGAGTAGAAATAATTAAATGAAAAGAGAGTGGTTGATGGTCCTTTCATCTTTTTATGTGCAACGTAAATGCCAAAGTAAAGTACACAACTCTAATAGCTACTTAATGGCCATGCAGGCTATTGTGCAGTGGGCAAATAACTCTGCAAATGAAGAGCTGCTGCAGAAATCCTTTAAAAAAGCATGGAAGAAAGTGACACAAGCTTTGACTGGGTGAAACTGAAACAGATTGGAATGGGATATCACCTTATCACTGCTGTGCTTGACTGGGCAGAAATAACACAAAATCACCTTCTATTATCTTGGGAATGTCTTTGACGTGTCTGGTGATCAAAGGCATCATTTTGGGCTTCCCAGTGTCTGTAACCTTGCTTGTGATCAGGGGAGGAATCACATTCTGAGGTTGTGTCCGTGGCTGCAGCTGCAGAATGCAGAGCTGAATAAATCTTGAGCTAAATTCTGCTTCCAGATTGATGTGTGGATATGACAGGAGATCTCATCATCTCTAATTGCTGTTGCTTATTCCAAGTGGTTCTTGCTGCTTCAGGATATTGAGAATGCCAGAAGTTAGGTCTGCTTGGTAGTTTTCTAAAATGTCTTTAGTAAGTGCCTCTTACAGAGGAGGGCAGCTTGAAATGTTGATTTGTGCAGTGGAGCAAAAATTCCAGTGAGCAAAATTTCGATCAAAGTTTAGTTGGGAAAAGTATTTCTTAGCTCTGATAATGGAGGGGAAGAAAATAAATCCATGAGTATAGTTTCTAAACTAGAACCAAAATAAAACAGGAGAGACTTTGGCCTGGGAAGTGTCCTCTGGGATTTTTCATCAATCAAAAATATACATTTGAATTACATTCAATTTATATAATTTAGAGGGTGTTTTCCCCCTCTCTATATTTTTGTACTTACCATAAAGCTGATGAAGGCTTTTATTTTTTTTTGTTTCTTCCTCTGCTTTCTAATCTCCTGACTTTTTGGCTAAAGAAGTCCATTTCATTAGATCTTTAATTGTGTATTCAGGAAACTCCTCATTTCTCTGGTGTTTTGGCTAATGACCACTCTGCTTCACTTTATCTCCAAGCAAAATGTATGATGGCTTTTATTCCTTCAGGAATAAAGCAGATGGCATTTAGCACAACATCTGAGGGAGGGGGAACCCTCAGATCTGTGAAGTGTTTTTAGTAAAGTAACCACTGTTAAAATGGATTGATGGCCTTACCTATAATACCCCTGGGTGGAAGGCAGGTTGTTTTAGTTCCTACCTATTTTGAGTGTTTTGCATCTAGAGGCAGGATTAGAAATTGATGTGTGCCAGCAGTATTTCAGTTTATGACATTTTGTGGAGAAAAATCTTCAAAAAATCAGTGTTATTCATATTTTGGTTCTGGGAGGAGCACCCTGATTCCCAGTCCTGAAAACACCTCAGTGAAGCTGGGCTGCTCCTGTCAACACACAACACTGCAATTGATTTTTGTGATTACAGGCCAACAAAACAAATTGAAATGCATCTAAAGCTGGCAGAACTGCATTTAACTCTAAATCCCACACTGTGAATAGCAAATCTACCTTTATCTGCCTCATTCCTGTTACCCATTTCTAGATGAGGCCTCTTCTTTTAAACAATATTATCGTAAAATTTTGACATCATAATGTTCTTGAGGTGACAAGTCGTCAACTTCAGGTTATGTGATGAGGAAGGAGATTATCTAAAAGCAGTTATTTGTCCATTTTCTCCTGAAATGCTGCTGGTGTATGACAATAAGTTGAGGTGCCCTAGCAGTCCTGTGAAGAATAATTAGACAGTGATGCATGAAAGTGTGATTGTTTAACCAGTTGGATCTTTCTGAATGTCCAAAGAACTCTTCAAGCTGTGCAAATCATTATCACTGGGAGGTGATTGTGTTTTGTGCTGTCTGTGTGCAGGATTAGGGCAAATAATGAAATGGGATTTTTTAATGATATATTTGGAGGATTAGGTTTGCATGGCCTCTTTGTGGATTAAGTTTGGATATGCTGAGATGCAATTTATATGTGAGAAGGAGATAAAGGAGAGGGAGCAGGGGGAGAAGGTGGGAGTGTGATTATCAAGCACAGAGAGATGGCTAATCCAGGTGGGCTTAATACACTCAATTACATTTTTAGAAAGGAATAAAGCTACTAAGTAGACGTCTCAATTAAGTGCATCCCATCTTTGAGACACCACTGCAAAACAAAAATTCACAAATTGAAAATCTCTCCCACTTCTCTTTATTTGCCTTTTTCCATTCAAATTTGAGAGGTCACAAAGTCCACAATATAAAAGCTTTTAACAGGTCAAGGCTGTATTTTTACATTTTCACTTTGCAGGTTTCAGAGTGGTTTTGGGAGATTTTGTATGTCAGTTGAGAGGTTCAAGCTTTTTGCATAATTTCTCTTTAAGAAACACAGAGACTAGTTGATTTCTTCAGTTATAACATTTTACAAATCTCATAAGTACAAAGATGCAGCATGATTCCTTTTTTCTTATTAGTTTATAGGCATTAAGCTGGGCACATAATGGAGTTTCAGGAATATGTCAGTCCTAGGAGAATTCATTTCCATATCACTGCTTGCTTCCAAGAATTAGTAATTTAGGTTTGCAGAAAACATCAAAAAATTGCAAGTTTATTTTGCCATTCCTGATTTTGTAACCTTGGGGCACCTTGCAAATGGGATTTGACATTTCTGTAACAATCAACCAAATGTACGTTTTTATCATTAAATTTACGAGCTTAAAGCTCAGGTGCTTTTTCAGCTGCATGTCTTTAATCCAGGTTTATTGCCTGCCTTTGGTGTTTGCTGTGGTCTCTGGGATGCTGTTTGCACTCCCTGTGCCTCAGGTACTTCATTCTCTAAATTGCAAAGCTTTTCTGAGGAGAAACTTCATGAATGCTGACCCTCAGCAATACGCTGGTCTTTTATGTGATCCATTTCAGGATTGATTTTCAATTCTATTTAGGCAATTTCATCCGAATTGCATGATTTAAATTTTGTTTAATTTTTGTAATACTTGTGTTACAAGTATTTATCCTACAAGTGCATGTTCAGCTATTATTCAAAAATTGTGTAATATCATAACTTTTTTTAAACCTTCCCTGGATTTTGGGGAAAACAAGACAAACCACTCTTCAATTTAAAAGTGCACAATTAAAAGCAATCTAATTTTCTAGTGATCCATTCATGAGGGTTTCAAAGTGTGTTATAAATAAAACTTTTCAGTTTCTGTCGTAGAAGAACTCAAAAATCTTAACTTTGAAAATAATTTTACTGTCACATTTAAAATAAATCCTTAATCTAGAGTCAACTAAGTGGTGAAAAACGAAACTTGAATGGGCCTGGCTTGAGGTGTAGATAAAAGATTGTCAGATTTGAAAAGGAAAGACCTACTTTTTGTTCCTTTTTGTGAAGACTTCAGCAGATGAAGGAAAGGCATTAGGTGAAATTGTAAGAACTAACAAACCAAAAGCTAACAGAAAGGATATATATATATATATATTTCAGGCTGATTTTTAGTGTGATCTTTTAGTGTTCTTAATGTATACTTATGTCCCCTCCCCTTTTTGCCCCCCTTGTTTTGGTTTTTACAGTCTATGAATTTGAATCTAATTAATTAGACTTCATTTCCAGTGATGGCTTGGTGTCAGCAAGAAGAACCCCAAGCAGATAAAAACCCCAAGCAGGTAAAACCCCCAGTTCTCAGTCTCCTGAGTGCTTCCTTCAGTAGATGTTCCCAGTATAGATGGAGAGTGCTCAGCTGCAGTCTAGAAATACCACATTAATCATTTGAGAGGCCTTTTCCTGCACAAGTGGGTTTCCTTCTCCTCAGCCTCTCCTGTTTGAGGTCTAATTGCAATGTTTATTGGCGGAAATTGCATTAATTTCAAGTAGATTTGGCACAGGGGTTGCGCATGGCTGGTGTACACACAGGTAGCACAGACAGCCCATCTCCAGTGTGTGCTCCAGATTTTGGAGCAGCACTGTTTTTTCAGCCACCTCCCTTTTTATATGGAATGCCAATCACCTGGGAGACATTTTCTGCAAAAATGTGACACAGTCAAGCAGAACTTGACAAAATTGTCATTAGAATTTGAAAGCTGTATTTTTTCAGTGTTTTATCGGCTCATTCTTCAAGAGTGAGGGGAATTGGAAAAATAACAGGGTGGTAGCGCCAAGTTCAGATAGTCTGAAATAACTCTCAAAAACATTTGTTCAGAATCACCAGCACAGTCCCTGTTCCACAGCTTTTGAAATTTTTTCCTGTGGGATGTGAAGTAGGAATAGGTTGAGTCCAAAGCAGTGGGAATGGGGCTTGGGAAGGGTCTGGAGTATCAGAAGTGCCTGATGGTTGGTGGGGGGGATGGTTCAAGCTGGGGAAAAGGAGGCTCCAGGGGGACCTTCTGGCCCCCACAGGAGGGGCCAGCCAGGTGGCATCGGGCTCTGCTCCCAGGGAACAGGGACAGGACAAGAAGAAACAGCCTCAAGTAGTGCCAGGGGAGGTTCACTTTGGATATTAGGGAGAATTTCTTCATGGAAAGAGTTGCCAGGCATTGGAACATTGGTACTGGAGCCTGAGATATTTAACGGCCACGTGGATGTGGCACTTGGGGACAGACATGGGTTAGTGGTGGCCTTGGCAGTGCTGGGATAACATTTTACTCAGTGATCTCAGAGGGCCTTTTCAACCTTAATGATTCCATGATCCTATAGCTCTGTGAGCAGTAGAGACCCAGCTGTGCCTGAGCTGTGTGCTGTGGTTGCACATGGATGTCTGCTATTGTATTGATCAGAAATTATATTCACATCAATTGTTTTAAGGCTCATTAGCCCTTTAATGCAGATCAAAGCTTTCACTGGCTTATTACTCATCGAAATGACTCAAGTGAAGTCTCTTTGACCAGAGAGAAGTTTTCAGGTCCCGTGGATTTTCATGGTAAAGCAAATGTGTGGCATCACCTCCATTTGTGTTTTGCAACATTTACTGTCTGACTTCATTGTCTGCTTGTTACGTGAGAAGTATTGTCACTGCATTTTCTGGTGGTTTTTTTTTCTCCCTCTCATAAGCAGCAAAAGAGTGGGTTTAAAAAAAATATAAAGCAGCATTGTTTTTAGAACACTGCAACAAAATATAGAAATGAGAGCTGTGGCACATTTCTAATAGCTGGGCTGAATCATATTCTGTTCCTCTAATGGCATGCGTAATTGCTCCAGGTTTTCAGGCGTCCTTCAGCCGCACTTATTTAGATTAGCGACTGATGCATTTCCATGGAAACTTACAGCAGGGGAAAAAAAAACCCTCCTGGTACGGCGTGGAGCTGAAGGGATGTGGGCTTTGAGCCTGGTGTAAAATAAGGCTTCTTGCTTGTGGTCAGCTTGGTTTGGGGTTTGTGTTGCAAAGAGCATTCTGTGTAGCAGCAACATTTTGTGTAGCGATCTGGAGCGCTTCTCAAATCCCACATTCCTTGATAGGCTTCAACTTTTTGAATGTGGTTGAAGGAGTACGTTTTGAAATGAAATGTCTGGGTGTTTTTCTCTGTGAGGATGCAGAAGCACCCAAACCCCAGGTAAGCTGGTGAGAAACTGGCTGGAAAGTCCAAGTGCAAGAATGAAGCTCATTTTGGAGGTGTTGTGCAGAGTGTTAATGAAGGATCACTGAGTTTTGAAGCGCTAGTGGCAGGAATGGAAAGGTTTTATAGGACCTCCATCACTAAAATGCCTGGAAAATAGAATTACTTTTAAAAACTTTGCACAGTACTGTTGCTTTCCTCAATATCTGGTACAATCTTTATATGCACTGCCTAACATATAATATCTGATTTTTAGCGCTTTCTTAGAAAACTCGATTCTCAGCAATTTTTTCTAATTTCCAGCAGTGTTTAAGGTTGCAACATGGATTTTCAAATGCATTCATTTAAAGTAATTGCCCTTATGTGTCTACACAATGCTGTAAGGACAAGTATGTACCATACTTTTTAAAAGGTAGGAATATTTTTGGATTTGGCACCTTTCCTGCTGCAATCATCCTAATTATTTGGAATACTGGTGCATGTTCTCTAGGAGTAAGGTCTCAAACCAATGGTGATAGCTTCTTTTATTTGAAAATTAATTATCCTGTGGCCTGGCTCTGAATCATGTGTTACTTAGCAGTCATCAGTGCAAAGTACCTCTAACCATATCTATAAATGATTTTGATTTTTTATATATGTTATTTATTTTATTATATCTATACCTAACCATATCTGTATATTCTGATACAGCACCAGAAGTTCAGTTGCTGAAGTCTGGTACTCCTGTTAAAAGTGATGTGGTGTTTCTAAGTAATTTTTCTTTTGCATTTTTGAATTTGCAGTTGAATGTTGTATTTCAGACACATGCAACAGCATGGCAAGGCAGGAATTCTTCCTGGTGAGCAGGGAACTTCCACATCCACAGCTCCTTGTTCCACCCTCATATTCCCCTCCCTGGTCCTGTGTAAACCTGGGTACCAGATTGCTCAGCACCATCCTGCTCTGAGCTATTTGTTTGCTGTGATTGGAGTTATAACATTAAATTAGAAGTTATTCTGAGGCCCTTACGGTGGAATTTGTGAAGTGTTCCTCTGTTTGTGGGTTTTGGTCGTGTTTGGTCATTTTCACAGTGTTATCCACAGTGAAAATCAGATTGAGAAGTCCACATGCACAATCAAGGCAAAGGAAAAACAAAAGGCAGTGCTGTGGTGAAAAAGATGGTGAGTTCTAGGAACTTCCCACATATCTCCCATGTTCAGCAGCTTCTTATGTATTCAAAATTTTATCTATTATTGAAGGCAGAGAATTTGACAGATCATTGATCCTGAGTACAGCTGGTGAAGATTTAGACTTGAATGGAGCTTCTTGTAAGGGAGGAAATTGAGGGGAAACATTTGTATCACCATTGATGATAAAAGTCTGTAATAACTCTTGCTGAAACTTGCTGTACATGAAAATTAATGATTTTTGAAATTGAATAGAAGAATGGCTTTCCAGGGCCTGTTTTTCCTTACTCAGCCCAAAATAATTCCCCATCTGTTCTTTCCAACTCAGAGTGCTCAATGACCTTCTCTCAAGCAGTTGGTTGTCTTTGTGGGGCTGTAAACATGTCTCAGGTAGGAGCAATCCCTGTCATGCTGAGCACACCACAGCTCCTGCCACAAAAGCAACTACAGAGTTCCTTCACAAACCTCTAATGGAATTTGCCTGAATTTAATGCAAATTCTCTCTGTCAAGGCAAAGTCATTAAGCCAGGTTTCACCTCGCACCTGCCCTTTGCTACAGGCCAGCATTCTGGGTTATGCTGCTGCCATCAGTAAGAACACTGATATTTGCAGGCAATATTTGAACTATTTGCTGGGAGGATGAAAAATGTGAAATACGGTGTTATGATTAAAAACATTCATACCCTGTGTCAGTTCTAAGAACTGGAACATTACACCACCTGAGCTTTGTAAGTGAACAAACCATCCTGACCTTCAGGATAAATAACATTTGCAACAGATGATAGTGCCAGCAGGCAGCTCATCAAGACTTCTTTGTTCTCCCTGAATCTGAAAAATAAGATGCTTTTATTTATGTGTGCAGGAGCACTTTGAGATTGACATGGAGAGCTGGTTCTTATGAGACAGATACACATATTGTCAGGCCATATTACAGGTTAGGCAAAGTGCACCAAAGTTGCTTTGTTTTGGCCTGACTTGTAAAACCTGGGTATTTCAGCAAAGATCAAACTAGGTGCACGTGGACCAGAGCCATGTTCAGCTGCTAGAAACTCTGAGGTCAACATCCAGCTTTTTATGAGCTCTTCACTCTTTTGCTTTAAGATGCACTTTACTCTGTAAAGCAAAGAAGGGGAAAAAAATCTGTCGTCTGCCAATTAATTTCCTTTTGTGACATCACCCAGGGCTGTGTCTGTGCCTGTCCCAGACAGAGGGGCCTAATCCTCTGCAGTAGCTGAGACCATGGGCATAGAGCTGCCACAGATGGGTTGGAAATGAGAGACAGAGGGAATGGAGACCCTCAGAAACCCAACAGGAGAACTTAGGGAAAGATCATGCAACCATTACCACATTTTGAAAATATTCTGCAAATGAGGGAAGAGCTACAGAATCCCATGGTTGTACCAAGAGCTGCTAAAGTTGTTAGGACAGTAAGAAGCAGATGCTTGCACAACTACTTGCTGGGGTTTTATTTTTCAGGTGTAAGTAAGCTTTTTTTTAAATTGAAGGGAAAACTGATGACATGGGAAACACTGTTCTTCCATAACTGCCTCTCCAGCAGATCCAAGTTGCATTTTTCAGTTATTAAGGTTTCCCTTGCAAACAAACTTGCTGATTCACTCCATTGATCAACTATTTCAGCATCCTTTGTGGGTAAAAGAATTCACTGTATTCCAGCTCATCTTCCTCTGAGGATGAAGGAGAAAATCAACACTGTCTTCCTTTCTTTTTCTGAAAATATGATGGGGAGGGGGGGAAGGAAAGGCAGAAGAACGTCCAAGGATTTGCTGTTCCACTCAAGTTGTCCTTGAGACATTTTTATGCTTATTCTCAAATCTGAAAAACTTCAAAAACCACATAAGATTTGCTATTTCTCAGCTCTAACTGAAAGAAAAATTGGTTCAGAACACCACATCAACTGAACACTGGAACTTAAAAAAAGCTCCAAAACATCCACAAACTGAAAGAGAAGAAAGTGAGCTATGAATTAAAGGTTTTTATTAATTTACCATTTTTAATGCCTTCATCATATGCTTCTTTTCTCTTGATCCTCGCAGTTTATCCCTTCAAATGAAGCATCAATGTTTTTACCACCGATTTGCAAAGATATGAAAAAGATAATTGTAGTTTCTTCTGAATTCTTGGGTGGTACATACCTGCAGATCTCACTTTCATGAGTTTTTATAACCCTTTATCAGAATCAATGATCAAACAGGTAATAGAGAAAATTTCCATTTCTATTTCTTCATCCCATTTTTGGGACATTTTTAGAATCCATAATCTTGCTCTGTGTGATTTGGAGGAGGATCCCTGAACTTCATCTTTCCTATGGCTCAAATGAAATGCTCAAAGAAAGGAATAAGAAATGTCTTGTTAAACAATTATATCATAGGCTGGAAAAATCTTCTCACTTATCGCCATTTTAATTTACCATATTTAATAGACAATCTAGTTTTGATGAATCTCCATTTTCTAAGGGGAAACAGGAATAAGTAAAATAAGTTACTGAGACTTCACAGTTTGTGGTATGAAGAATATTTTTATCTTTTAATGTGATTATTTTCTGGAGCATCATTTGGTATGGCTGATATTTTGGATCTACTCGGTATAGGGGGATAGAATATAAGAAAATAAAGATAGTGTAGAAAGTAATCTCAGCCCTAAGGAGTTGCAGCTGGGCGAATTATCAAAGATTAGGAACAGGCCTGACTTTAACAGGCCACAGGTGTAAGCAATGAGAAGGAGAGTGCTATAAAAGAGTGGGGTGGCTGGGTGAGAAGGGAGCTGGAGTCAGTTGGCTGCTCTGTGAAAGAGAAAGAGTCAGTGCTCTGAGGAGCTGCCCATGAGAAACACCAAGAAGGTATGGAACTTTTGTGATAAGGAGACAACAGTATGGAACCCCTGCAATAAGATGGCTACAGACTTGGGATAGAAAACTGAGTGCTCTTCTTAGTAGTGTTTTCAATCCCATGAACTTTTTCTCCACTTTTTTTTTATGGCCAAATTTGGATCAATTTAAGGAAAAACTCATAAGTGCCCTGTCTTGTTGCAAACCAGCACGAATGTCCCTGAATAGTGAATGTCTGCTGATTTTATTATTAGACAGCTTTCCTCAGCTCTGAATAACTTCTGATCTACCGCCCAGCATAAATGGTTGGGAAAGGGTTTTTCCCCCAGGAAGGGGAAGGTACAGAGGGAAGGCCTTTAATTCTGCCACTGTTTTGGGTGTTATACCTGCAGAGAGCTGTACCTGAACTGCTATGACAGAGAACATCTATAAATGTCTGTTGGGAGTGAAACATCTTGCAGGGCTGTCACCAGGGAAGAGGGAAGGAAGAAGGAAAAGCTGCATGTTTTGGGGTGGGGATAAAACTGCCGGTGGTATCTGGGGAGAGCCTGCTGCTCTCTTGCCTCCTGGTATCACAGCACAAATTCTGGCTGTTGCACTCCTGTTTCCTCTGTTCATCCTGTGGACATGCTGGTGGCTCAGAACCTTTCCTAGAGTGCTGGCAGCTCCGGCAGCATCCCTGCTGGCAGAGCATCCCGCACAGTTTCCTTGGAAACACGGCGCTGAAATGCCCTGCGAGGAGCAGCAGGGTGGAGACAGTTGCTTTGGGATTTTTTCCCCCTCTGTGGGAAATCAGGACTCTTGGATAACTAACTAATATGATTAAGTAGAAGTTGCTTATTGTTTATATTATGTACTTATTTATACATTCTAACTTTACTACACACATGGATCAGGCATCTCTTGATTGGTGTCTCTATCTTGTTCACATGTTCTGCATGCACTTCTCAGAGTATGTGACTGGTTACAGTCCAGGTGCTTCACAGCCCTCTGTTGTCTGGTTATCTGTCTCTGTTTTCTAGTTCTTTTGGTCTTGGTATTCTGTTTCTCAGCCTCTTCTTTCTTAATTTAGCACAATTTATGTCTTAGTAACCTTGACAAATTCCAGAGGGTGTTGATGAGAATAACTAGTAACGGTTTGCTGGGGCACACAGTGGCCTACACCTTGCAGATACATTGCTACACCCCTCCTAGTGCTTTACCTTCCAAAGCAATATCAAATATGTGAGCAACCTAGTCCAAGCAGGAGTGTCGGGGTAGGAGTGAGGCTGGCTGCTGGAACAGGCCCACAATTGTGACGTGGGCTGAAACAGGGCACCAGTGGCCTAATAGGAGTGGTTTAGAGTCCAAAATTTATTTCTTGCTTTTCATGGCAGTGATCTTTCAGCTTTTGATAATGTCTGCAAGATCTCTTGGAGTCCTGTGGTCACTTATGCAACTGAGACAGAGAATCTGCAGGAAGTTCTGCATTTATTTGGAGGAAAGCCCTCACTGTTCTTGAGGTAGAGAAAGTGTAGGTGGAAAACATTTCCTCCTTTCTCAGTGCTCACCCCTCTTTGAACTCTATAAATTACATTCTGGAAGGGCAGGGTTTGAGCCTGTTGCTTACTGAGATGTCTGCAACAATAAATGATTCTAATAAAGCAACAGCTGGAGCTTTATTATTTTGATTGCCACTATTGCCAAGGGCACACAGCTTATTTCTGCTGCAGTTCCACAGGCTTCAATGGAAAATGGACCAGGAAAAAAAATGTTGTGTTCTTATGGTATTTACTCTGGTAAAATATGGGCTTCTCAAGAGATCTAGAAATTTCAAGTGATATTCTAATGTTTCTGTCCTTTGTCAACATAAAGGAAACTGGACCATTTTTGCAAACCCTGCTATTTTATTCTACCTCTTAGAAAAACTTCTTGAACTGATCCAGCTTGAGGTAGTGACTTTTCATCTGTGGTGACAGATATTTCTCTCAGTAAGAATGCAGTATTATTAAAATAATTCTCTTTATTAAAATAAAACTGCTAAATAATATATTTCTAGACCTTCATATCCATATCTTCTTGCTGGTCTTTCTAATCTGTCTGCAACCAAGTTTAAGAAGAAATCCTCAAAAGGTTCTGTGGGTAAAAGCTTCTTAAATAATAATGGGGTTGTCCTAACTTGCTGCAAAGCATTTTGATAAAGAGTTCTGGTCTTAAGAAAACCTGGGACATAAGAATGGGTACAAATCCAGGGAAACCTGGAGCTAACCCCTTGGTGCAAATATATCTATAACAGTGTTACCGTGCTATATTTGGCTTGAATTCAGAACAGCATTTGTTAGGCTTTTGCCTATGGGTTCTATGTGTTCTTTTGTCAAGTCAAAGAATGGAATCCTTTTCCTTTTTCAGTCCCCAGTTCATTCTGATGGCAGATTCCTGGTCCTCCCCCCCTGCTCCTGGGTGTCTGTGCTTGTGCTGTGTAATAGGGCAGCCTGGAATCTGTGTGAGGTCAGGGAAAGAGGGTAATTAGGGAGCTTAACACAGCAGCCTGGGAAATTGCCACTTAGCCTCGAGTTCAGCACCTTGCAAGGCTTCTGTTTTCCCAAATAATCCCTGACTGCACACAGAGGAGTGGGGGGAAACAGAGGGGAGCAGACCCAAGCTTGCAGCTGAAGAGTGCTGGCTCTGCAATCCTGAGGAGCTGAACAAAGCTCTCTGCCTTGCTGTGCCTTCCCATCCCTCCCACCCACTTTGTATTCCTTACAGCACTGAAATATCATGCTATAGAAAACAGATTCTGCAGGGGGAACATCTGGCTCCTTAAGGCTCAAGCAGTTGCTTTAAGATTTCAAAATGTTCTTTATCATAATTTCTTTCTTGTGATAATTTCCAAGGGACTTCTGAGAACAGGCCAGGGGGAAACTCAAAGCGGACTCCAGGTTTATGATTTTCTGTGTTTCTTCTGTTTATGTCTCTTGGTATGAACCTGATTTTTAGAGTGGCATGAAAAAAGGAATGTTGCTTGGTGGAGAACAGACTGCAATTTGTGCAGTAGGAGCAGGAATTTTGAGTAAAGGAAGGGCCTTTTAGGCAGAAAATACAGGTTGTAGGTGAGTGACAAAGGGACAAAATAAACTCAACTATCAAGTAGAGTTCATATTATAATAGGAATTTTCTCCCTCTCTGGCCGTCCTGTAGGATGGAGGCTGGCTGGTCTCCACAAAATATATTTAAATGTAAATATTTTTGGTTTTTTCTACTACTGCTTTTCTTGGGCCTTGCCAATTGGTGCACAGCTATGAAGAAACAACTTTCTTACTCTTTTAGCCAGCTGCAACCTTCGTGTACATTTCCAGCTGGAATTACTCTGTATTATGGATGTATTTGTATTTATGCCTCCAGCTGGGGGCATGATCCAGTTACATGTCAGCTGCACTGGTTAAAGCATGGAAATAGGCATTTTTCCCACCCTCCCTCCCAAGGTCTGCCTCCCAGGACTTAGTCCTGCTCCTTGCTTGTGTTCAAAGCCCTTCCATCCTGCTCTGATGTTCTTTTTCTCTCTGCAGGCTTGCCCTTGGTCATTTGACAGCACCAATCTTTCAGCCATTTGTACCATCCTTAAAAGCCGTGCCACAGAGGTGCTGTGCCTTGAGGGCTCTGGCTGGCTTGGATAATCAATAAAATCTGTTGGGATTGTGTCAGGCTGTCCTTCCATGGAGTGCCTCAGCTGTGCAGATGAGACTTGAATAGTCATAATCTAAACTGGAAACTTTTCTATCTGATTTCTGATGTCTCTTTGCCAATCCAAAGGTGATTTCATTGGAGGACCAGCCTGTAGTTAGGCGAAAAAATATTGATTTGCATATTATGGCTATTTTCCCAACCTTTCTGACATCTATTGCAGATTTTTCTTCTTTCTTTCTTCTTCTATTTTGCCTCTTAGCTAGAAAAGACCCAAATATTAGACACAAAAGTTTTTGACAGTGAGAATGTGAGTGGAGCTTTAAAACTTATGAATGATGTGATTCATGATCTCCAAGTTCTCCTTATTCACTTTATGTGTCTGATGCCATAAAAGAATATCTCCAAAGCCAACATTTTTTTTCCAAAATGCCTTGAAACTAGATTTATTCACTGTGTGGGAATATTAAGAAATACAGAAGTATTGAAAATTCTTTTTTTCTCTGTGCAGAAACACGAGCAGATAGAACAAAGAAGCTGTTTAGACACTACACTGTTGGATCCTATGACAGCTTTGATGCTTCAAGGTAAGAATTTTTCCTTTTGGTTGCAATCTGTTTACAAAACCTTCCCTGGTTTTATTTAATTGTTACTTTTGGTTTAGGCTTTGCGGGGGGAGAGGAAAGCAGATCACTAAACAGAACTTCTGAGGGTACCATTTTACTTCTAAATTGGTTTTTATTGCAGTTTTCTTTGTTCATATGGGATGGGTGTAGAAAATTCGGGAGCAGTGAAGTCATGAGTTCCACTGTTCTGTTTTGGGAGTGGTGAAAGATTTGTTGTTCTGAACAGTGACTTTGGAACCTGAGTAGAACTGAAGCTGCTGGAAATGAGAAATCAGATTCTTTATTTGTGGAGAATTCATGATTTTTAAGCATGTTCTTCTCCCCCATGGATATACCTTGAACATACAGGTGACTGCTGGTAGAAAGGATGACCTTCAAAACACAGAACCTCAGTTAGCTTTTGGTGTCTTCTTGAGGAAGTTTTGGTGGCATACTGGAATTATTATGCTTTTCTCCTGAGTGTCCAATTGCAGCTTGTTTTTTTTTCTTTGTTTGCAAGGAAACCACATTTATTGTAGGAGAAAAACTGAAATGTGTAAAGCAATGGCAGAGTTTCATGTAGCACAATACTAAAAAAAAAAAGAAAAATATGGTAACTGTTGGTTTTGTTCTGTGATCTTAGACTTTGTTCTGAGGTTTAGACATAGTGAGTTGAAGGATTTGGGGAGGGAGTTCCCAGTTGGACATGATGTGGTTGACTGGGGGAGTCTGATGGTGGTAAAGTCAAGAGAAGCTGTGAGCCCATAGTCTGAGACAAGCTTTGCAGAGCAGGCTCGGTGGTTACTGGGCACATTGCAGTGAGAGGAGTTGGCTTTTTGCAAGGTTCTTTGAAGGATCATTAATCTACGAAATCCATATCCTTGTCTCTATAGTGTGAATGGATAGGGTTGTTTCTGCAAAAGAGAAAAGCTGTGTCTGCTGCATCATATTGCCTCAGAGATATCAAATAATTCCACTTGGAAACCTCCTGCTGCTTTCTAACAAAAGATTTTTTTTTTCATTAGAAAATGTCAATTCCATCAAAACCTTCCCTTCCACCTTTTTATTTTTTTTTCAGGGGGTGGGGGTTGTTGGTTTATTTCTCTATTGTTTGGAGGTTTTTTTCCTAAAGGTATTGGGTTTGTCCAGTGCAAAGTAAAGCTCTCAAAAAATGTGTCTTACCTGATTCGGGACTGAGCAGGAGAGATTATCAGGAAAAAATGAACTTTTGTACAGCCTTATATAAATTAGTTATGAAATGTGTCTGCAGTTGATATCTATTAATTGTCTGAGCAGAGAGAGGGGCAGCAGCAGAGTTCTCCTGACAAGGTTTGGAAGAAAACTCTCCTTGAGTTTCCACAGAGAATCCAAGACCCAGTGGATCCATTTGGAAGGGTAATAGTGGAAATTGAGAGGAAAAGGTAGGAGAAGGCAGAATTAATGTGAAATTCTAAGAAATACAGTGGAAAAGTAGACTTGCTTAAGACATTTTTTCAGGAAAGAATGGTAAATCTAGAATTTTTATAAAGTAACACCAGGAACACAAAAAAAACCAGTAACACACCAAGTTGTGTTTTAGGTACCTGACTGAGGCTGCAAATCAGCTTTTTGTACCTCTGAATGGTGATTTCACTGGTGCTTGTGCATTGCTGCTAAAGCAAAGAGAATTTGCATTTCAGAACCTGTCTGGAGATTAATGTCTCTTGGTGGTACATCCAGATTTAATTCTTCACAAGGGCTTCTTCAGGGAGGGGAATTATTCAAAGAGGCAAACAAGGTGTGAAAGTGAGAGCAATTTTTGATATTGCCAGATTTGTATTGCTTTGATTACTTTCTCTGTTATCATTTCGTATCAAAGTCGGGGAAGAATACATTAGAACAGATTTAATGCTGGCAGCAAAGGTTTCATAAACATTTGTCAGAAGGCAATTGTGCCTCTGTGCTAAGAACAGCTCTGAATCCAAAGTACTAACAAAGCTGATCCAGTTCCTTTCCAGAGACTGTGTGGGGGGAGTGAGGGGAAGTGTCTGCTCCCTTCTCCCTTTCCTTCTCCCTCCCAAAGGGCAAAAATTGCTGAGTAGAAACACTCTGTTCAGAAATCTATATTAATGGGCTTATTCACATGCAGGAAAATACATTGTACATGGCATTTTTCATCTTGAGGAAAATGTGCAGCTTGAGTAATGGAGGTTCATTAAATCCTATTTCAGCTTTGCATAAGAGATCAGTTATCCATACATTAACTTTGGGAAAATGGGGATGATGCTTACTAATGTGGAGAAAGGCACTGAGACTTGCTTGCCCATGCATATAGTCACTAAATATCATACAAATATAATGTAGTATTTGAAACTACCAGGTCTGATGTATTATCTGCTTTAAGTGCTGATGACATGCCCTCAAAAGGGAAGAATTTCTTCTTAATGTCTATCCTCTTTCAGTTTAAATCCCCACTCCTTGTCCTAAAGAGCACATACACCACTGAAACTGCAAGGAGGTAATGCAGAACTGCTGTGCCACATCTCTGAGGTTTTCTGCCTTCCCTGCATTTGTTAGCAGTTAATTGAAATGAAATTATTTGTAGGGTGTAAATAAGTTAATTGATCAAGGTTGAATTCCAGTTTAATGATAGAAAGTATTGCTAAGGCATAGAATGGATGTTTGAATTAAAAAAACAATCTTTACTTTTTACAAACTTAAAGCTAAGGTAAACCTTTAGAAATTACCAATTTTTATCTGCTTTTTAACTGAAGTGAGGAAATTCATTAATTCTTTCAAGATGGGACAGTGGATTGTTCAGTCAGGAAAATATGTGGAATTAATTAGTTGTTTAATTTCAAATATAAAATGTTATCACCCTTTTAAATGGAAAGAGACTGTTAATGCAGTGATAACTTTGTTTTATACTCTGGAGACATAAATGATATGAGACATAGTGTGGTGCTATGTAAAAGTGATAAATTTGGTGTGGTAGAAAACATGATCCATTGCTCCTATGAATTTGGGAACTTTAGGACATGACAGTGGAAACTTTTCCTACTGCATTCATTGCATCATCTCCCACCCCCAGCAGAACAGGGCAGCAGGAAAAGTCAATAACAACTGAATGCCAGCACCAATGTAATAAAATCTGCACATGAATGGGAGGTCTCCTGCCTGTTCTGTGTCTTTCTCCACAGGGTTATTGACTTTCACATGGGGGTTTTCTCCACACTCTTTAGCTGGTTCCAACCCCTGCATGGCAGAAGTTTTCCTGGTGCCTTTCTTTGACATCCCACGGCTCCAGCAGCATTAAGGAGCTCACAGGAGAGGATGTGATGACAAATAACCTTTTCCAAAGGCTGGTTGCCGCCACATTAATGACAGGACCAAATTGATTTGCCTTATGGTTTTTGTTCTGTTTTTCTGGAGGAAGACCAAGAGGAAAACAGGATGGTGTAATCTGTAAGAAAACTTAATTAAAGGCTTAATTCATTCACCCTACTGTCCCTACTTGGAGTCAGGTGGCAACATCCAAGTCCCACGAGTGTGGAAGCTGACAGGAGCAGCTCTTCAAAAGCCAATTTACATACAAACACCTAATAAAAAATGGAGATTCTTCTTTCCAGGCCATTCTCTGTTGCTGTTGTCATGTGTACTGTTGGATAGAGCAGCATAAGATTTATTCCTGAGCGGCTCAGAGAGACTCCTTGGCACAGCTGATGCTGTCTGCCCCTGCAACTCAGCATGCTGTGAGGAGCTTGGTTATATTTTTAATTTTTTTAGCCCACAGAATGTGCCTGTTGGATACCTTTGTCCCAAAGTTGTGATGTAAGTGGGGCTGTCTTGGTCGTTTAAGCATTAGGTGCGCTCCATATCTATTTTAGTGGAAGCTTTCAGTCCTATGCAGAAATACTTTCATCTAGTTTCATGTGGATATTTCACATAAATAATCCTCCCTCTGGAGAAATGCAGTTGCTCATCTCTTTAAATATAGATTTTTAAATAATAAAATATAGATTTAAAACAGATGGAAAGTTTTAGTGGAATTCTGGCCATTGCAAGTGGTGAGGAATGTAAAACTGATGGGGAGCAAAGGGATTTTCTCCTTGGTTATGGTGGCCCTGTGTCTCTGGGTGGAGAATTTGGCTTATGTGCTTGCTGAGTGCTGCTTGCCTGGCAGCAATCCACCAAATCCTGGTAAATGGATCCTTACAAAAATTGAGAGAAGGTATAAGAGCTGTTGTTATATTTTATATCCTGCTTCCCACATTTTCATGTTGGTTCTGCCCAGGCAGAACAATGAAAGAAGTGTTACATGGAAAATAAATGGGATTTTCTGAATTGAAGTAAGAACTAGATGATATGGGATTGGAACTGAATGATCCTTAAGGTCCCATTCAACCCAAACCATTCTAGGTTTTTGTGAACTGCTCTTTTGTTTGTTTGTTTTCTGTTGGATATCACCAGTTCCACTGTACTAATGTTTCCTGGGAAGTCTGTACTGTTCAGGAGATCTCTTGAAGGAAATGGGAATAAGGAGATTAAAATGGTGCTGCTCACGCTTAACAATAAATCCACAGTCTGGGATTTGCACATTGATAATAAGTGGAAAGTGATTTTACAACTGATTTTACCTGCAGGCATATATTTTAAACATAGTCCTTGGTTTCCTCTGGTGAAAATAAGTAAAACCAACAGCATTTAACTTTTTTACCTATACACAGAGCTCAGTTTTTGCCTAGAAAATGGTAACAAAAATATCTGAGTGTCCTCATCATTGTAATTACATATAACCCTGTGAGACAGTGATGTGGTTGCATCTGAAACCTCTCTGAGATTTTAATGATTTAAAATTTCTGCAGACGTGATATCATGGTTCTTTTGGGCACAGAGAATGGTCAGCACCAGCCAAATTGTAGGGGAGAAAAGTATGTAAAATGTTTTGTGTGCATGTAATCTCACCTTGATGTCTGAAGTTATCTTGTTGGACTTGCCTGTTGAATGTTCTGAATTAATTAATTAACTGTGAGTATAACAGCCTGATAGCACTGAGCTGCTCTTAATGTGAGGCAGAAAGTCAAGGGTAGCTCAATTTTAATACCTTGTGCCTCATTAGTTTGAAGAGCATAATTTGATGCAATTTGAAGAATTGCGTATGTATTTAAGCAATAATTAACACTTTGTAGCCTCTGTGGAGCAGGTGGAGATGTAAAATGTGAAGTTTTTAATTTACAATTATTCAGTTTCTAATGGAAATTCCTTTGGTTGCTAATAAACAACTTTGCACTTTGCCTCCCCTGCTGTTGTGCAATGCCATGACGGAGCTTTTTGTGCTGGTGGCTACAGTAAATATTGAAAGGAATTGCTGAAATGGGAGGCAAAAAGGGTGTGTGTGTGTGCATCTGAATTGTGGTGCCTCTCCATCTAAACCTGTACTGTAATTGCACTATTAAGGTCTAATACAATTATGGTAAGATGCAAAACACTACCGTGAGTGATAAAAGTTTCCATTAGCTTCTAAGCGCATTTTTAAGTTGTTTGCTGCCTTAACAGTGAAGTTTGCTCAACCCACTTCAGTAAGATTCCAGCTTTTAGCAGCTGATGGTTTGGTAACTAATGACTAAAATGCATTTTCTGGGCTAGATGTTTGCCTAAATTTTTAGTGATAAGTGTTAGCAAAGAGAGCTCAAGAGCTGAGGGGAAAAAATACACAGCCTTTTCCAAATGCAGAATTACAATGCTCTTTGTGAAAAACTTTTAGGATCTACCTCTAGTGCTAGTCCAGACTTAACTGTGTGCCTGGAGTAGAGAAGCTGCTGTTTGCAAGGGCTGGGATTTGGGGGCTGTGCCATTTCCTGCACAGCAATTGGTACTCCCAGGCTCAGCAGGATTTCCTCTGCAACTCCTCCGGCCGGATGCTGGAGGACAGCATGGATTTAAATGTCACCACTGAAAGCAGCAGCCTGTGTCCTGTGCATGAAGGGGAATCAAGTGGGTTTTATTCTTTAAATTAGAATAGAGAAAATGAAAAAAGGAAAGAAAAAGGAGTGGAGATGCAGAACAAGTTTGTGAAGGTGTGACACCAGGTTGGTTAGAAACGAGAGCCACGTTATTAGAGCAGAGGAAAACAGGAGATTCAAATGGGATTTTTTTGGGGAGGGGGGAGAGAGGAGGATGATGATGAGGTTTCTAATAATTGGTGTTTTCCATTCCTACATCCCAGCCCCTGTGATGATTTAATTCCCTGCCCCAGGGCAACTTTGGCTGCCGTGCTGTCACCTCATCACCAGATGAGCAAAGGCTCCATATGGTGCCTCTGGTTGGGAATGATGCAGTTGGCAGCCCCAAATGGAACAAATAACTGGTGAACTCTCACTGTGGGCCTGCCTCCAGTAGGAGTGATCTAAACCACTCTTCCCCCATCTCACCCTCTCTTTCCAGGCAGATTTTCACAAATATTTGTTGCATTTGGAGAGTTTGATCTATGAGGAAACATTCTCAGGGTGGCTGGCAGGCAGCGTATGTGTTTTGTTCCTCTTGAAAGCTGAAATGATCCACAATTGGAAAGGGGTGGATTTTCATGCTCAGTCTCTTTGATGGTGCAAAAGGAGTGTGTGGGAGGAGGGTGCCTTGTTCCTCCTGGGACAAACCAGATGTGCTGGAGCAGTGTTTCTTTAAGAAATGTAATTGAACCCAACAAAGAGGGAGCAGCTAAAGAGCAAACAATAGCTGGTGGTGGAGCATTCACCTGAACTAAAGGAGGTCTGGGCTTGAGTCCTCTCTGTGTCAGACTTAAATCCACAGCCTGAGCTGCTGCTGAATGCCAGGAACCTGCTGGACAGAGCAGGGCTTCATCCAAGCCCTTTGAAAGTGTTCCCCTTTCCCCAAGCCAGGAGCAGATGCTCTCTCCATCCTTGTGGATGTTAGGGGCTGCTCCATGGCGATGATTGGCAGATGCACCAATTGAGTGGCTGGTGATGCTGCTGGGGCTCCCTGCTCTCTCTGACACAAAATGTCAGCCTGTTTTTGGAGAGATGATGTCTGACAAGCACTAAAATGTATCAACAAAAGCTTGTCTTTAAGGGATAAGTGTTACACAAAAACTGAGTTCACGGCAAGGTTCTGAGCAGAGGAATAGTGAGTGTTGAATATGTGCACTAAGAAAAAGTGGCTGCTGCATCTTTAGGAGGAAAAAAATCCTGTTACCTACGTGCCTTTTAATTTCTCTAATTTTTTATAGGGCCCAGATAACAGAATTAAGAGTTTGGTGCTCCAGTTGAAAACCGGGGCTGATACTGAGTATCAGTATCAGCCCGGAGCAGTTGCCCCTATGGCAGAGGTGGTTTATACCCCTACTGCAACCACTTCCAGCACCATAAACTCTGAAATACATTAAAATCTGTGCATCTGAAATGATAAACCAGTATTTTTACCTTGTCTCCAGTACACAAAAAAAGAAAGCTTCATATTCCCAGAAATTCCACATCAGTGCAACCAACAAGCTGAATGTGAAAGGCAGGGGGCAATAAAGACAGGTTCCAGTTCAACATTCATATAATTAAGAGAAGTCATGGCCAATTAAAATAAAATCATGAAGTCAGTGATTTTTTTCCACTGCTACCAGCATTTTGGGCTAAACTGGCCATCCTTTGACAGAATTGCTGAAAATAATGATGTTGGGAGGCAGGAGAGCTGTTAAGATGGACATTTTGTCTTGCTGGTAAGCAAAATTTGGAGTAGACTTAAAATAACTCAAGAGCTTACTGCAATTAGAGAAATGGAGAGGGATAATATATTTCAGAAAATAAGGTAGAGTTGCCACCTCCTTTCTGATGTTAATGAGACTGTGAAATAACGTGGTTAGTCAGGATTTTAAAGGGATATGTGAAAAATTCGTGTCACCTTTTCAGCTCTTTAGTGCAAAATCCTAGAAAATCAAAGTTTCTCAGTGTACACTGTATTTTTAAAGCTCTTGGGGAAGAATAAAGATGTTTTCAGAAAAACTTTATGCCTTTGGTGAGGCCTCATTTGTTTTGAGACAGAAGTTCAAACTTGTAAGTTAAATACTAAAGGTATTTTTTGTCATAAGAATTTGCAACGTGTTTAACATTGATTTAATCACTGTGCTCTTCTGTACAATGCAGACTTGTAAGTAAAATAGTTCCATCTGTAAAGCTGAAATGTACAGTCAGGGCTACTCACACTCCTTGTGGTCAGGACTGAGTTTATTTTCCCAGGAGTGCAGGACAGGAGGATGATAATTCCTCCTGCTCATCATAGCAAACAGGGTGGGATGGAAAACTTGAGGGATCCCTTAAAACTAACCTGAAACTCATGTTTGGCACCAGTCCTGAAATCACCAGTTTCCTTCCCCTATTTTGTAGCTTATTTTTGTTTAGACCCTCTTGGAGCAAGTGGAGTTGTGATACCAAAATGTACTGCGAGTTTAATAATTGTTTTTAAGAATTCCAAGGTCAAACTGCTACCTTAAAGGACTTGTAGCACGTTTAAAAAGTGTTAATAAAACACTTTCTTTTATTTTCTTTTAAACCCAAGGTGTGATTGTAGTTACTTCCCTTGTTCTGCCTTTGTCACTTGTCCTGTTTGATAACCCTGAACATGTCCCTCTCCTTGGTACTGAGGTTGTCTGTGATAATAATGACCAATTTTAGCAAAAACAGCAGGAAAATTATGAATTAAAAAAACTGTATAAAAAACAGTGGGTTTAACATCTATAATTAATATTCCTTTTGTCTAAATGCTTTGTATGTTAAGATGATTAGGGAGAAAATTCCTGTTTCTCTGTGCTTTGGAGGCACATCTGAGGGTGGAACTGCAGCTGTTTTGGGATAGGAAAATACAAACCTAAACAGTGAAGTGTTTATTAGATAAATATCCTGGTAACCTAAACATATGTGAGTGTTTGGACATCCTGTTTGTCCAAGGCTCATCGCATTAGCAATGAATATTAATATTTCCACATCCCAGGCTCACATTGCTCAAATGCTTGATAAATAAAACTGAAAATTGCTGATGAGTACCGGGTGCAAGTGGAGTGTGCTAGAACCCAAAATATTCCTGTGCTAGGTGGAACATTTGTGTGGAGGGGCTAGAGGGACCCTGGGCTATAGAACTCTCCTGTTCCATAGCAGGAGTCCTGCTTGCATGTCTGATTTTCACTTGGTCATGTGTGATGTTTGAAATGACTGTTCACTTTTAAAAGAAAAATGAAATTAATTAATACAGAGGAATTAAGCTTTTATTTTTAAATTCATTTTGCCGCTTTCCTCACTCACAGTGATTTTTTTGTTTTCTCTCTACTAGTGCAGATGTGAAAGAATAATAACTTTTCTCTTAAAAAAGGCTAAAATACTTGGGGTTTTTGTGAGTGTGTATAAATACATTCATGCATGGGTATGGTGCATATATACCCTATATATACACATTTGCTTAGGATTATGAATTTACCACTGACTTTTTTTATTGCCTTCATATCCTATCCTGAGATTCCTACATAATATACAATCAGACTTTTACTGGATGATTTCTCTTTCCAGGAGGTTGACTTCCTGGTTTGCTGTATCAATATTTTACTTTACTTGTTGCAGTTTCAGCAACTTAAGGTACAACCGGGAAACAACCTACAAGTACCAACAGCCAAATCAATTTATTTGAGAAGTATTACTTTAAATTGCCTACTCCCTTCTCCTGCACACCAAAAAACATGATAATAAGTAATTAAAAGCTGAGTAAAGGAAAAGTTGAAAAATTAAAAGCTAAGTGGACTGAGGGGAGTGAGAGAGAGACGAAATTTCTCCTTGGCTCTACATAAATTGTGCAGCTACTGTGCACTTCTGTTGTGAAATTCAATATTTCTCTTTTAAACCTATATTTTTGTAAAGTTTTGTAGCATAAACCCATTGAAGTGTACAGCACTGTTAGTCTCTTTAACATAGGTTGCTTCTTGTAATGATGGTTGATTTTCTTTATTTTTTGGGGGGCACCTCTACTGATCACAGGCTGGAAAAAGCAGCACCATCTTTCTGACTTCCTAATTCTTACTGAATCCCTTCCCGGCTGACATTAGTGTGGGTTTGGGGACTTAGTGAATAGCTGCTCTTCTTTTACCCAGGATATCAAGTATTCAAAATCCAATAAAGATGGCTTGATTCCCTGTTTAGAAGTGTGAATGAAACACCTTTTTTAGGTGGAAGATGGGCTGTGAGGTTTTACTGGAGCCTGTGATTCCCTCAGCGTGCAGTACAGATCCAGAACTGGAGAATATGTCCATGTCTTTAAAACAGCCACAGTTTGACATATTCCTCTTTCATCAGCAGATTTCAAAGCAAAATCTGCAGCCTTGCTGTTCTCATGATCAAAGAGCTCCACGAGATGTTTACTAACTCTGGAGAAACAGCACTGCTACAGGAGATTGGAAATACAAATATATGAATATGGGGAGGTTCCAGGAGTATTGCTGGAGCATCCTTTATTTCCTGGTCCTTTATCTGGCTTGATCATAGCCAGCTGAGGAAGACACAGCTATGCCAAGTTTACCAAGGAGAAATTAGACTATGTCCTTCCTGTTGCAATTTGAAATTGTTTGCCACAAATCATAAAGCCAGAGAGGAACACAGTGCAAGCAGGGGGAATGGTGATCTTGTCTGTCTTCTCTGGGTTTTTTTTGTTGGAGTGCCAGCTGTGCCAATCAGGCACTGACACACAACCAGTCGTCTGTTTGTCTGTGCCTCTGAAGATTCTGCTCTTGGATTTCTTTGGGAGCACCTGTGAAGCTGAGAGCCATAGGTAGTACTAAACATTTGATTCCATGCTGCACTTCCATATGCAGCCCTGATTTTCCAGTTTATTTTTTTTAATGAAATAGCAGAACAACTTGGAGAATTTTTAGTTCTAAGAGATTCTCTTCATCCCTTCTCTGTCATATTTTAATTATTGTGCCATGATCATAGTCCTTGGACTTGTATCTTAAGCTGCCTAGTAAGGAATTGATCAATTTAAAGTTTACTGCTCTCCAATATTTCTGTTTTAATGCTAGGTTCTGTCTGCCATGAGGAAAGTGCTGAGGCACTGACCCATCTATTTGGAAATACTTTTTTCTCCCAAACACAGCTTGCTACAAACTTCCAGAGAAACGTGTGTTCTAAAGGAAAATAATTAGATTTGTCATAAAGACATTAGCATTGCTCAGCTGTACAGAGTGGGCCAATCCCCCAGTTCTGGGATCCTAGGATGCTGTGAAGGGAGAGGTCACTGTGAGTTTGACTGTTTAGTTGGCTGCATCCCACTGTTTCTGTTTGGGTTGCCACTGGGTTTTTTAGGGACAGGCTGTGTATTTCCCTATCTGCTGTGCACAGAACCCACTCGCTGCTTTAGCTGCTGCCTCTTGAGCAAGTGATTGCTACTCTGCCTGACACAGGAGAGCTGCGGGAGCTCTTGTGTGAGACCTAAAAGTGGATGATTGATGCCTGGGAAACTTGAGCAATCTCAGAAAGCGTCTTCATTAATCTTGAAGGCCTTAATTAGTAGGATTAGCCAATTTTCCTGAAGCCATTAGAGTAGCTGACTATAAATTGTAAGGTTGACCCCTTCCAGCAGTAACAGGAAATGTTTTCCCACTGAAAGTTTGCTATATCCTACAATAAAGTTTGCTGTAGACATAATTTCCATTTTATGTGGTATCAGGACAGGTTACTTCCTGAAAAAAGGGAAACAATGTTTTTGATGTGCCTTTAACAGGGATTGACTGTTGGATAATGCACAAGGGGCTCCTCCTGTTGAACAGATTTCCCAAATGCTCTTCTCTGGCTTGAGCATAACCACTATAAATTGGCCATTTTATCCTGAAAGGAATTAGTGTGACTGCTTCCAGACATTGCATATAAATTTATGGAATGATTTAGATATCGTTTTATTGCACCTGGCAGAACACTTTATTCTTCTAGGATGTATCTAGTTGTGAACTCAGTAGATCTTTCAAAGAGATTGCAATTGCAAGAGTGCTGAGGAGAAGAAAAAGGGCTAATGAAGAGATTTAGATTCACTTGGCCAACTGAAAGAAGTGAACCTGGAGAGAGCAAGGTCCACTTCTCCCTCAAGGGGGGAGAGCAAGTCCTTACTCTGAAGGGCTTGTGTACTGCTGGGCTGCTGAAGCTGAAAAGGTTGGTTATGTTTCCAGGAGATGACTGTAGGGAATGAGGAAAAGAATTCCTTTTTACATTCATTTTTTCCTCTGCCTTAGGGGGAGACTGACAGTATACCAAATAACCACTTTTGTTTCCCAATAACGGTGATAATTTTCAGTGGATTGTCCTCTACTTGCTGTTTTTCAGATTGAAATCAGCAAAGAAACACTTGATACAAACTTGCCTAAACACATCCTGTAGTCCTGATAGTCTCCACCTCTGTAATTTAGTATTTTAGCTTGTGGAATAAGTCATGCCTTAAGATAAGGTGTAGTTATCCCTGATGAGAACAGGAAGCCAGGTTTTGTGGGCCTGCCTCCAGCAGGAACCTGCACTCCAACCTTTATTTTCTTCATACAGGTCTTTATGGAAGACTTGACATTTCTCCTTCCTTCCTCAGATATTATCTTAATGGGCTGTTAGCAAAGCAGAAATTCCCGCTGTTTAGAAAAGCCCACACAAATGATGGTTGTTATGTGGAACAGTGCCGAGTTCAAAACTCACATATCTGTCTGACCATGGGCAAATCCTTCTGTTTCCCTTTCTCCATTGGTCAGTCTGTAAAATTGTGGAAATTGTAACACCTCTGCACAGTTCTTGAGCCTTAAGTTGGTAAAGAAACTACATGAGCTGATGAACAATCATGTTTTCTAACATCTACTGCTTGAGTAAAGCAGAGATTTACATTGACTGTTATTTTGACCTGAGGTTTTGTGATTGTGCTCCACACAGACATGTCCTGCAATTGATAGGATGCCTTTTGCATTTAACTTTGCCTGCAATGAATCTTGGCCTCACACAGCCCAAAGTCAAAGCAGTGTTTGCCCTATTTAAATAATGAGCTATTGATTTTAGAATTACTCATTTTATTACCATCATATGGAACTGATCATATTCTGAGGACTCATCTCTGAAATGGAAGCTGTTGAATTTTGTTTGGCATGGGACAGAAATGAACTTCAGGGATTTTACCTATTGAAATTTGGCATATCACAGATAACAGGGACTGCCTGGCCTCACATAGAGCTGTGCATTTCACTGAAAGAGTCTGGGAAGAAATTCCTCTTTTTGCTTGAGCTCAGGCCTCTGAGCAGCTCCTAATGCAATGCCACCTTCATTTGTCACTGGTTGCTGTACCCTGTGTTCTGCTGCTGAGTATTTACAACACCTCCAGGATCAAAGAGACGCTGCCAAGAAGGCTCATGGGGAGAAATTTTGACCTAGTTTTACATTTGGCACCACTTTTCCTGCCAGGAGCAGGTGGACTGTGAACAGACCTTCAGTGGAGAGTCCACCCTGGCTGGCACAGAGAGCCCTGGCGTGGCAGAGCCAGCAAAAAGCAGCACTGCAAAGAGTCAGAGGTTAAACCCTGCCCCTCTTCTGCTTCCTTTTCTTGGGAATGCAAGTTTTCTGGGAGAGAGGATGTGCAGGCTGTAAACTCAGTTCATTTTTTGTGTGCCTGTTTGTCTTCCCCCTTTTTCCTGCTGCTGGTTCTTTGCCCTGCAGCACTGAGGTGTGTGGGGAGAATCAGTTTGCTTTCTGTGGTTGCTTGAATAAGTTTAAGCTACTCAAGCCATAGGATTTTTGCAGGTGCCGTACTTCTAGGGAACATAAATGAGAAGAAATGCTACACATGTGATTTTTTCAAGCCTATCATTTTACTTTCCAGGCTGTGTTGGTGTTCTCTTTATGACTGTAACTGTATATTAGAAAGTTGTATTTGTCAAATAATAGAGATCAGTTTGTGTGTTTTCTCACCAAAAACCATGTTGTGCTTCTCCCTCCCTTAGCTCTCACCTCCCCCTTGCACGTAATTTTGTAAAATGTTGGCAATTTTGCACCCCCACTTTCAGTACATGAACTGAAGTATAAAACTGGGTAGTTTATGGAATAGATGTGCTGTACATGAGAAGAAAATCAGAGGTTGTTTTTATACCTTTAGTCTGTACATTAGGATGAAGTGAGCCTGACTTGACAATGCCCCTCCATTTCATTAGCTGGCTCTGGAAGGACCCTGCATGCCTTTTTTTTTTTTTTTTTTTTGGATGTAGACCAGGAGAATTGATCCTGAGTTTGCTGAGCTGATAAAACTTCTGAATGCTGTATGGAAATGAACTGACACAAGAGTGGGATTTAGGGAGGGGATACGAGGGGGGTTCTTTGAACCAAACTCTTGCTATAATTAGGATCTCAGAAGTTGCCTTCTAAGCTCTATTGAGCTATTGATTGATTACAAAGAAACTTGAAGGGAATGGGTTTCATTAATTTGACCAAGTATTAAAAAAAGTAACACTGTTGACTCTTCAGTGGATAAGCACAGGGACCCACCTTGAGAACGTGGTGGTGAAATGAGGGAAATAAGCCAATGCACTGGTAGGAGCAGTCACTTTCTAGAACATTAGGATGTTGATGGAGAGCTTCAGTGGGCTCTGAGAGCTGCATATTCCATCCCATCCTGATACCCCTGAGCAGGTGGGTGTTGGGCTTTCTCAAAAAGCAGAAGTTTTTTAACTGTAAGTACAGGAAATGTCTGGAAGGCACAGTAAATTACAATAAGTTGAGAATACAAAGGCTGTGGGTGCTGATGGAAACCATCTCTTGCCCACAAAGTCACCATTGTGGCAGTTTGAGTTCATGTGTGGTGTTAAACACTCTGCAATTTGGAAGACAACCTTACATCATCGCTTCAGCAGCCATGGGAAGTTTCATCCTGCAGAGTTGGAAAGGCACCAAAAGGATGGTCTGTGATGCACGAAAAATCTGGAGTTTGGAGGCTGTCCATTGGTGTCCTGATATCATCATCCCTCTCTTTGTTCAGAGCTTTAAATAAAAAGGTCACACCAATTTCTCTTTATTTAGTTTCCTCCTCCCCCTGGGGATTATTAATGGCCCTGAGGCAGATCCAGTCTCTCCTTTCATTTACTGCTCTGGGGACTGGATTCTGTACCAGACCAGTGGGAACAGAAGTTGGCTAGTAAAAAATTAAGGAAAGCAAACTTGCTCATACTCCTTCTATCTGAACTAGTTCTGTGGGTATTTTGAAGCAGCAGTTTGCAGTGCTGACAATTTGTGAACTTAACCCCTGCAACTCGTGCTGTGCAATTCTTTGGTACCTAAAAGAGCATTGAAAATTTTTTTTTTCTTTGAGCTTTTTTAGTAATTTCATGTTTAATTAAAGATATTGAACACCTTAAGGCTTTTACAGATCGTTCCCTGTATCCGAAACGTCCTATTTTAATATGCATTTTGTGCATTTTCTTCATCTACCTTCTACTTTTATCTTAGCCAATGACAGTGAGATTCCTAAGGCTACTTTCTCTTTAAGGGAATACTGCTTACATAAATAGTCCTTTATACCATCTCCTTGTTTTATAATATTAATTGTTTATCAGGAGACAGGAAATATTCCATAGAAAATGTGTTTTCCTGCTTGTGCATGCCTTGTTACTATTTCAATTATGCAGATTCTTGATGCTGTGGAAATTTGTGCTTGATGACGCCAAGGCAGCTGCACGTTGTTAGCATTGTAGGCTGTCAGATGATCATGTGGGATTCTTGCAGCATGCAACATTCAATAGGATTGAAAAAGGGCTTTTGATGCAAGGCATAGCTTTCGGAATATATTTGTGCCTTTTAGTTAGCTAATAGAAAATCATAATTTATTATCTTTAAATTTAAAATGCTGCCTCATTTTTCTTCTGGTTGGTTTCATTTTGGCTTCACTAGAAGATGCATCTGGTACATCCACGATTGAGGAGTTTATTAATGATACTGTCGTTCAGTTCACTTACTTTTTTTCCTTTTAGAGTCCTAGCTAGCCCACAGATTACATGATCACATGTTCATCCAGTCATTCATATAGAACACAAACCACCATGCATGATTTCTTCTTCTTTCTTTTTCCTCTCTGCCTTTTTTATTCATTTTAAGTTGCTTTGTCATGTTCTCTTTTACCATCCAGCTTAGTCTTTGTCTTCCCCTCGCTGCTATTTGTTCTATATTTTCCCATGCTTGGTTACTGCAATATTATTTGATTAACGGGCTGTGATGATGATGAACCTGCACACTGGAGGAGCAGCTACTACAGTGGTGATGAAGGGATGTAATAATGGTCGCTATCCTCGGAATTCTCTCTACAGTGACTGCATAATAGAAGAAAAGGCAGTGGTCCTGCAGAAAAAAGACAATGAAGGATTTGGATTTGTGCTCAGAGGGGCAAAAGGTATGTGCTTCTGTGTGTGAGTGTGTGTGTGTGTGATGTGCAGTGGCATGAAGAAATTTATACATCTCAGAATATAAGCAGGAATTATTCTTGGTGCACTTGGTTGCTAGACAACAGGATTCTCTGTATGCTATACTACTCCGATGGATTTCAGTGCCTTCTCTCTGAAGCAGTTTGCATTTTTACATGGGAGAAGCACTGCATAATCGTTTGGGGGGAGAAAGTTTTGCCTGTATTTTTCTCATGCTGCTGGATGTAGTATTTTGCCATTAATCTGTTCTGTTGTGCAGTTTACTTAACTGTGGGAAGCCTGCTTTCCTCATAAAAACTGCTGCTTTATTTCAAATGCCAGCCTGATTGAATAGGGCTGTGAATAGGAATAGACAAGAGAGGGATGTTTTGTTTAAAATAGGTGTGGATCTTCTGCAAGGTGACATTGGTGCAGTTTTAGTATGAAAATATGATCTTTTTTTATATCTTGAGAAGCTGCACGTATGTTGCATGGCCTGTAGTGTGCTCATTTTTAAAGCTGTTCATATGTTAAGCTGCACAGCACTTCTCTGTAGGCTAAAATCCATCACAGTGGCATTCCTACCAGTTAAAAAAGGCATTCTATTTAATGCTTTGCTTTTTAACTTGCAGTGCAGTTTGCTCCCTTTGTATTTTAAAAAAGAATATATATAATGTGATGGTATGTCCCATCTCTTGCTCCCCCTCATTTCACATGGGTTCTCCCTTGCCTTGCTTGAGCATGAAAATTATTCCATGTCTTCATTCTTGGGACATGGCTTTTGCTTTCCCTGTTCCCCACCCCTCAAGCTAGACCAGTGCCACTGTGGATTTGCAGGGCAGGGAAAGCTTTGCCAGTTTTAGCCAAATGAAATGTCTGGAGTTGAAGCAGGGAAGCCCAAGGCACTGCCTTATCTCTGAGTGTTCGTGTGGGTTATCAGTGCTTTGAGCAGGGCTCGCTCCCTCTGGCTGAGCCCAGTGGTTTCCCCCAGATTTTCTCTGTAGCAGCAGGGGCAGCTCAGGTGAAAGACCCAAGGACTTTTCTGCCTGTGTGTGTACGTGACACAGAGGGGCAGGCAGGGCTGTCACAGGGTCAGCTGTGCCTCCTCTCCTAAAAAGTGGTCTCTTCTTTGTTATGCACATCTAAATTTAGGGGGGGAAAAAAAATTCTGGTTGATTTTTTTCATGCTTTGCCACCCATCCCATCCCCCTAGTTTGGCCAGATGCTCTCTCCTGGCTCCAGCACATAATTCATTTTTAGGTGGATGTTGCCAGAGTTACAGCATTCTGCCAGGCACACAAAAGGGTTACTTGAGCCAATACTGAATATCCTGGAATATCAGAACCCAGCTATTGCCTGGTGCAGCTTGATGTGGTTTGTGTCAGGAAAGGAGCAGGTATTTGCCCCTCTGGAAGGAAGACCTGTGGCTTGCTATTGCAGGGGGATTGCACTCTGTCCCCAGCATCCTGATCTCCTGTGAGGCACATCCCTCTCACTTCCAGCACCCACCATTTTTTAACCCTAAATTGGAATGACCAATGATAGGCCTGTAGTCAAGTGGTATTTGCAAGCACTCCATAACTTTCTTTTTTTAATGTGGTATTTATTTTTAAAGCTGACACACCAATTGAAGAATTCACCCCAACTCCAGCCTTTCCTGCTTTGCAGTACTTGGAATCTGTGGATGAAGGGGGAGTAGCATGGCAAGCTGGCCTGAGAACTGGAGACTTTTTGATCGAGGTAGGAGATCCTGAAATTTGATTCTCAGTGCTCTGTTGGGGAAAGAGTGATGTTCCTGGTGGAGAATTGACTCTGGAAAAAGTGTGGGATGCCTCTGAGCAGCAAGTTCTGTGGGCTAACACCAGTGATGTGCTTCACTTGATCAATTTAAAACTTCATGCAGCATTCAGGAAAGCAGTGACAGAGAACAATGGTCAAGCTGACTGGGAATTTTCTGGTTGTTCTTTTTGTCCTTTGGGAATGCACTCTCAGAGATATCTGGGAGGTTGTAGTCTTCTGTCAGTTATTGAAATTTAGATTAATTTCAGTATTTACTGTGGGCTATCAGTTCTGGTTTCTTCTAAATATTTTTGGGGAGTAACCCAAATTAGTGACTTTTTATGCAACTATTTCTGCACTCAGAAAGATCCATGGTCCAGTGGCGTTTAGTAACCATGGAGAATAAAGCAAATTACTTTGGCTTGAAATTGAATTTTTCCAACACTACACTGAAATACAAAAAAAAAAAGCAATTAATGTTATTGCAGTATAAGTTACTTTATTAAAAGGGTACATTTAAATAATCTCTTCATTCATGCCAAAAATATCTTCATGTTTGATATTTTGGAGGATTTTTTTGTTGGCATTTTAGGTTTTGTTTAAAAAGTTCGTTCTCCTTTTGAGTGTTGCTGGGCAGTCTACAGCAAAATCATGATTTGGGATTTTTCTTTCTTTTCCCCCCACAACCTCTTGATGACCAACAAAAGGATGCTGTGGTCCTGTGAAATTGGGTACTGAAAATAGGTCTTTTGGGATGGATTGGTCAAGCCTTGTCTGTAGGATCTATTGATTTTACGTGATTTGATGTCTTGTTCTTCAGGCCCATGTATGGTTTGGTAAAATACTTCTGATGTTACAATGTTTATTCCTGCAGAGCTGGCTTTTGCATGCGGGAGAGGGTACAACACGCAGCTTTTTTTGGAGCGTGCCTTGAACTCCCATGGTGATTGAATTTAAATAGTTGCACCACTTCCTCACACTGTAGCCGTGAAAGAACAGGCTTTGCAGGCTTCTAAAGTAAATAGATATGCATTTTTATCTCTGTCTTCAAGCACATTTCCCTTGCTGTTTGTTTACTTAAGGAGAAGCGTTTAGTGTTAGAGACCAGCTTACAAATGGAACTGCTGCGATCCCTGGGCAGGGATCCTGCCAAAGCTCTCCCTGTTCCTCTTAGGTGGGGCTTTGAAGCAAGGCTGTATTTTTAGAGGTGGGTTTCTTGTTAGGCTTTTAATCCACGGGAAGTATGAAGAGTCTCTACTGGCAGATTGCACAGATAGAATGGATGGTGAACAATGTGCAATTTAATTCATTATGGAATGACAAATATGCTCATGGATTTTTTAAAGATCTCTGATGGGGTGGAAGAAGGCTGGGTAGCTGATTCTGCACAAAGCTTTACTGTTTTTTTGGCAAATGAGAGAAGAATTATAATTAATTGTCTAGACAATTTACTCCTAGCCTTAGCTTAGAAGAGCAGCTAAACATGCACATACAGTGCTGAATCAGGAGCACGTTAATCCATACTCCAGCATATTTGTAATTAATTCTGAAAGAAGCCATTATTACATGCAAATCAAATCCATTTCTGTGTAATTTATGTTCATCGGGGTTATTCCATTCTGAATTTTGCAACTTAATTAAGAGGTTATGATAATCCTGAGAAATGACAACTTGGCTGTTGCAAGAGACTTTTCTGTTGGAGAAAGGCAGGATTTTTTTTTCTGTTTTATGGCCAACATGCAGTGCACAGCCCTGGCTGGATGGAGAAAGCCATCTTTAGAGATATTAACAGTGATGCAAGAGACTGTTGAAATAGAAGTCCACCTGCACTTGCAGGAATGCCAAGCTACTTTGTCTTTTGTGTTGAATGAAAAGATTTAAATTTACACGCCAGCAAGTGGTTGTATGCCCTGGTGTAGTCAGCCTGCCTTGCTGCTAAATGATTTCTCCCATGACTCTGAAGTTTATGCTGCTGTGTGTAAGTGCCACCTCAACCATTTGTAAGTAATATCAGGCATTTATCATAAATGTCACATGAATAATAAAAGAGTTAATGGGCAACCAGGATCCTAATTAGTGCTATCTTTAGCATTCGTGGCAGGCGCTGGGTGTTATGGGGGGGAGAGCTCAGTTTGGCAGGGGGCAAAATGAGAGGCAGAGCAGATGCTTCATTCTTGCTTCAGGAGATTTGGTGGTTCAGGGTCATGGAGATGAGGGGAACCTCACTGTGGAAAGACAGGTTTGACAGGGAGATATAGATCCTTTCTTTGCAGAGCAGGAGGGCAGGGCATCATTTCTTTGTGTACAGTTATGGTCTGGAATCTTCTGGAGGAGGGAAAACTTCAGTATCAGCTATGAGACATCATAATAATTCATGTTTGGGGTTGATATATGTGGAGCAGAACAAATAACAGATCCATACAAAAAAGGAAGAAAAGGTTTTGCTCCAGCAGATAAATGGAGTAGGGATTACCTGGAACAGCTGGCATTGTATCATATGACTGAGTTTTCATCAAATGTGCAGTTCCTGATTTGTCCAACCTGTACAACTAATTTTAACATGAGACTTCAGAGATGAACATTACACTTGCCCTTGGAAACAGTGCTCAGAGAGTCTCCATGGAAATTTCTGACAGTGTGTGGTTTGTCTCCTCCTTGCTTCAAACCCAGCCGTGGTTTTTGTGATAAAAATTGTAAAGTGTGTAGTGGCTTTCCTGGATAGAGCACAGGGCAAATGTACTGGAAAAGTGCAGGAGTAGTTTTAGAGCTGAAGGAGTGAGGTAGAGGCAGCTGTCAATAGATGTGGATTTTCATAAGCAATTTAAGCGATGCCAATTCAATATGATTTTTTTCTTAGCTTTGATGAACAGTCAGAAAACAGGGATGGTTATGATTTGGTTGTTATAGATGACATTTTACAGCTTGCCTTATGTGTTATTTTTCACTATTTTAGTTGATGTTTTCTTGAATCTTGATATCAGCCTGATTCAAAAGATAGATAAAAGTAAAGCAACATATTAGGCCAAGTGCTAAATACTGCAGTCTCCATTAGAAAGGGGTTAAAAAACTGCAAGCATCACTAATTCCTTTGTAGGTCATTACTAACTCATCAGTGCCTGGATTTCTAGACTATAACTGCTCAAGTTTGGAAAAATTCAGAGAGTTCTGCCTTGAGACATGACTTAAGGTGGGGTTGTGTTGGAGATTTGCTTTGATGACACAAACAAGTCTAACCATTTTTGAGTAAATAAACCCATTAAACAAGAAGGCCTGTTTTAACTCAGAATAGGTTTGTGGAGGGTTTTTAGTGTGGTAGGATATAGAGTGTCTTAAAATTAACTCCCAGTGGATTACTAACTATTTGTTCTTCTTGTCCCCATGAGTGTGCAGCTGTTCTGCAGGTGTTGCCTGATGTGGCTCGTGGGGATTTTCCCTGTCACACAAACAATAATGTTACACTATCAATACTCAGAAAGCCAAGTTAATTCTGCAATATTTTACCAGAACAATGCATTTGTTCTCTAAATGAGGCATTGCAGTTTGCATTATTGTGCCGTAAAATCTCTTATTTTTCTAGAGAAATTGAAATGTTATTGTCTTTGGAATAGCATAGCTGCTTATTTACATTCCAGTTAATATGTAAACTAGATAAACCTGATGAATTATTCATTTAAAAAATAAAAACAAAAGGGCAAAATTCAAGGTTTAATTTGAGGATAAAAACCAGAGATGGTAATAGAAGAAATGTCATCATTTTGCTGCAGAACTCTTCAGCTGGTACCTGTACTAAAACATGCAAAATATCTGTAGTATAACTGCCTGCATTTCTTCATCCTCAAAAGCTTATACAATTTACTAGTACAAACTTTTCTTTAACTGGTTTTCAGTAGAAAATAAAAAAATTATTACAGCATTATTTTATCATTGTATTAAAGATATCTGTCCTCTGACTGCATGTAAGAAGTTGCAATAGACATTTAAAAAATCTGAAATATTAAAAAAAACCAAAACAACCCAACTTCATACACAAAGCCTATTTAGGAACAGGCTACTAGTTTTATTCCAGTAAGCACTTTATACAAACTTGAAAACAGCTGCAGGAAGCAAACTTTGGACTTTATTGTTGTAGCTTAAACTCTAGTAATTATTAATATTTTTAGCAATGTTATAGCTTACATTGGTATTCAGTGGTGGGGTGAATTAGTGGTTTTACAAAGCCAGCTATTACTGATTCCAATCCTTTTAGCAAGAGAGAAACCTTCCCATCCTTTGATAATCTTCATTAATTACCCTCTGGGTGTGCTTTCTGTTCTTTCTAGTGTGAATTCTACTCGCTTCTACCACCAGATAGAATCTAATTTCTTTTTTTTTTCTCCTGGGCAGACTCATGAGAACCATGATACTTTTTTCTCTCTTGGAAATAAGTGGAGGCCTTGTTAATGGCTTTGTAAGAACCAGGAGTCTCACGTTGCAGCTGAAAGTTTGCCCCTCTCCTCCCAGCAGTATGGACACCAGCTCCGTGCAGTGCTTAACAGGAGTGCTGTGTGTAGGAGGAAGAAAGCAAAGCCAACATTCTCAGTCCATTTCTGAGGGCTGGATTTAGCTCTCACACTTAGGCCTTTCTGGGGGACCAGCAGAGGCAGGTCCACATTGGTTCAGTGTCTTGCAGGAGGATTTTTTTGTTGCCAGCTTGGCTGCTGCTCCTGCCCAGCCAGGGAGCCTCCTGTTTGGCAGGAGAACAGCCAGGCTGGGAGCTGCTCTGTTCCTAGACAGCACCTACTCTGGGCTTGGATCAACTCTACAAACATCTTTTTAATGATGAGGGGTTTGCCAAAGCTGCAGCAGCACTGCAGTGTTCGAGCTCCTGGAGAGGGAGTTCCTGGCCAGGACAGGGGCTTGGAACTGAGTGGGCTTTGGTTCCTTCCAACAAAAACCATTCTAGGATTTTTTATGTATGTACATAGCACCAGGCTGGGCACCACTGTTTTTAAATCTGTATATTTAAGTGGCACACAGTTTGATTTAACCAGCCATTAGAGGAAAAAGCTTATTTCTATTAACCAGTTACTCATCATCCTCTTGGTGACATCTGTAAATTATGTCTATTAAGCACCAGCAAGCCCCAGACACTGCCTAAAATGCAAGCTCTCAGACTCCAAAGAAAACTTTCTTCCTGTTTTGCTTTTGGAATTCTCCTAGCTACAGATGTACTGGAGGGTTGGGACAATGGGCTCTTGGAAAAAGAGCAGCTGTGGTACAAGTGTGGAAGAGCCTGGTGTATCTGTGCAGCATCTGACTGGGGGAATTAATTTTTTTCACTTAATGGAGAAGTGTTTTACTTTTTCTCCATTTAAACTTGGTAACTGAGGGCTTGGGTTTGTTTGGGTTTCTTTCCTTAATTTGTTTTTAGTGGATGGTGGCACCTTAATGACATTATTGTGCCCTCAGAGTGCTTTGGATGTGCACAAACCCACTGTACATAACTGTTTCTGATTGTTATTTTCTGTTTTTCCCATGTATCCTCTAACCCATAGGAAGTGATCAGTGTGCTCATTAAAAAGAGGAACAAATTTCGGTTAATTTTTAAAATACATTATTAAGACTGTTTTCTTTTTGACATAGATAGAACTGGGCAGACAAAAAATAATTTGGTTCTTAAAGGATCTTGGTTATTCACACACAAGCAAGTAATATGCTTAAAAATAAGAAAAAAGAGCAGACAAATATGAAAGCCCTTTGCTTTCCAGGCTGTGAGCAGAACTGAGAAGCATTTTCCTTTAGTCTTGACACTCAGTGAGGTGTATACTGGGCTTCTGGTTCCCCAAAATTTAACAAGTAGCTCTTTGAAACTCAGAGCTCATTTTTATGCTTCTTTGAGAGGAGGATTTGCTAGGAATTGTGATAACACCAGCAACATGCAGAACTAACTCTGTGTCCATTCAGTTCTCCATTTTCAGTTTTAAGGAATTTTGGCCTGGATGCTGCAGTATTTTAGCAGAATTTCCTGACATTCCTATCCTGAGGGATTCTGCCAAAGCTCGTGGGATTGCACGTGGAGTGTGGAGATATCCACAGGGAGCTTTCTGACTCCTAGTGAATATGAAAACCACCGTTTCCCCAAATTCCTACTACAAAATCCTCTAAAAATAGCAAATTTGTATAAAGTTAAGCTGCTTAGTATAAATAGCCAGTTCTTGGCAACCTAGAAGCCATCCAGTGGCATCCAGCCACCTTGGCCATCCTGTGATTCACATAAAGCTCAGCTCTGGATGGTCTTCACTGGTGCAGAAATCTGTCTAGCCTCTCTTCAAATAGCACAGGAATAATGCATCTCTTCCATTTCCAGCTCTCAGGTGTTGGGGTTAAGTATTAAAACTAACACCAAATAAATAAATGCCATTTTTGCAGTGTGGTTGGGCAATTACCACGAGACATTCTATTAAAATTAATTTCCCTGAAGGCCGTTGGCTTTTTTTAGTCTCTGGATACTATGGAAACCTGCTTGCTGGATTGGAGCTATATGAAAAACACTACTTGTGCCTGGTATTTAAGGGGAGAAAATACCATTTCTTTTAATTGCAGGATGTTGCTACAAACCTGCAAAGCTGCAGGTGAGGGTAAGCAGATGAATTGTTTCAAATGGTGGACAATGAACCGGCAAACTCCTATTGCTTAGGACAGAAGTAATCTAAAAATCTGGAATTTTTCGTTCTTTATTTTCTTTGTTTTTCCTTTTTCTGGGGGAGGTGCATGCATCTTACAAGCAGCAGAAATACTATCACCTGTTGTGTCATGGTTTCTTCCTTTGTTTATGGACAGTTTTCTTTTTCCTGTTCTGAGACTGCCAATCAGTTTGTCTGACACTGAAATGCTCAGTTCACCTGCTGGTTGTGTTTCATGAGCCACAAGTCTGTGCAGAGGTTAAAAGGAAGAGTAGGAACATCTGATCATCATAGGCTTCATGAGCAGTAACCTTCCCTATCTCAAAAATTCAAGTTTTTTGAAAAAATAGCTTCACTCATGGACCCCTACTAGGAAAACATATCTGTGCTATTATCTCCAAATTGGAAAAAGCAAATGAGAACTCTGTAGGTGGATATGTGGTGTATTTATGTAGGGGTTTTTGGTTGGATTTCCTCAGTGTCACCCCCTTTTAACCTTTACTGTGGAATGAGGTTCCTAAGCTGTTCTCGAGGTTTCAGAGGGGTTAAATAAATCCCTCATGTTGGTACACACAGCAGGCTCCCCACTGCTTCTGTGTGGGTGCTAAGAACTGCAGAAACACTTGATTTGAAGACATTCTGAACTTTTGGGTCTGATCTAGCAGAAGCTCTACGTTCCTTTGATTAATATTCATTTTATATCAAATCTCTAGCGTGTGTCCTCTACAGAAGACTGGGTTCAGATTTAATCCATTAATTGCTTAAAAAAAAAGCAGGAGAAGGCTTCCTTCCCTATTGCTATTCTCCTGCTAAGATGGCTAATGGTAAATACATGGGAATATTCAGTGTTGGAGTTATCCCAATAAATGCTGGCCATCCCACTTAGAGCTGCTGTGCTCCTCTGAAATTACTGTGCAGCTCTGCAGGACACCCATAAGGGAGAAGGTGGCTTTCCAAGGAATCCCTGCCTAGTTTTTTTTCCTCTACCTTCAAAGCATTTCCCATGCCTTGTGACTGTATGGCTCAGCAAATTCATCTAATAAGCAAATTGAAATGTACTTTAAATCAATCAGATTAGAAATAACATTTTACATCCTGTTGTGCCACTGATAGGAATCTTCAGAGATTCCTGTGTACAACAATGAAGGATAATAATCATTTATCATTTCCTCATTTTTGCCTCATATATTCTGGCAGCTGTCTGGGGAGGTGGATTTCTTGTTCTCATCTTGTAGAAAGTTTTCACTTGTTAGAAAAACATAATTTTTCTATGGTCAAAATAGGCTCTCCTGTGTTGTCTTCATGGCCAAGTGGTGACTCCTGTGTTTTGGGTTCTGGATGTGGCTGCACTTGAAGGTCTCTGAGAGCTTTGCTGATCAGAGCACTGGAAATTGTCCAAGCAAATGCATGGAAGTTTCTCAAGAATGAGTGCGTAGGATGATAGGATAAGAGTAGGTACCCAAGTGTTCCTTTATTTGCTGCTGAAGAGAAAATTTGAAAGCATAGAAGTTCATAAAAAGAAGTAATGGAAAGGTTTATTTACAGCCTGTTACAAAAAGGGTTGGTTCTGGACAAATATCATACAAAAATCTGCAGAGCAGATACAAAACTCTTGCATTGATTGTGTTGTATTTTATTAGAAAAAAAATACAAGCACCAAAATCCAAGAATCCTTTTTTATTTCACCACATCAATCTCCCTGGTTTTTTTTTTACTGCAATTCCTTCTTCCAGAACTGTTCTCCAAACAACTGCTATTGTTTTTAATGGACTCAACCTGTGACTTTTCAGCACCAGATAGATTTGTGAGAAGCCATGGTCATTGCTGACAGGCTTGTGAGTTGTTAACTGCATCTGGTGTATTTATTTACACGGGGGATGATTATGGCTCACTTCAACTCCTAAATTAAAGAGGAAATTGTTTTTAAATGACCAGCAAAACATCCATTGTAATAATTTTGTGAAAGTTTCTTGGGTTTTTATTGTCTAAATATGCCTTATTGACTGTGCCTATTTTGGAGCTGGCTGGTACAAAACTAGATAGATTGGGAATGGAATTGAAGATGGGTTTTGTCTTGGAGTAGCTCTTTGGTTCCCATAATTCCCTGTGCAATTTTAGAATAGTTTGGAGATATTTAATAGAAATCATGTGCACACCTCAAAAAGTGGTGTGGTTCTTCAGAGCTGGAAATGATGGAGGCAGCTGTTATCCAAGACTCAAAGACTAGAAATATTCATCTCCAACTCTCCTTTTCCTGCAGTTTTTTCCTGTTTCTTTGTATCCCAAGCAAACTTCTGTAGAAGTGCTGTTCAGAACTTTGGTCCTTTTGCTCCTTTCTCATGGTATGGCCCTGATTCTGGGTGCCTGAACTCGTTCCTGTTTGGTCTCCCCAAGGGATTGATCGAGGTGGTTTTCTCTGGATGGGTCTTGCTCCACGTGTAAAGGTGTGAAAACCTCAGGCCGGAGACCTGGTGTTCCTCTTTGGCAGCTCTGAGAGTAAAGAAACTTGCCCATGCCTTGAATTGTAGCAAATGATGCCAGATTGGGCAACTGCCGCCATTTGGAGGATATGACAGCCACTGCCCCTTCCCCCAAGGGACAGGACAAGAGGAAAGGGCCCCAAGTTGGACCAGAGCAGGTTTAGATTGGATATTCAGCCAAATATCTCCCCAGAAGGAGGGGCCTGGAGCACTGCCTAGGGCAGTGGGGGAGCCACCATTGCTGGCGGGGTTTAAAAGCCGTGTGGAGGTGGCACCTGGGACATGGGTCAGTGGTGGCCTTGGCAGTGCCGTGTTAGTGGTTGGACTCAGTGACCTTTGAGGGTTTTCCCAACCTAAACCATTCTCTGGCTCTGTCCTTGCAAAGAAGTTGGGATAACTTGCAGGGGTTTAGGATTCTGTGAGGCAGTTCCAGATTTCTGCAGTTGCCTTATCCCAGTGCTCATGTTTCAGCTGCCTCACTGGAACTGGAAAAGCTGGATTCAGAACATTCCCATGGTGGGTGAATCTTCTAATGGCTGCATGTGGTGGCTGGATCCTCTCTGAACTATTCAAAGCAGCTACAATAAATCTTGTCATTCAGGCACTGACTTGTTCTTGTCCTTTTCCAAGGCAGATTAAAATGAAGGTTTGATTCATTTTCAGTAGATCTTGGAATCTTTTAATGTTAATATTAACTGTTGCTGGAATAGGAAGGTTGTACGGGTGGGTTTTTCTTCCATCTCTGAAGGGATTATGTAATGGGTAAATTCCTGTCTTTAACCTTAGAAAACAGGGAAGGGTTTGGAACATAAAAATGGAACTGGTACAATATTTGACACTGTTGTAAAAGTCACCGAGAATAGGTTTTCCACACAGGAATGTTGCCACCTTCCTGACATTACAGAGGAATTTTTAATGAGTGAAATTCCTCCTCCATTTGCATACTAACCCATATCTAATTGCTGGATTACTATTGAAGCTTCAGCTTGACTCTCTGAATATTAAAAAACATTTGATATTTTAAGCAGTTTTATATTTTCTGTTTTGCTGCTCTTAATGTACAAATGAATTTCATTAATCCAATTTACATGTTTCTAAAGACCTTTTGATGTAGTAAGATGTAAAAGTTGTTTATTTTTAATTTGTTTTTTTTGGTGACAATCTTATATGCAAAACTGCTGCTGCCAGGCAATTATCCACCCAGATAGTTTTAACACAGTTACTCATAATCAGCATAGATCAGTGACATGACAGCAGTTTTTGGGAGATGTATGACCCATTCTAAGCTTTAACTTTCAAATTGGCATGGATGTGCAAATCCACATTTAGAAAACTCTTTTTCTTACTTATTTGTCTCCATGGGAAAATATCCAGGGTTTGTTGTTTTTTGCTTTTGGTCTTTTTTGGCTTTGTTTTTTTCTCTTCTAATATCTCAATTTTATCATATTCTATAGACAAGGAACATTTTTCTTCCCGCTTTGGATTTTGGTTTTCAGTCCATAGGGATCCGAGTAAAGAAATGCTGTCTTCAATAAAATATGCCATGTTTGCACAGCAATTTCTTTATTGTTCTGCAGTAATGTCTTTGGGAGAAGTGTCTCTTTTGAATTATTATTTTAATTAGTTTTGATTCACGTTGGTTCCTGTTCTCTTCTGTGCACACTGAGAACCGTCTCAGCACAAAGTTTACTCTGAAAACTGCCCTGTTACAGTGACAGACATTAAAAAAACACTTGGTCTGTAGTTGTGGGGAGGTTCCTGCCCATCTGGTCCTTCATATACTAAGTATAAAATGAGATCTTTGGTCTGCGGACTTGAGAATTTGCATAATGTGGAGTTTGGAGTGATGTGTGCAAGCTTAGGCTCAAAAACCCATTCCCAAAGGATGCTCCTGCTCCCTGCAAGCCCTGTCTGCTTCTAGCACAGGAAGGGGTTGATTTTATTTGATGCTTTCAGTATAGAAAATCTGTATTTACAAGGTTTTGTAAGATCCAGTCTTGCTGCCCTCTGCTCATCTTTTGATAAGTTCAGCTTTGAGTGTTTCATTCTGATTTGGAGTAAGATCCTCCAAGTAGTGGATGAGCTGCTATCAGACAGGCAGAGAGACCAAAAATAGATGAAATGTAATCCCAGCATACTTCTCTTCATTTGTCAATCTTCTTGCTAATGAGGAAAAATAAATCAGGAAGGAAAACTCTTACAAATGTATTCTCAAACGTTGAAAGAAATGGGGAGAAAACAAGAAAATGGGGAGAAAAGTGATTACAAATTGTTTTGGTTTTTTTCTATCAGCCTACTGATACATTTTGATGCAATGGTTTAACAGAGTGTGAGATGTTTTGTGATGCAGAATAAAGCTTTAAGATATCAACCTGAGGATTAACTTTGTATTTGCAATTTAACACCTTTGCTGAATGGCTCTCTTGGGATTTTAGAATATATTAGGAGTGGTTGAAGGAAGAAGGTTAGACTTGGAATTACAGAACCTCATTTAAGATGTAATGTTTACTAAACTTACTGTGCAAGGTAGAAAATGCATGGCAACTTATTTCCAGAAGGAATAAAGACTCAGAGCTATGCAAATCAAAATAAAATAGTGGTTTTTTTTTTTTTTCCTCAGAAATTTTGTAGAAATTATTTCAGTCTTAAGGACTTCAGGTCAGAGCTGGGCACAAAACCGAGGGCCTGGTTGTCCCAGGACAGAGACACAAATGCTCAGAGGACACTCAGGCAGGAATGTAAGTTGGGCTGGATAAATCCAGTCCATGTGTTTCCACATAAATACCAGTAGGAGGGCAATGGCAGTACATGTTTTGAAAAATTGAACGTTTGAAAATTGTCAGATTTATGGCTTTGTATCAAGGCACTGAATCACTCAGAGATTATCAACGGTAAAAAATGGGAGTTAGACTGCTAACATATTGTTTATATGTGGGAAAAAGCATAAATCCAGCATTTTCCAACATCTGGGAAGCCTGGCCAATCTTTTAAAAATTATTTTGGTTACTTAAATTCCTCACTTTTGGAGGAATTCTTAAAAGGGTGAAACCATTGATTGTATTTGTAACATTCTTATTGCTCCATGTCTTGTCATCCTGATGTTAGTGCCAGATGTCCCCTCGGATTCCTCTGTCAGGGACTGCAGATAACCCCATGGTTCAAGCAGAGATATCCAAATTCTGCATCTCATTTCAATCCCAGAATAAACTTCAGAACCCAGTAACACTGAGAGAGCTGGAACAGAACAATTCCAGTCCGACTCCCTGAAGTTCTGTCACGTTTTCTGGGCGTTCCTGGGGCTGTGGTCTGGAGAGATCCCTTTTCTCTGAGCTTTCCTTGTGGCAGTGGGAGCCTGAGCTGGATGGAGCTGCCTCAGCCACCATATGTATCCATCTCTTCAGGCTGTTCATGTTTTGTGGCAGCTTTGGCAGCCTGCTGGGATTTTTCTGAGTAATGCAAGTGGTGAGGAATGATAATAACAATACTGTTAACCCTTTGATTTCTCAGCCAGCTGGGAGGGTGATTTTGGGGAGCAGAGCCTCCCCTGCCCCCCTTTTCCCTGTGCCCCTCCAAAAATGCACCAATGAGTACGTGTTAGGAAGCCTAAATAGAGACCGGGATATGAATAAGCTTTCTAAGGAGGTGAGAATATAAAAAAGGAAGATGATATGATTCTCCCTCTGACAATTTTTTTCCAGCAGTTTGAAAAATACAGAGAGTGATTCGTTATTTTCCCCTGTTCCCCTTCACTCCCAAGGTCAGTTAAGAATGGCAAGCGTGGTGGTTAATGCTGACAACCTTTCTCCATCCTTGTCTGGCTCCTACAAGGGAGAGATTTGCAGTTGCAATATAATGCAGCGCTGTGAGCTTTTTGCCTCCTTGGCTGAGGCAAAAAGCTTCCCAACTTCTGCACGGAGTGATTTCCAGAGGACCCTAATCCTGCCCCAGGAGCTGGGGACAGCTGAGTTATGGTAACATTATTAAAATATTGACAGCACATCACTGCCGTGGGGATAGGATTGACTGTATTTGAATAAAGGCGGGGCAGAGGAAGGATGAATAAACACTTCTAATGCAGGGAAATGAACAAAAAACGGAGAAGCACATGGGATTGAATTTCCAGGGAAATTAACAGAAGACCACAAAGGCTGATTATGAGAATCTTCATCAGATTCCTGGTCTAGTGGAAGGTGTCCCTCATGGTAGGGGAGTTGGAACTAAATGCCCTTTAGGATCACTTCCATCCCAAACCATTCCATGATTCTTTGAGATCTCTATGTAGGCCCAGACAATTTTGCCCAAATATCCTTTGGCTGGAAGATGCAGGGTTTTTTTCTGGGAAATGCAGATTTTAGGCTGAGAGCTGCTGCTGGCTGTGCTCAGTGTGCAGGGGAAGGAAGGTCCCTGCTGTTGCTGTGCTGCCCTGGCCTGTTGAGGATCAGCCCCCCCATCCTTGGGCTGGTTAATGAGCTTCCCTGGGCTTCCTGCCTGGCAGCAAACAATGCCACTTCACCAGCTCTCCACTCACCACTAATTGAAGCAGCACAATTATCCAATCCTTGGCCTCATTCCACCTCTGAAATAAAACAGCTGTGTTATAATGTTACCATCAAATTCTTTCTCTGTTATATGACCTAATAAATTAACGGGAATCATGCATTTGTGACTCAGTTTGTCACTAAAATATCCTAATTCCATCAATGGTCTTTTGGATAAATTGCACTGGGTTTGCTTGGTCTGAAAAGAAATTTGGCTGCTCCAAGCCATCCATTCTAGGAGGACTGAGTTGCTGGCCTCTGGGATGCAGAAAAGTAGTGGAAAGAATAGAATATAATGAAATATTTCTGCAAAGAATTGGCTTCACAGAGAAGTGCTGCCTCATCAGTTTAGTGAGAGACACAGGTCAGCTCCTGAGAGCTCTCAAAATTGTCCTGGGTTGGTGTCCAAGGAGCTGTCTGGATACACTTTATGTGGATTGATGGCTCTGCAGAAAGCCTGACCCAGCATGTGGCAGGATAACCCTTGCTACAACAAGCTCAAGGATGAAAAATTTAACAATTCCAGAACAATACCTGTTTTGCAAAATTAAAGCATTCTTCTGAACTAAGCTAAACAGGATTTCTCTTTGATTCTCCAAGTATTTTTATTTGCTCGGAGACTGGAAATTTAGCATCCTTCTACACAGCCTGCCTTAGACACCCTTTAAAACAAAAAATATCTGATTGTTCTTTTTATTTCTTACCTCATTTTTTGTCTATTAGGAGTGCAGCCACCAAAAAGACAGTGTTGTTAAATGGCTTCTAAACAGTGTCACTAAGAATTAGGAAGCCTTAGTTTAAAACTGGAAATATGAACAAGGGAGAAAAGACTTTAACCCTGCAGAGTTAAAAGTCTGTTGTATGGCTCACCAAAATAGATTTCAGGGAAGGAGTAGCCAAAGGCATAAAAAAATCTGATGATAGATGTTTTTCTTTCAAATGTGCCAGAAACAGGGAGGTCTGCCAGAGGTCAGCAGACCTGAAGGATGATGGACCTTTAAAAAGCAGCAGTGTTGAAAGGGAATGTTATTGATGGAGACCTCAGAGGCTTCTTAGTCATAGTCCAACTATGGAGGACTTTGGGATATGGCTGCTTCCTCAGGACACTTAGAGAAACAACCTGAGAACTGAGTCAGGAACGTTCCTGCAGCTGGGGAGCTGGTGCTGGTGTCAGAAAGATTAGAATTGCTAAAAAAGGGATTAAAAAACCCACCAGCCTTCAGGAGCCAAAATTTAGCATTTCATGTTATGGCTCAGGGGCATGGCAGTGTTCAGTCGAAGGTTGGACTTGATGATCTTGGAGGGCTTTTCCAACTTTAGTGATTCCAAAATGGGAAGTCATGTTTTTGGAAGAAATTGGTGGTCGTATGAATAACTGCCTTGGCAGTCTCAGCTTTCATTTGGACATTGGGAAAGATGTACTTGAAAACCAGCTTATCATGTAGTAAGAGAAAAGGACCTTCTGGGATAAGAAATAAAGGGTAGAGATAAATGGACTTACTTCAAATACAGGGAAAAGCAGCACAGTTTTTGAGGGCTGTGCTCTGTGAGCTGTCCTGTTAAATTTGTACAACAATGATCAGATAGAGGATCTTGGGCATAATTCAAAACCAGTAAAGCATTTGGAGCTGAGCTAAAAGAGCAGGAGATGCCAGTGTTGAGTATGTCAAAGGAAGGCACCTGGGGAGGAATCCCCCTAGGCACCAGGACATGCTGGGGCTGACCAGCTGGAAAGCAGCTTTGCAGAGGACTCAGGGATCCTGGTATTTCTGCTTTCTGTTTGTTAAATGTATTTCTGCCTCTATTTCATGGTTGGCTTAAAATACATGCATGCAAAGTGCAAAAGATGTCAGAAATTTTAGTGAGGATAAGCTGCTAAGGGACAGAAGGGGTGGCAGTAAATTGAATTCTTCATGTTTCACGTCAGGTAGCTCTGACACATGGTATAGATGCACATGCATAACAGGGAAATATATTTCATATATCCTAATACTGAGCAAGAACAAAATGCAGCTATTAGTTTGTAAAATATGCCTTTTATTTATTGAGCAAGTGTATGAAATATTTACCTTGTCCTGTATAATGACAATCTCCACATTTTTTTGTGCAACTAGAAAAATACTGTGAGCAAAATTCAACACCGGGAAATGATCAGTGCAGTTTCAGAAGGTTTTCATTCGGTATTAAACACGGATCACAAATGGATCAGTGAGGACAGAAACCTTCCTAAGTCATTCCCTCCTAAATACCTAAATCTCTGCATCTTCAAGAGCAAGGAGAGAGCTGTGAGCAGTCAGCAAGTACAAGATCCCCCCTTGTGTCACCAATCTGTGCCCGTGGTGCTGTTTTACAGCTCCACAGCAACTGTCTCCAAGCAACTGGGAGAAATACCGGGATGTGCAGCCAGGATACAGAACCCGGCGGGGACAGGGCTGGTCAGGCAGCCCTGCACCCCTTCCCACCCAGCCTTGGCTCCTGCCCCCCACTGGAAAAGGCTCCAGCTGCCTTGGAGGTGGCCCTTGCCAGCAGGAAGCAGCAATCCCTGCGGGTGGGAGATGGGATTGGGCCATCAGCTGCCCACGTCAGTCATTTTGCCAAAATAACTCTTCACGCATTCATCGACTCCGCTCCCTTGTCTGTGCCAGTGGGGCTCGGCAAAATGGTATTTTTGCAGCCAACTGACTCCAAACAAGCTCTCAAAACCAAAACAAAGTAGCTGTAGATTGAATCTAATTCACTGCAATCAATATACAACAAAGCAAGAAAATTTATATGTTTAATATCATTTCTCCCCAGCTGCTTTATCAAATTGCAAAACTAGCAATATATGTAGGAAACATCTCCTTTTAAAAGGTAATAATGTACATTTACAGTCCTTGTCCTTCTGAGAAAGCTCATCATTTTGTTATTTGCTGTATTATGTTTCATTTAGGACCCATTCCAATGGCTTAAAAGCTGCAGGAATGTAGCAATCCACTTCCCCCAGTTTAATTCCAGCAGAATATTTGGAATTCTTTGTGGAAGGGAATTGTAATCTATGAAATTCTTGCTACAGAACCTAGTAACCTAAGAGGATTTTTTTTCTTTTTATGGTATAATTTGTGTAGTCATTTGTGTGACTGTTGATTTGGGGTATTATAATTTTGAACAAGTGTTTTGAGATTAAAAGCTTGAGTCATTTTTTAGGGGGCATAAAGAGCTATGAAGAGAGGAGAGGAAAGGAAAGGGAACAAATATGAACTTGCTTTTTGATTTTTAGCTTGCCACTGTTTCTTTTCCCCAGGCCTAAGTTGTCAGGCTTGTGGATGGTGCTGGGACATGCACTGTAAGATTTACCTTGCTTTTCCTCACTTATTCCATTTTTTTTGCTTCCTAAATTCTAAAAAGCTTCCAATGAATGAGTTCTGTTAGTGACCACACATTAATAGCAGATGACTACTCCCATTTTACAGACACTTTCTGTACCGTCACTCATCAGTGCTATTTAAACCAGAGGTACTGCTTTAGTGATCTGAATAACTCAACCCAACAAACTCACTGAAACATGTTTATATCACAGGTTTAATTGCCTTCTCCAGCTGGAATTTTCTAAAGGGAAGTAAAAGCTTCTGGGTAGGAGAATGTGGCAGATCATGCTGCAGAAACATCAATGTGCTGACAGCCCTTCATGACTACTAGCTCCTGTGATTAGCTTCTTTCAGACCATAATTAATATTATTATTCAGTACAAATGTATTATTATTATGCTCCTTTTAAATTCTTCTGTTCATTTTTTATTGCACATAAATGGCACACAGTCAGCATTTGGTGCATACCCAATACATTGGAACTATCCATGTTTTCAAGATGGTCCCATCACATTTGAGAGGAAACGGCCTCAACTTATGCCAGGAGAAGTTTAGTTTGGATATTTGGAAAATTTTCTTCACTAAAAGGGTGGTCCACCCCTGGTGCAGGCTGCCCAGGGCAGTGGTGGAGTCTCCATGCCTGGAGGGGTTGAAAAGCTGTGTGGATGTGGCACCTGGGGACATGGGTTAGTGGTGGCCTTGTAGTGCTGGGGAATGGTTGGACTTGGTGATCTTTTTCCAACCTGGACGGTTCTATAATTCTATGAATATACATATATATATATATATATATATACACATACATGTATATATTTTTTTTCTTTATGCTTGACAAAGAGATTTGAACTGCATCCCACCCATTCCATGATTAGATCTCCATCCTGAGAATATGAGATAGATATAGATATAGATATATATATTCTCTTTCTGTGAATACAGATGAAGCTTTCTCTTTTTCTTCCTCTAGAATATTTTCTGTGTACTGCAGGAAAAAAAGGCAGTTCATTCTCTCTAGCTCTGGGTAGCAGCAGGAGAGGGAAAGCTGCTGGCTCCTGGGGTGCCCCAAGCCTTGCTGTGAGGGATGGGGAGAGCTCTGGGGCCCCTCCAGGGCTGGCACTGCAGGGAGCAGTGAGGAAACTCAAACTCCTCTCCTGCCCTGGTACTTCCTGCAGGGAGAGATGGAAAAGGTGCTGCCAACCTGGAGCTCCCTGCTCCATCCCCACGCTGGCACTGGGAATGAAGCTGTCACCAAATGGATGAGCTTGCTCAGCCTGAAGAGGAGAAAGCTCCAGGGAGCCCCAACTGTGGCCTTCCAATGTTTAACTGGAGCTGATGGAAAGATGGGCACAGATACTGGGGGACAAGGCGGGGATGGATTTAAGCTAAAAGAGGTTCAATTCAGAGTAGATGTGATGGAGAAAGTTTTTGCTGAGAGGGTGGTGAGGCCCTGGAATGGATTTCCCAGAGGAGCTGGGGCGGCTCCATCCCTGGAAGTGTCCAAGGGTTGGATGGGTCTGGAGCGCCCTGGGGTAGTGGAAGGTGTCCCTGCCCATGGCAGGGGTGGAACTGGATGAACTTTAAAGCTCTCTCCCAACCCAAATCATCCTGTGATTCTATGATTTCATTTTGGACTCTCAGCTTTCACCACCAGTTTCATAGCAAACACTGATTTTTTTTCTACACAGACCACTTGTTTTAGTGGTACGTGATGTAGTCGAATTCTGATTATTTTACTGTTCTGTTGACTGAGTTTCTATTTATTAACATAAATTTCTCAGCTTTTCAGAGACAAACTTTTGATTTCCAGGTACTTTCTGAATGTCTCCTCCTTTAATTAGTCATCTATGAAATTAAATTTCACTATTCAAAAACACCCTCAAAAATTAATATCTTGAACCGTAGGCTTATCTGTGTAGCATCCATAATTATTTCCACGTATTTTTTCACAAAACAGATCTAGGTTAATGTCAAGTTCAGCTTCCTGCTATAATTTAAATTTTCCTGGTGTGTTTTTTAAAGACTGCAACTGATAGACATCTTTTATTGAAAGAGCACCAATTTTGCAATTCAATGAAAATGTGAAATGCAGAGCAAACTGTTATCACTGAGGTCACATTAGCTGTGAAGATACTATTTCTCACTGTAGGCATTTAAAAAGTAATATTTTTTAGAAAATACTACTATGGATAAAAAAAAAGATGTGTATAAAAATTATGAAACTTAATTAAAAAGCAATATCCTACCTCATAAAAGATAACTGCAAGACACCACTTGAGTTCAGTGGTTGGCAGGGATACTTTATCAGAAGTTTAAATATCTGCTAAAATTATATTTTATCAGGATTTTTACATCATATCATATTTTTCAGGATTTTAAGCAGCATTTGTTTTACAGTTTTAATGCAATTCACTGCTGACACTGTGTGCACAGTGTTTGCCTCAATTTTTCTCCCTCATATATACTAGCGACTAGAAATAATCTGGAAACACTTGTACTGTGGCATTTGCTTTGACTACTCCATCTTTTTCCCACTTTTCAACACTCAGCTTTTTCTGTTTCAACATCAGAAATGCAGAAGGCAAAGTTGTCCCATTAATTCAATTAAGCTCCTTGCTGTATGAACTTTATTGGCTTTATGTGACTCATTTTGGAGTTTATGTGCATGTATATGCTTTGTCTGCTTAGATTTTTTAAAAGAAATAAAATTAGATGTATCTTGAACTTATAAGGCTTTTCTTTTATGGTTTTCCATGTAAAAGGAACTGAAGAAGACAAAAAATGATTCCTTTAACTGCATAATTAGCTGGGCAAAGGGGCCAATATTATTATTTCAGAGCTCTGAGGTTTGTGTGTTGGCTGCTTTTGGTCTGTGACAATAATAGGGCAGATATTTCATTTGTATATGAGGTCATCAGCACAACTTTGGAGTGGAATAACCATTTTTAGATGAGCCATACAATGACAGGCAGTGTAGTAACAACTTTATTTACCCTGTTTTACCATGTACAGCTTCTTGTGGGATGAAATAGAAGTTTCTCACCAGAACCTACATTTTTGTATCTGCACATTGGAGAAGGCAAAGATCACTGAAGTCCACAGTGTATTTTGAAAGTTTTGCTTTAGCAAAGCACATTTGGATGATTTTACTCTCTCAGTGAACAGCAGTTGAAGTGGGAACTGCTGACAACAAGGTGACAGGAGGCCCACAGCCACTGAAGAATTGAGAAGAAGACTTTGGGGTAGCAAATGTGGGATCTTAGACCAAAATGTGGTTGTAGCCTGAAGTGAAAGACAAATGTCCCTAAGGCGTATGGGAAGTGTTGATAGCCAAGCCCAGCTGAAAAAAATCAATGTGAAGTCCTTTGTAAGCTCTTACATACATGACTTATCCATAAGTCACTTGCAAGATCTGAAATTAGCCTGCACTTAATGAACAAGTGGGATTTATTGCTGGTTTTCTGTGTGCAACCTGTTATTTAGTATCTAGTGCCTTAATTTTTAGAAAGTTTGCCTCCCACACTTGTAACACCTCTGGGAAGGCTGCACCTTTCGCTTTGTGTTTCAGCTTGGCTCTGGGGGAATGTGACAGGAACAAGGCTGTTTGTCTTCTTCTCCCTTCCACCTCCCCAGAGCACTGCCAGCTGCTGTGGGGAGGGTGCCCAGGACCCTGCCATGGATCCTTTCCATCATTCCCTCCCCAACACAGGGCTTGGTCACGTTGGCTGCTCAGAGAATGGACAGGCCGTGTTTTTAACATGCTTATTCCATAATTTTCAAGTCTCTTAGCACCAAAATTTGTAATAAGGGACTATTATGCTATGTAAATATTGTGTATATATTGGCAATGCTTGGAATTATATGGGATTTGCTTTTTCCATGCTGATAAGCATTTTTATTTTTGTTTTCTTCCTTAAATCTGAATGCAGACCAGGAGCTGATGGATAGCATTAATTCAACATCCATCATACCATAGTAGTAGGAAGCAAACTCAGATAAATATTATTTGAATGAGCTTTGACTTTCTTTTTGTTTGTTAATCTGATCAAATATCCAGAGGTTTAATTGCATTCTCCCAATCAGTAACGCTAATAATTATTTTAGTTTTATCACATTATTGGCCACTATCAAATGAAGTCCCTATGATTATTGCAATATATATAGTTATTAGTGAGCTGGAGAAAGTAGTTGAGTTCAAAAGAAGCCTGATTTGACTGTATTTTTCCTCATAAATATAAAATTATTTTTTATTAGATTTAACATGCACAAGGAAAAAAAACCCACACCTCCAAAAAGAAATAGATTTTGGGAGGATCAGATGAAGCAATCAGAAGGGCCAAACAATGAACTTCTGCTTCTTATATAAAAGGATAGTTGTTGGGAATGGTGTAAGGTATTACTTTTAACCTTCAATACATAGAACTACCAAGGACCATAGTTATATTAAATTCTATATGAGTAGTTGTTGGGTATTTTTCCCAAATAAATATATTGCTGAGATTTACACACCTGTAATTTTTAGTTTCTGCCTGTGCTCTGTTAAATGCACAATGCAAGTTCCAGCCTCCTGGTTACCCTGAACAAGTTTTTACATAGTGAAAAAATATTTTGCACAGGTGACCTCAGTTTGATTTACCCTGTAGCTCCTGGATTAAGCTGCTTTTGTAGACCAGATGTGCCCTCTTAAAAGGCAGAGTTCCCAGTGTTCTGCTTGGGTTACCTGAGGAATTAGATTTTCCATGAGAACCTGGAGTGCAGGAGCATCCCATATTTTCTTTCCAAAACAGAGCACCGTCCTACCCAGCAGGATTTTATTTGGCTGCCTGTGGTCCAATGCCTGCTTTGTTTTAATGCATTTTGTGTTGAAATTCACTGAGGCGGAGGCAAGCAGCAAAAGGGGCTCTCTTAGAACGTGTCTCAAGCCACATTTTAAATTGGATTAAGGTGAAAATTGTGCTTTCCTTGGAGAATCCTTCCTTGGCTGTGTCTGTGCTAAGAGCTGGTGCTCACTTGGTGCTCAAGCCTAACCTCCCATGGGGGGAACAAAGCCCAGAGTGTTTGACACACTCTGCTCCTGAGCCTGCCCTCTCACTCAGAGAGGCATGAGCTGCAGCAAGGATGGCCTCTTGAGGTGTGTGCACTTAAAATACTCCTGTGGGGGGATTCCCTGGGAGAACCTGAGAATGTTCCGTGAGGTTGGACACCACGGTGGATCCGGGCTGGGGACTGGGATGTGTCATCAGAAACTGATGCCTTGTGAAGGCTGACCCAGAACAGAGGCTGGACAGAGTTAAAGAATAAAGTAGGGATTTATTAAAAGGCCTGAATGGATCCACCTTGGGCAGCACAAAATCCCAGCCAGGGCTGCGCTCCAGCTGAACCCCAAATGGTCACAAAATGCACAACTGGTCACAGGGTCTCTCACTTTTATAAGTTCTGGTCCATTTGCATATTGGAGTTAATTGTCCAATTATAGCTTCAGGTTATGAAGTCCCATCCTGCTTGTTTTTCTGTCTTCAGTCCAGGTTGTTTGTGCTCTTGGGCCTGAAACTTGTATTGGTTGTCCTCGGTCCCAAGCTAGAGAAGGAATTGTTTTGTCTACCTGCTCTGTCATTTAGCTTACCATCCCCTAATAAAAACTCAGAAGTACACACTAAAGCAGTGCAGAATCTGAAAAATAGAAAAGCTAAAGCCTGAGGTATCCATGGAGCTGCTGCTCTGAGCTGCTGCAGCAGGCAGGGAGAGAAGGGAGAGCAGAGCAGGGATGTGTCCCTCAGGCCCATCTCACACGAGAGGTGCGAGTGTCAGGAGAGATCTGGGATCTCCCTTCTTCTCCTTGGAGGTTGGGTTGGGTTGGAGCGTGTTCCCTGTGCTGTTCCCACCCCCAGCCCTCCCCTGCCCCTGTGCCTGAGCTCTTTTTGCTTTGCTCAGTGATGTTTGCCACCAGGTTACCCAGTGCTTGCTGTCCTTCACAGTTGTAATTAGTTTGGTGATCCTGTAATGGTGATCCTGGTGCTTTTTTCTATTTTTTATTTTTGCCAAACTGGAGTGATAACCCAGCTATTTTCCAGGTTAACTTACTGATGATACTTGGAACTGCAATAATGCAAAATCCTCCCTGTCATCTTTCAACAAGAGAGTTCTTTTTAGTCATTAAATCTGCTAAATGGATGGTTATCTATTTAAATCTGTTGCCAGAGTAATTAACCCTGAAAAGTAATTCCTCTGCCAAATCAAATCAGGGTTGTTTTTTTCTGAAATTCTTTTTAACAGACAGTAGTTCCTGCCAGTAAAGACCAGGGTCCTTAAGAAAATTCTGAAAGAGATTTTAGAGTTGTGCAGGTTTCCTTCTTTCAGGCTCAGTGGAAGAAGCAATTGAGTCTCTTTTCTCAGTAAAGATATCCCCAGCAATCATGGTAAGAGGCTGTATACTGATAAAGGTGCAAATGGGAGAAGAGCTCTTGTTGATAGACAGCTTGTCCCACCCCACACCTCAGCAAGGCACTCATACAAGATTTCTTCAAAGAAAAATTAAATATGGAGTTATAAATAGCAGAGGGGTGGCACACTGCAACAGAAAATGAGGGGTCAAGATGGCAAGGCAGGAGGTCAGTGGGGCCAGAATATCTGGAGACAGATGTTGGGTCGTGTTTAGGTTTTTCTCTGGTTACGCAGACTAAAATATAATTTTTCAGCTCTGTGGCACAGTCAGGGATTTTTGAGCATGGAAACTTCCTGCTGTTTGTTTCTGCTGCGGTCCCAGGAAATACAGCTTAACTCATTGCTTTTGTAAATAGGCAAAATGATTATTCCAAATAGAATAGCTGATGAATTGCTGATACCTAAGCATAAATATCCTCTTAAAGCCCTCAGGACTAACTGCTCACTCGAAGGACAGTGTTCAAGCCCTAATGGAAAGATATTCTGGGCCTCAGTAGGCACAAGATTTTCTTTAGTCTTCAACTGAGTCCAGGACTCAGGAATGTAATAAAAATTTTAACACTTGAGCTGTGGCTTTTCATAGTTAAAAAAATTCCAAACCACAAACCCTTCTGTTTCCCTAGAACACAAATGTTGACTCCTGTGAGTTAATTGGAGGAATTCTCTCTAAACTTTTGCATTTTTAATTAATATTTTTAAAATTCTAGCAGCTAAAGTTTAAAACCACAGTAGTTGAAAAAATAGGTGGGGGGTAAAAAAAGTCTGCTCTGGTTTTCTTTTTTCCTCTTTGTTTGCACACGGGCAGGATGACACTCCCAAGGGAATTTTGTGCTTATACTGCAATATGCAGCAAAACTACTAAAAGTGTCATGGCTTTAATCAGGTGTGCCTTTGGAAGGACACCAACACCTGATCATTGCCCTCCAAAAGAAACAAAAAGGCAGGAATAGCACAGCATTGCTCGTTCCCTCTGGCTGCTCTCTGTGCTCTGGCTTGGCTGGAGAATTTTCCCTCTCCCTGACCACGCGTGGCTGGAGACCACTTAAAGAAGGAGCAGCTGCAGTGTCAGCTTGTGCTGACATTTGCACTCCCAAGGAGCCTCGTGCATTGAGCTGGTGCTCATCTCACTCACAGTGACTGGGGCTAGTTGAAATCCTCAGGTTCAGCTCAGCTTCTCAAGCCAGGCCTGAATTCTCTTCCTGGTTTTAATACTGCAAAAGCTTTGAGTCTTGTGGAGCTTCAACCCTGTACATTCTCGAAGGGCTGAGACTGGGTGGTCTTGAGGGTCCCTTCCAACCCCATCCACTCTGTGATTCTAAATGTTTTAACTAAAAGATTTGGAATTAAAAGTGTTGGTTTGGGTTTTTTTCCTGGAATGCCAAAAATCAGAGCCACAGAGTTGATCATGGTGCAGCTAGCGCAGGTTGGGACCATGTTGGAAGCAGCACAGGTGGCAGTGAGCAGGTGGCAGGACAGCTCTGGGATCTGCTGGCTCTGTAACCTGGGAACCACATGCTTCTCAGGGCAGATACCCTGCAGGCTCCAGTTTTGGTTTTGTGCTTGCTTAAATCCGCCTTACGCACGTCACACGAGGCCTCAGATCACTGCAGAGGCTGGAATTACAAGCTTGGAAGACATAGAAGGGGACAGGTCCATGGGTGAATCTCAAGACTTCTTTAAATGCAACTCCTGGAACAATCAGTGACTCCAGACTGAGGGTGAACAAGGGGGAAACCATTGAAAAAGAAGTCCTGGGGAGATAGGGTGGAGCTCTGGCTCCTCTTGGTGATTTCTGCAAATCTTGCTAACTCATTGTTAGCTCGAGCAGGTAGACCACAGTCTCCTGAGAGACAATGACTTACCTTCAGCCTTCTGAACTCCTGCCCTTCCCCCAAACTGGAATGCTTTGCCATTTTATGCAGATGTTTTTCCTTATTCTATTCAGTTATGTAACAGAACAACTGGTTACATCTGTTACTGTTCAATTAAGCTTTTTAGGTCACTTTCAGAGGACAGCAGTGCCTGAATCCATTGGTATAGCATTGACTCAAACCTAAACAGGGGATTTCACCATTTTGTGTCGCTGTGATTACCATTCCATACAAAAGTGTATAAAACTGACACATTATTCTTTGCTATGCTGCCTGTTCTCCTAATCTTTGTGATTATGAATTTACAGTGCCTAAGCACACAAAAATAAACTTAAAAGGATATAAATGCTGCCTTTTGCTGCATTCAGCTATGAAGTACTTAATTAAGTAGGTGGTTAAGGAAATACAAATTGTAACTTGTTTTTATAGATATTACTGTGAGCTGCCATCTTTGCCTGGAATGAGATTTATTCATAAAGATCTTGACTTCTACCAAATGTCTTCTGTTGGCCTAAAAACACATTATTTAACTTTGGGATTTAATGTGATTTCCTTTATCCACATCCAGCACATAACACAAAGAATCGCTTCCCACCTTTGGTGTGAAATGCAGTTCTTTCCTTGAGTGTTGACTTTGACCTTATCCCAACCTAATAAGAACACCAAAGAAGTAGAAATGAAAGGTGTCACCCATGGAAAACTACACATGCTCAAGCAGTTTTAACTTGTGATTTCCACAGTTGTTAGCCCCTGGTTTTGACATTATTTTAGGCTGTCTTTATTTAAGGAATAACAGCCCTTCAAAATATGTCACATTTAAAACACGGGTGACAAAAGAGTTTCTATTTCCAGAAAAAGAACTGTTGGGTTTTTTAGGTTTCTCTGCACCGAAAAAATAATCATATAATGTTAAATCTTGCATGTCCCAAGCTGTGATTTGGGGGTAGCTCATTTGTTTTCCCTGGCTTATTTGGCAGAAGGGAAAGTCTTCTGGATTCTATTTTAAACATTAGAATGCTATTGTGATTCTTGCATTTAATTCACTACCTGGTGGGAAGAACATCGAATTTTTTTCTCCATCACTGTAGTATATCAAGCTTTTAAATGCATTTCTTTGGTGCTTTCCTGCCTAGAGATGTTTGATAAAATGTGGATGGGTTGATAGACCAAGGGATTGATTTATCTGGGTGTAAACATAATTTATATAGGTCTTTAGGTACACTCCTATCTCCATATGTGCATTCATATATATCAGAGAAAGCAACACATGTTGTAGCCAATACAAATTGCAGGGTTTAAATTCTTCTAGAATTGTAGGAAAGCATTTTTGCTTTTTGATTGTGGTCTGACAGCATCCCAATCTCCAGCATGTCAAGTTTTCAGGAGAGCACATGGATGTTCCTTGAGACAGCTGACAGGATCTAATAATGTTTGAGGGCTAAAAATCTGAGTCTACTTAACAGCCTTCCCAGTTTGCTTCCATTCCCATTTCCAGGGTAAATAACATTTTAGCATTCTGAGCTGACGATAATTTGTGCTTATGTTGCTGCTTTACAGTGAAAAAGGTGATGATTATGTTCTTCTGCTCTCTAGTTTTACCTGTGCCTAAGCAGAAATGTCATTGAATGTTTAATTTTTGTCAGGGCTTTCTAGAGATGATGATGTATTGAAGCACAGCCCCAGCTGCATTTCTAAAGTAACCATATGTCCATTGAAGACTTGCATATGTTTAGCAAAGCTTGGTTGACTCGATCCTTAAGCAAGCCTCAGCAGCAGTTTGTAGTAGAGTTTTAAATGGATTAAATGTGGGGAGATGCAGATAGTGGCTAAAAGTGTTGATAGTAACTAGCTGGGGATGGAAGGAGCTGACCCCATGGACCTGCCTTTCAAGTCTTGCTGGGGATTGGAATGTGCAGCTTGACAGAGTGAGAAGACACTTTGAATATTTCCAGTTTGGAGGAGTAGGATGGTACCTAGTGGAGGTGGTTCTAGACTGCACATATTTTAGCTATAGCAACGCAGATTTTTGTCTCTTTACTCCTACCTCTAGTATTTTCTGAATACTCTGTACGTGCCCGTGCAGCAGCAGTGAACCTTGATTAAGTGATGGAACAGAACTGAAGAAATTAATAGTAATTCAGTGTAAAAATGCCTGACTTAAAGCTGAAGTTAACAGCAAATAAGTTATTATTGTTTCCAGAGTGTGTTTTTATTGTAGGTGTGGTATAGAGTGGATATTCTGGGTGTGGATAGTGACAGGGGAAACCTTTGATCTGCCACATGTTTATCAAACAAGCTGAAAGGGAAAGCTGCCTTCAGTTAAACTGAAGCTTGCCAGAGTTAGACACAACCTGCTCCATTTTAACACTAATTTTATCAGTATTGTGTTTCCTACTAATTGCTACAGGAGAAAAACCACTTTTCTGAAAATCTAGACCTTTCCATGGTTATCTGTAACTGACTAGAAGGATTCTAAAAAAGAGGGAGCGCTGTAATTTTATCGATGATGTGCTGCTTTCAGGGAAGGTTTTACATTCTGTTCATGCACAGAGTGTTTTGCATGTGGAGGTTTTGGAATGTTTCTGTTGTCATTCCTTATAAAAAAACCCTTGTTTTCCAAATGGAACTTGCAAAGGCCTTAATTTAGACTACTAAATACAGATGGTTGAATACATCTTGAACATGAAGAAGTAACTCTGGCAGCATCTACTCTTCCCTCACCTGCACTGCTGGTGATCATCTTGATACCTGGTTGGTGTAATGAGTCAACAGACAATCTGTGTTGATATTTCTTGTGATAGATGCTCTGCAGGTCAGGGATGTACTGTAGAGGCTGCAGAATTATTTTCCTTGGGGGAAGATTTATGTTATTCATGGCTTAGAAACATCTCTTTCAATGGGTGGGAAGACCAGCCTTTGCTTTCTAAGGAAACAAAAATTTCAGCAAGAGCAGAATTTGTAGGCTTGGCATCTTCAGGTTCCATGCATCACCTTGCACAGCAGCAGCAGCAGTGAATGTCAGGACATTGGTCTGGAGCTGAACTTTGTGGAACTGTTCATTTATTTGCTGTATTGAAGCTGTGGGGATTTATTTCCTTACAGCTTTTGAGCCTCATATTTTTCTGTAGGGAAAGGAACTGTTTTGGAAGCTTAAATTGGCAGCTTTTACTTTCAGCAGTCAGAGGCAGGTTTGAATTTCACTGCTGGATTTTTTGGGTTGGTTTCACACTTGTTCCCTGAGGCAGGTGTGGTCTGTGTTCAGGGGTCTTGTCTTTTCTAACATTTTGCCAAGTGTCAAGAGAAAACAACTTGTCTCTGTGTCCTGGAGTGAGATATTTGCTGCAGGAAGGGAAGGATGGAGGAAACAGAGGCATCTGGGACAATTTTCTTCACTGCTAAATGAAAAAAGATCAGGCTTTTTCTTTCTTTGGGGGATAACTATTAGAGCTGAAAGTAGGTTTTGTAGTGATTTTATTGATAAAAGCCAGGTAGGCATGGAGCCCAGAGGAACATACAGACCATCCCTAAAGCAGGTTTCTAATCCAAGAAAGGGAATCAAACATTCCTTCATGTGTCAGGTACTTCAGATTTCCCAAAGCTGAAGCTGACAATGAAATGCTTACTTCTAATATCCATTTCTTGGAACCTGACTGCTACTGTGGCAGTAGCTCCACTCAGCTGCATAATTTCATGTGACTTCTCTGGAATATTATAGCCTACATTTTGAAACTAAGAGCTCTGCTTCTATTACCAAGAAGCCTGACTTAAATAATTTCACAGGAACAGAAAGCTTTTTGATACCTGATAGAAAAAGGGGGGGAAATTTAAACAGGTATTTCCAGAATAACTGTTTTCCTAGGAAAATACCTTACAGACATTTCCTTGGATCCTGGAGATGCCATTTAATATTGGTCTACATTTTAACATATTTTCTTGATCTTTTCATGAGGAACTTGTTATTATTTTTGTTTCTCACAATTATTTGCCATTTTATGGGAAATTGAGAGGTAGGGGACATTATTGAAATGCACTTCTGTTAATGGATTATGGCATTTCTTCATGTGGTGCCTTTTTGCTTTAGTTCAGTGACTAGTAGTTTAAAAGAAAGAAGTTAAGAATTTGTTTTTGGAATAAACAGCATTCCCAAGTGGCTGAGGTTTGGATTGTTCATGTGGTCTTGTTAGAACCCCAGATTCTACTTCCACACATCCAAGACATTTGTAAAATTGTTGTGACATTAGATTGAGCTCCAAGCCTTGTTTCTCAGCGAGTGTAGAAACACCAGCACTAATATTTGGGTGAGCCTCGAATTTGAATAGAAAACTCCTGCTGCTGGTGTGATGCTCCTGTGCCTGTTGTGATGTTAAAGGTGTTCCACAGAATAAATTCAATGTTTTCTCCTCTGTCCTGCAGCATCCTCATGCTGTGATCACAGCAGCCGGAGAGGGACAGTCCTGCCCCTCACTTGACGTTGATGCAGCAGCCACATTTTTGGTGCAGTTGCCACTTTGCTGACGTGAAGGAGCTTTTGTTTGCTCAGTGAGCCTGAGCTGTTTGCTCAGAGATGATGCTCCAGAGCCAGCAGAAAAGCTCCTCTTATCAGCATTTCCCATTTCTCTGCTGAAGGGGCTCTGCTGACGCAGCACTGGCGCTGTGAACCCTGTAATGGAACACATGCAAAATTAAACTGGAAATTAGAGGATCATGGAAGAATTTTTAGGGAAAGTGCAGCTCAGTGGTAAATAAGTGGTAGATTCAAGTCTGCTCCGTGCTGCTGTTCTGATAGGTTTAACAGAGATTTGTGTTTCTATCTCTGTGCAGGAGGTAATGGAGTATGAACTGTAGCATACAGGAAAGCAGGAAAGCCTTCCCTGAACTCAAAATGTTTTTATTTTTTTGTGGGAAAGGATGAGGACAGGAAAAACTTAAAAGTGTGAAAACCAAGTGGTAAATTTGAAGGTCTCATATGAAGCAGTCTGTATTTTCGTACCATCAAATTTAAAAATAAATTATGAAAATAATTATCTGAAGTTCTGCTCATATCTGGACAGTGATCATTGACCTGTTGGTTTATATCTGCAATACTGAGGATATGTAAAGTTCTTAGATGACTTACTGGTCATATTATACTTTTTGGTATTTTTTCAGAGCACAAATAGCAGTAGAGATTCAAAATCAGAGATGCAAACAGGAATTTCAGTATGGAAGCTCAATTTCAGTCCCAGCAGATGGCAAAAATCCTCATTTATGGTGAACTGAACTCAGTGTGTGTGAGCTGGTTCTTCCCTGCCTGTGTGACATAATCAGGGGTATTTTGAATACACTTGGGATGTAATCTCTGTGTGTTTCAGATCATGCTACTTTCCACAAAGCCTATTTGCTTGGTATGAAATATTTACACATCATTCTACACAAAGATTTGTTAGTCATACATAATGCAGAGTGTTGAGTCTTTGGCTGTGTTAGCATCTGCCATCTTAGCTAGCAGTAGGCTTGCTAATTTAAATATTTTAATGAATGAGTCATAACCTTTGTGTAAGAGCACCAAAATTATAATTGTCATTTTATTGTATCCACCAATGTATTTTTAGCAAAAAACCCTCTGATTTCAGTGATCAGTGTGAGGTACTCAGCATAGTTTCATGTAGGACCCAGCTTATAAGCCAGTGGAATTCACTTTAATAAATGTGTAGGACAGATAGATAATAAATACCCTACTACTGTATTTTCTGCAAATATATTACATTTTCTGCTTTGTCATTTGACCTTTGGATAGAGTTGCAAATTGCTGATGGGTGAGATTTGGAATCCTTCAGATCTAGATCTGAGGTGGAGAATGGCTTTTTATTCAGAGGACATTTTTCCCTCTGTCACACACAGAGCCAAGGAAAATGTTACATCCAAATGCAGCAATCAGCCTTTAAAGCCTCCTGAGCCTTAGAGGTGCCACCAGAAAATTTGCTGTGCTTGTAAATAGGTACAACAAAGCCTTCATTGTGATTAGCATGGATTCAGCAGGAAGGGATTTGTACAACTCTCTGTTATTTAGGACTAGTGATGTAAGAAAAAATACTTGTCACAGTCATTATCTTACAGTTGAACAGCAGAAGAGCCAACAAGTAGCACCTGGAGATTAGCCAAAATTTTAGAAAGTGCCTTTTATGTTGAACAGTCAGTTATGTTGTTGGCTTGAGCTGCATTATAGGCCATGGCATCTCAAGGATTTTTCCAAAGGATTGTTTGTCTCATTTGTGCTGCACAAATATGGAAGAAGCCTGTTTGTCTGGGAACATCAGGGATTTATTCTGAAGGATGTTTGCAGCTTAATTGGCTTCCTTAGATTCTGATGCATAATTATTCCCTCATACCCCAATAGGTTTTGATGCCCCACTTACTTTAATTGTGAAGTACCACAGGCACTACATAAATAAAAATAAATATCCAAAAGGCAATTTATAAATACATCCTTACCATTAGTCTGCACAAGATTTAGGTGTCTTGGAATTCTCAGGCAAAACATAGTTAGAAATCCTGCTCTCAGCTGAACAGTCTCAGTCAGGCTTTTTATGATAAAGTGATTCTGTGAATCAAAAAATATTATGTTGTTGCAACACAAATCTATGCAATATGGAGAAATGCAACTAAGATTTGTTTCCGTCCTTTTTTTTTTTAATGGGCAGGCAAAGTGTAAGCAATGGCTTTGCTTAGAGCCATAAATGTAATTTGTCCTTTGCAAACAATGTGGGTCATGTAAAGAGAACGTACACTTTATTTACTTACTTCCTTTTCAAGTTGTTCCTTTTACCATGTGGCAGCAGGTTTGATGATAACAAGGCATATGTGTTCTGGAGAGCAAACTTAATTAGCTTCTGAAATTATGTCCCCTTGGTTGCTACTTTCTTTTTTTAAATTTTTTTGATGCTGGGAGAAGAAAGATTCTGGCCTTGTTGCCCACCAAAGAACACCAGCAGGAAAAGATAAGGTTTTTATTTGCAAGTGCTTTTTATGGAAGATAAGCGGCTCAGACTCCAGACATCTGCTGTGGAGTTCATGTGAAGAGGGGTTCATGCCCTGTGACTGAGTTTTCCCCCTGAGTTTCTGGAAGGAAAGTTTGCACACCCTCATGGATTTTATATCTGGGTAGGTTACTGTGTTAGAGTTCTGTGGAAAGGAGGAAAAAATGTGTTTAAGGAGTAGGGAAGGACCTGCTGAGGAGGATGAGTGGATGGTGGCCTTCATTTCTTCACTGGTCCCTCCCCTGTCTCCCTGCCTGAGCTGCCTTGGTTCAGGGGATGTGGGGTTTGGTTCTTTGCTTTTGTCATGTGGGGCTCATTTCTGCAAGAGCCTGAAAAGTTTCAGTGCTGAAGTGCCCAAAGCAAGCTCAGAATGTATGCACTGGATCTTGATGGCAATTAAAAAAACCCAGTGATGGGATTGAGATGCTCTGCTTATCTCTGTAGCTTTGTCTTTTACTTAACATGAAATCATGGTTCAGGTCCCATGTGTCTCTGTCACTCATTTAAAGAATTGCTTTGCCACATCTGAGGGCTTTAACCGTTTCTTATGAACAAACTCACTAAAGTTTTGTGTTGGTGAAATGATATTTTTGTTACAGGACACATTAGTGTAGGAAATACACTGCATTTGGGACTCATCACAGATACTCATAAATTGAACCTTGGGATGAAAATTTGGTGAGAGTGATGGTTAATAAATGAGAGGATTATTATTAACCTAGCAGATTAATTTAGCTGTGTGTAGCATCTGTCCTGAGGAGTCACAGTTTCCTCTTAGGCAGGCTTCGTGTTGTACATCTCATTTTAAAGATGATTTTTCTACCTTCTATATTTGCATCCCTTCATCAGGATGAATTTCATTGGACAGAAACAGTTTGTGGCATGGTACCAAATGCGTGAGGTGTGTGAGAAGTATGGCATTCCTCCTCCTGTTCCAAGTACACATTTCCTGCAACCCAGAGTCTGTAATTTAGCAGAGGAAATTGCTGGCCAGTGGGATAATTGCTTCATGTGCTTACAGAAGTAAAACCAAAGGGTGAGAAAGAAGGGGTTGAAAATTTAAACTACCTCCCATTTGCTTGGAGATGAGAGGGAGGAAGAAGGGAGAAGTAAACCCTTAAGTTCATATTTTAAGTGATGCCTCCTTGCCACTCCTACATGGGTTTCTATGGCAACAGAAGCAGAAACTGGGCCATTGGCAGCCAAGAATCCATTTACACTTTAAATTTACTGCTTGAGCAGCCATGCAGTTTTCTTGTCCAAATTAAATCATAATGGAGTAACACATGCTAAGTAAACTGGGGGTAAGTTGAAAACAGCAAATATTAAATATCTTCCATGGATATGCCAAAAACCCCTCCACCTTTTTTCCTGAAAGACCATCAAGTGACAGGTCAGACTGTATTTTATAAAGAAGCTGCTTCCATTTGGCTTTGCAAATATGCATTGGAAGTATATTAAGCAGGTAATTATGTTCTCTCAGTTAATTAGGAATGTGCTCTACTCTCTTAGGCAACGTGGCTGTTTCAGTGCTTGGGATGCAGGAAAAAAAAACAAGTTGCATTTTCCTTACTGCTCATCCTCTAATAAATTCTGTGGTGAGATTATCAGGCACTGAAATGGCTCATGGATGTTGTACAATCACAACTAATATTTATTTAAGCCTGATTAGAAGATAAGGCCAGCTTAGATGGGGTCCTGAGCAACCTGGTCTGGTGGATGATATCCCTGCCCATGCTGGGGGTTTGGGACTTGATGATCTTGAAGGGCCCTTCCAACTTAAATCATTCTGTGATAATAAAAATGCTTCTCCTGCTTGGGATAAAATTGTTGTCAGATACTTGCCACTATTAGAAACTTTGCTCAAGTTATTAAGCACTTGCTGAAGCTCTTTGAGTTGATGTTTTCTGCTTTAGTTGGTTTTCCTCTTTTTGTTGATTTTTTTTCCCTATTCTGGTGAGCTTTGATTAGAAAGATGATAGTGCTCCTGTGCTTTTGAGAAAGAAGATTTCTTCTGAAAACGTGCCCAAATTATGTGCTGTGTTTGGTTCTGTTTGTCACTTCTCTAACTACACTTGCTCCCTCAGCTGGCTTTCCAAAATCTGGTGGAAATCCCAGAGATTTTTCTCCGGTGCTAATAAAGCTGGATGGGGGTACACCTGGAGTCAGGGAGCAGGCTGGGCTGAACCATGGCCTTATGAACAGCCATGGAAGAAGGACAGGAACTGGAGAGAAGCAGGGATAACCCAGGAACCACATCTGTAGGAAGGGAAGAGTTAAGGAAGGAGAGAGCCTGAATGAGGGGAAGAAATAGGAAGAATGGATAAAGAGAAATGGGATGCATCATGAGCAATAGAACAGGTGAAATGCTCACATAACCAAGAAAAGGAAGTAGGGGTAAGTGTAGAAGATAAGTGGGACTGAGGATAAACTGGGAGGACTGGGACTTGGCAGAAGATGGAGGCTAAACCTGTGCTAAAATGTCTTAGGAATGGAGAATTAGCAAGGAATATGATTCTAGAATGAGAAACTGCCTGGGATAAAATTTGGCATGAAGCATCTTCAGAAGCTGAAGTGGCAGCTAAGAGAAATGCCAGAGAGCAATTCAGTCTGTATTTGGGATCTCTTCCAGCCTCTTGCCTCATTTTCCCTGGAGGCTGGACCAAGAGAGAGCTGGAGTCCCTGCAGGGCTTTTCCCTCAGTCCTCTGACAGGGCTTCTGAAAGTGTACCAGTGCCATGGATTTCCTGCATGGGTCTCAACATGATGGCAAAATACAAGAATTTGTTTTGCCTTTGTGAACCTCCTTTCCATTCATACTTTTTTTTTTTTTTTATTTTTTTTCCCCAAGCAGTTGGTGGCTTTTGGGTCTCACTGACACCAGCGAAATCTGCCAGTCGTGAAGGTAGTGAGTGCTGGCAGGCAGAGCAACTGTTTTGACAGACCAGGAGATGTGCAAAGAAAGTGTTCCTCCATTTTCTCCTGTTCCTGGTCAGGGACAAACACTTGTATGGCACAGGGAGATTCCCCTGTGTGGGAATTCCAGAGCAGCTGCTGCTGCTGTGTTTGGTTGTGGAGCACGTGGAATAATCCTGCTCCTATTAAAAATGAGAGGGAAAAGCCAGAAGCACCTGGTGTGTGGAAGGAAAGAATGACTAATCCACGGAGATGAGAAGAGGGAACTCATTAAATATGTCCAGCATCAGAGTCACAGGGAGTTAGAAATGTTTTGAGGATCACTTTACAGGCTTAGAGCCACCTGAGAGATCAGAGTCAGTGGGGGCTCCTGGCAAGGGGAGATAGATTTGTTAGGAGAAAACCTACAGAGCAGTGTTGACAGCTAAAGGAGGAAATACAAGCCCGTGTTTGAGGAATAGAAAAGAGGCAATTTATTGTTATTACTGCTGGAACAAGTGGTACAGCCAGAGTCTTGCTGAAACAGGTATGACATGGTGTGAAAAATGCTCCAAGCCATTGCAGCTTAGGTGAACTTTAGTGGGATTTCTCTGGAGAAATAACTTGGTGTTGTGAAATGGGTTTGAATGTAGTTTTAAAAGAATGATACTGCTAGGAGAGACTTGGGATATTTTATTTTCTGGAGGTAGAGATGGCAGCTTTCTGTAGGGACTAAATATTGTCCAGATACCTGCAGGATTATCAGCCATCAAAATTAAATGTGCAAAGCACATTTAAAATTAGAAACTCAGCAAAGGAGGCTGTGGTCATCTGTAGGATTTGGGGGGCAATTTTAAGAAGTGTTCATTCCTGTTGATATTTAGGGTACATATAACACATTCATACCTCTCCTGACATGTAGGACCACTTGTTCTTTGAGTCTGGAGAGAAAAAGGAGTGCTTTGTGCCAGTGTTCCGTGGGGTTCACATGGTGCATGTGGGTGATCAGGTGTCTGCTGAAAATGAGCCTGGCAGCCAAGCACAGAGCTGGTGAACTGCATTTGTGCTGCTTGGATTTCACAGGAGTCAGAGTATGGGCCAGCAGGAGAGATGAGTGGTGAACATGACATCTGTGCTCAGAAAATGTGAGGCAGCTGCTGGTTTTCTGATGGTCAATTCTGTGGGAAGTTTTAACCCAGAATTTAAAAAATAATAGGTGGGAACCTGAAAATGGATGGGAAGCTAATAGGAACTGGTATAAATGGATTTTTTGTTTTTCATGCTGGTTTGGGAAGACTAATGGCAGAGATTAGCTGTTTTTTGAAACAAGATTAATGCAGGAGAGTCAATCTGTTTGGTTTGAAGCAAAACATTACTTTAGCATTCCAGGGGAAATGATTATTGAAGGTGGAAAAAATTGCACAGGAAGATGGCTAAGGGGTCAACTACAAGCAGCTGTGAACAGAATACAATTTTCAGGATGGATAGAAATTAATGATTTTGTGCCATGATTAGAAGATATTATTAGATGTTTGCTCATTAAATTTTGGCTAATGTGAAATTGAGAGGATTTTGCTCAGATGGAGAAAAACTCATCATGCAGGGCAAATACAAAGGAATTGCCAGCTGTATAGGTGGATATGGAAAAGTTACAGGGCACTGGTCAAGGTTGTGCGCCAGTGATGAGAATTATAAACTGGGTGGTGGATGGGGAGATTTTGGAACTGGACATACTGGGCTGTGAGGGGGGGCTGCAACTGCAAAACCTGGGAAGCAGCAGTTCCTCATAAAAACAGCTCAGGTTCTGCTCTGCCTAATGCCCTCTTTTTCTCAGTCAGGATTCTGAGAAAAGGCCTATGAGTTGCTTGGTCTGTGCTATAAAGGAACTTTTACTTTCTTTTTTTTTCCTTTTTTTTTTTCTGAAAATATGCTTTCAATATGAGCAACACAAAACCCACAAGGTGTCAGAGCACTCCTGAAAGGGATTTCAGGTCCCTCCTGCTGCCAGCAGGGGCCTCCCCACAGTCTAGAACTCACTGATAGACATATTTCACTCCTGTGATCATCTATTTACCTATCAGGAATAAAAGGAGAGGTTTTCAGGTGTGCTTCCTGTTCCTTCAGGAGCTCAGCTGAGCAAAAGGATCTGTGCAGTGCAGCCCAGGTCTCCTTCAGTCAGAGCTGACCCTTCTCTGTTCCCACGGATGACAATTTCCCTGCTATCAGACTGGGCATTCATTTTCCCGGCTTTCAGCCTCCTCTTGGAATTTCAGCAAGCTGGGGCTCTGACTAAGAGTGATTGGCTGCTCTGCTGGTTTGCCTCTCTCTCTCAGGCTGGCTGATTCCCATCGGCAGGTGTGGGACATTGCACTTTCTTTCAAGGCTCTAAAAGGGGAGACTCATTGCTCCTCCTTTGTCTGCTCCTTAACAAGGAGCTTCTGCTGCACAGCTTCACCTCCTGCTTCAGCAGACTTTTGCACAGAGCTTGTCAAAAGGGGTTTTAAACTCTGAGTAAACTCAGGGAGGTTCAGCCATCTGCATTTCACTCTCCTCACGTGCTCCAGGCTTGGAGTAGACACATGCTGCTTTTATTTTCTGAGTATGTGGCCACACATCCTTAATTTATCCTTAATTATTTCAATCAGTTTTCTGGTCCCAGGTGAAGCATAGTGGACTAAATGCTGAGGGTATTTTAAAATTCTTTAAGCTGCAAAAAAACCCTGGAGTGGGGCAGGGTTTTAATCCATGCACAACTTTATTATCTTTATTCTTGCACATTTCAAAAGACTTTTACTTGTTGCTTCCCCCTGGCTAGAAATGCTCTACACTGTGTACATTGGAATTGAGGAAATACAGACCATACCAATTTATTCCTTGTGTTCAAAACAACTTCTGATCCTCATCTTTGCATCTCAACAGAAAAACATAATATATATATCTTATTAGGTTTATGGCTGGTTTTTGGTTGTTTTTTGGTTTTTTTAAAGCAAAAAATAAAATAAACACAATTCTGTGAACATGAGACACAGGAACACATTCATTTGATTCCATCTGCTGAATAATTTTTGTGAATTTAATTGCACCCCAGTTCTTTCCAACACATGAAGACATATGTTTCTAAACTAATTGAATATAGCTTCTGGTCTTGGCAGGGGTCCAGTACACTGTTGAATCAACAACAATATTAAGAATTTTTTCTGTTGTAGTATGTTAAATGATCTCTTCACCATTTTCAATTCAGAAAATCCTGTGACAAAATGAAATATAGGCTCATAAAAAGCTGGCTAAATACCCCAAATTAGACACTAGCTGCCAAGAAGCTTTCTGATTGAAATGGTATCTTTCTGCCATTTGTGTGTTTTGGCTGTAAATTTTATATTGCAGCTCCTTTCAGGTGCTTTTATTAGGTTGATAAATATGGCTGCTGTGGCCTTAAGTTCCTCCCTTCAGTTCTAAATGAAAAATATTTAAAGGTCATAAGATTTCTTATCTGTGAGATTATCGAGCTGGTTATCAAAAAGTGCTGAAAGTCTGCTTCCAAACCCAGATCTTGATAAAATTTACCAGCTAGAGGATATCCTCTATGTACAAAATGCTTCCTTTTCCTTTTTTCCTCTGGTGTTCACCTCCTCACTCCTTGAGTTTTGTGGCTGTTGACTCTTCCTGGACCTGTGCTGTCTGACAAGATTGACGGCAGCCTGGAGTAAACCAGAACGGGAATCTGAAAGATCCCTGATCTTTCCCAGCAGGTTAATTATGGTCCCTGTGTAATTACAGGCATGTGGGATCAGCAGGAGAGGCTGAGCCCAAACCAGCCTGTGTGCTTGCTGCTGCTGTGTCAAGGAATTTCCATAATCTGTCCCAGAACTGCATGATGCAGATGCAAGCGTGGTATTGAAAGGGAAGAAACAGAAGTAATTGCTTCCTGCCTCTGAGAGGGGATGCACATCTGAAAGTCAAGGCACATGTTCTGGCTTGTGTGGTGAAGTTGCAGGAATTTTATTCAATCAGTGCCACTGGAAAAGTGCAGCCCAGTGCTTTGCACATCATGAAACTGAAAAATCATATAAATGCAGATGATTTTTTTTTTTACTGTGTACTGACTCTCAGCCCACTGTTAAGTTGGCTTGAATAAACATATTAAAAACTGCTATTAAATATTGGTATTTAAAGGCTGGGAGGTGCTTTTAGTGCTTGGTCACTCCACAGGGTTGGTGAAGCTACAAAAATGTCCTGTGTTATATTTATCTGCCTAAAGGCTGATGGACTGAGTTGTTTTCAGAACAGATTTAAATAATTCATCAGGTCTATCTGAGTTAATAATCCTTCCTTGCACAGAATCACAATGCATGTGAAAAAATTTCCTTCTGGAAGCAGGAGAAATACATTAAAACTCCAACACCCCTGAGAGGACACGCTGGAACTCATCTGTGCCTTTTTACTTGTAGTTAACAGGCCCAGAATTGGGGTTCAGTGCTGGGTTAATGGTTGGATTCCAGGATCTCAGAGGGCCTTTCCAACCTAAATGATTCTGGGATTCTGGTGAAACTTCTGTGAAACCCACTCCTGCTTCTCACTGATTTAATCACTTTGGTTGAGGAATATTACTAATTCCCAATATTACTAATTCCATGGTGACAGTTTCCAACCCAAAAGGTAAGAAAAAATTGGAGACTAATTCCAAGCTTTTTTGTGGATGTCAGGGAGGTATCCAGTTGTGCTCTCTTGCCCCAAGGAGGGATGAAACTGTACCTAATGAAACAACTTGGCATGAAAATGAACTGTAGGCCTTGAAGAAAGGCTTGAAGCTCAGGCTCTGAGGTGTGTGGATGTGTTCACATACTAGAAATAATATATAGAATATCGCTTCAAAGTAGCATCTCTGAGGGAAGAGGGAGGGAGGAAGAGTAATACACTAATAATTCTCTTTATTTGAAGGTTAAAAGGATGCTGAAGCAGAAATTGAATAACAATAACCTCTTTCACGTCCCAGTTTTTCCTTCATAACCAACCTTTCCTTTCTCCTCCTATCAGAAGTGTGGATGTAATTCACATGTTATGTGAGTAGAAGCAAAAGTGTGTGACAGGCAATCCAGGGTCCTTTTTTTTAACACAGCTTCAGGTCTATGGGAGTTTGCACTGATTTTCATTTTTCCTTAAGTCTGAGCAAGAGTGAGATGCAACAGGAGGGGACATTAGCACATTTATTCTCAGCTCTTTTAGATGAGACCTTAAAGGAATCCTCTCTTAGGTGTCTGTGATAAAATGGTCATCAAATCTCCCAAAAATTCAAGCTTGAAGGTGTCTCACCGCCCTATCTGGGACAGACTTGCAGAGGGGAGGTTGAGAAAGGAGAATTTTCCTTCTCAGTGCGTGTGTTTAGGCCCAGCAGTTGTAGTAAAACTCAGTGCTGCAGGTTTTGATGCTCTGCCTCAAAACAGAGGGTTTTAAAAGCAGATATTTTTAATTCAAAAGGTGCATTTTGCAGCACCAGCCCAGGCAAGTGGTTGAGTTCACAGGAGGCAATTGGCATGGGTGTTGTCTGTGTACAGATGCTGTCCCTGAGTGCTTTGAGCCAAGATCACTTCCAAATTAAAAGGGAATTTTAGAATTTTAGCTAAAAAGCACCTGCATGCTGCTTTGTGAATAAGCAGCAGCTGCAATCTCTTGTGTTATGTTTCCCGGCATCTGGCCTGGCCTGGTACTGCTCTACATGTTGATTCATTTAACCACCCATAATAACAATAAATAATGTACATCTGAAGTGGTATGTGCATGCTTTTCCTCTCCAGCTGAAGAAATGTGATCTTCCTCTGCCACACTGATACCACCACTTGTTACTCTTGTCACGTTCTATGATAGCTATCCACTGTTATGATTTAAAAATGCTTTATCTTGGTTTTCCAGCAGCTTAAAAACTGGCCTAGTTGTGCCAGAGGAGTGTTAAACACAGAGATGGTTGTATCCTTTTTATTAAATATGGGATAAAACCAATCTAACTCCAGAAGGTAGAATTTGTAGAGATCACTTTGATATTTTTCCTCTCTTTGGTGAATTTTAAAACTCCAGTGTCTTATCAATGCTACCAGATTATTCTGAGCAAAAGCACATTGAGAGCACAACTTTTAAACTTCCCTTTAAAAGTTGTGGTGCTGCCAAGCCAGAATGGGAGCTCAAGGTTTGGATTCTGCATGGTTGCCTCCCAAGCAGGGTCTGTTACCTGACAATCCAGGGGCCAAAATTTACTGAAACATTTCTTTGGTCTCACCCAGTGCCTTGGGTGTGTTTTTAAATCACAGTGCTTCGAATGGTTTTGCAGATTAATTACGTATCCCTAATTCACAAAAGAAATTGAGTCATGTGATTTTGGTTTTTTTGCCTAGATTGACTAAATAGATGAGAATCAAATAAACACAAAAAAGAGGCTATTGTTACTATGCCACAGCTCCTATACTACATGGAAACTGATATTTTTGCTTTGCATTTAAAGAAAAGCAGTATTTAAAATCTTGTCCAGCTGCAGAATGTTTATTCAGCATCTAAAGGTTTCTGCATTGAATATGCATTAATAAGTCACAAGAATTAATAATTTACAATAGAATAGGCATAAAATGATTGGGCTTCTACTCAGCTGCATGCAAGTTTAACTTAATTCATCCACACAAGCAAAATAAAAAGGAAAGAGGCTGCAAGACAAATCTAACAACTACACAGGGATTGGCTCCATCCATCTTTACTCTTTGTGGTTCTGGAGCAAAGAGATGAATGGGAAAAGCCACCAGGAAAAAATATGAAACTCTCTTGGTTTTGGAGGAAAAAGAGACATGACTTTTTTAGGAAACACTTTTAAATAAATGTTGCTGTTTGTTACAAGTGTACAGAGCATCTAATTGTCTGGGTACATTTTCCGTGCCAGGAAGTTAATGAAATTAAATTCATAACTAGATTTTGAACTGAACCAGATTTAATTTATGGCCATTAATATTAGAAAATTTAACTGCGCTAAAATGGCAACCTGAAAATCTAATCCTTTGAAGTATAAATTCAATTCTGGAGAAGCCAGTTAATGGAAGGTCTACATAGATAGGGCCAAGTGCTTAATATCATCTAGAGTGTGCTATTTTTGGCCAGTCTTCTGTAGGTACCTTTTGAATTTCTGGCATTGAGACACTACTTAAATCCCTTTTCCATGCCAAGAACAGATCATCTCATAGTTTCCTTTCTCAGCCACAGGTAATCAGCAGGAGAAAAATTCAGTAGCAATGCCCTCCCCTTCTGTCCTTCATCCAACCAATCTGAACTAATGTGGGTTCTATCACCTACTTTTGGAGAGAAGTTTCTTTAGTTTGGTGACTCCTCTTTTAAATTTGGGGTTAAATAGCTGACTAAGGATTTTTTGATGCTTAGAATTCCAAGTAATAATAATGTTTAAAAGTTAAGCCTTCAGCTACATAACCCAAACCCAATTTTCAACCTGACTTTGAATATGGAACGATAGATCTCAAATGTTTGTTTTACCAGCCCCTTCACAGGGAGAGATTGAGATAAAAAGTTGTGCTTCTGGGTGGTGAAGAAATCCGGCAGATTACAGAATACTGAGTATTTATATCATGGCATTTTGCTAAAAAATTCCATTGACACAAAACTGTGTGTCAGAGATTCAGAAAAGTCTCCCCAAAGCTTCACATAGTTCCTACTTGTAGCAAGCAGCATTTTTATTGCCTTGTCTCCTGTGGGGAAAGCGCTCATTAAAACTCCATTTAATTTGGTGCTAACGATGCCATTAGCTCCTCCACATGTTTCGTGGGAGTTCTCCCCCACATCTGCATTCTTTCTCCCAGTTTTCCACCATTCACTCGGTCTGTCCCCAGAGTCTCTCCTGGTGTGTTAATGAACACCAGGCAGGACCACGGAGCGTCTTTTGTAGGTTCAGAGGAAACGTGGTAAAAAAACCACACTGAAAAGTGGGGGTTTTGTGGCATTTGTCACACGGAGGCCTGGGGAAACAGCCTTCCATCACAGGAGAGCTCTGGTGAGCAAATCACCTTGGAGAAAGAGACTCCAGTGTTCAGTTCTCTGCACAGAAAGTCTCTTGCTCTGCTTCCCATCTAAATTTTTAATGCCTGAGATTCCTCATGCAAAAAGAGAGTCTGCTTTTTATTCAGGCTTACTAAGGATGCCTACAGAGTGTTTTTTTTGTTCTCTATATCCTTCCACTTCTTTGATTTGTTTCCTTTTAAGCATCAATATTGGAATTTACTTCATTTAGATACAATTTTAGTTGAGTTTTACATTAGAATTACAATTTCACAGGTAGAGACTCAGATATTCCAAATGACCCATTTTGATTTGAGCTTAAAGCCCTTTTCCAATTTTCATAATTCTGTGACAGTATGAACAAATAAAATGCAGTGTATGAGAGGTAAATGCATTGCCAGGGTTTGCTGGTAAGTGGAAAACATCTTTTCTTCATTACAAGTCCTGTGCCCTGCATCCCAAACGTGTTTTTCCACCTCCAATAATCTCTACCCGGTCTCCAAAGTGCAATTCCACTGCAGCAGTTTCTCCAGCGGGGTCCAGATTTCCCATTTCCATCTGTGTCCTACTTCAGCAGAGAAAGGATTCAGGATGCTCCGTGTAAGACACTCTGTACAATGAGGAAGGGTGGAAAGGCTCATAAATAGCAGGTTGGCTTAATTCCTGCTGATATGGAACTGCTGTCAATTGAACTTTGTTTGCTCACACGCTTCAACTGGGGAGTTGTTATCTGCTCTGGAGGGAAATGGTTGCCAGAGAAATTTAAAATAAATTGATTGTTCACCTAGTTGGTGGTTTTTTTTTTATTTTTAGCCTCGCTTCCTGGGGGACAAATTTTGCAGTCTCCATGTCTGCCTGCTCAGCCATTTATCACTACCCAACCTCCTCCCTGCTTTCAACACATTGGTTAATTTAATGCAAATGTGACAGAGCCAGAAGTCATTAGATCTAATCGTTAGTCATAAGATCTAGTCATTATATTTAAGTCATTAGTCATAAGATCATCATTCCTACCAATTTAATAAAAACTGGTGGTTGCTTTGATGATGGAGACCCAAAGTACTACATTTTCTTGGGGGGAAAGATGGGCAGCAGCCACTTGGCCTCTCTGTGTGCATCATTTTTGGGACTGGCACGTGGAAATATTTTACTGAACATTATTTCCTTTAACAGCCAAGATCCTTATTTTTCTTAGTCTTCTTATTGGTAAGAGTGGCAGGCTTTCCAATTCCCTTTTGATACTTGTCCTCACTGTTCATAATCCCTGTTCCTAACAGGTTCCTCAGGGAATAAATTAACCCAAATTAACCAAGAAGTCCTTGCAAAATTTCAATAGCACCAACTGGCCTTCGAGTAAAATTTTCTTTCCCAGTCCAAAAATAACCATTTTGGTTATTTTGTTGGGTTTTATTTCTTGCCCTGCAAAAAAAAAAAAGATAATCAAGTGAATATAATTCTGAAAAGAAAGAGAATTTTGGTTTTCTTAATATATATAACAAGGTATTTCTAGGCAGACATGACAGTGAGGTTCATCACTGCCCTAATTATCTTTTCACCTGTCAGCTGCTGCTGACTCTGACTATCAATACTGTGAGGTAATCAATGCAGTTTGTGTTTGCCCTTCTGTGCCATAATAGTCTGTGCTAAACCACAATGAGTGTATAAATTTGAATAGGTGGAGTACTAACCCAGCAAAAGAGAGAACAGTAATTTCTGATGGGCTTGGCTTTTTTTATTGTGTGTTGGCACACACTCAGAAAGTATTTGGGACCATAAAATGTTGAATTCCCTATTTAGCTTCACTGGAGGCATTCTTGCAGATTATTTAGAAACTCTTAGGAGAAAGTTCAGAAAAAAAATAGTATTTTTCAGGCCAAATCCTTAAGTCTATATAGCTCCTTTAGGAGATATGTGGGGTTTTCTATCAAGAAATCCCTGGCGACTCCTGGATTTTTCAGATGTGGTTTCTTTGTAGAATGCTTTCTGTCCAAGTTTTTTTTTCCTGACTTTCCTTGTCTCTCTCCCAGTTGTTTAAGCAAAGTGAGTAAGTCTGTGGGCTGGCTGTCACTGCTTCACAAGCACCCTGTGCTTATAAATGTAAATACCAGTCCTTTTTTATTGTGCACCTTGCTTTAAAGCCACTGGTTTTGTCCCAGTACAAATAACACAATCTGTGATGCCTTTTAAAAAGTTGTTATCCAAACTCCTTTTTGCTTCCTCCTTCCATCTTCCAGTTGAATGTACCTGAATTGTGCCATGCTGATTACATGCACAGGGGAAAATTTTGCTAGAAATCAAATTAATCTTTAAAATTCTGCGTTCCTGACAGTGAATATAGGGTGATTAGTGACAAAAGTGGCTTTCTCCTCAGTTCATCCCTTTTAATGGTTCTTTACCCAACTAAATCCGTGGATCCTGGGTTAATACCTGTCACTGAAAATGCAGAGATGGGATCCTGGCTCCACAGAAGTCAGGGTGTGACAGACAAAGTGAATTTTGCATGTTCATTAATTTCTGCATTTAGGGCATTGGATTTTTCTCTCATTCTCAGGTATTTATTATGGTTATATTTAGATGATCAAACAAAGTCAATTCACAGCTTGTTCATAACACACTGCCCTCTTTATGCTCTTAGTCTGTCACAAATCCACAGAGTTATTAACAGAAAATCAAACCCTGAAATTACATTGGAGGAACTGGGATTGTTCCATGCATAGGCTGGCCCAGTCTTTCAGAGACCTCAGGCAGCCTGATTTATTATTTATTCCTTTAGTTCTTTTAGATTTTCTGTCAGATCATCTTATACATGAAAGAAAGGAAGTTCTTACTGCCCTCAAAATGGACTGACTCTTGTAGTGGAGCTCTGAGGGGGAACAGGGAAATGCATCTGGAGAAATGAAGATCCCAATTCTGTTACAAGGCTCTGGAATGTGAGCTGGAAACGATTTGTTCAGACCACCTGCAGTGTTAAACAATGAAATATATGTGGCTGATTTAATTAGCTATTGATGTGTATCATATAGCAACAACATCACACATATGTCCTGCTTTTAGTGCAAAAATAAGTGCAAAATAAGAGGTTTTTTTAAAATTTGGCTTCTGGAAGGCAGTGATTTATTATAAACACGAACAAAGCTTATAAATCATATAAAACACATGCTCTTGGGATTAGGTTTATACAATTTTCAGTGTTGATCTGGCATAGCTCTTAAAGAAAGCTGTATCCACTTAACCTGGGGTTCGGCTTTGGCAGTAAGATGTGAGAAAGCACAATATTTGCAGCTTCTGTGAGCTTGGGAGATATAATGAATAGAAAACTGTAATTCTCCTATTTGGAATCTTTGAGAGTCCTTTCAGGATGCATCATGGTTTATCCCAGTTAAAGCCCATAAATGATCTGAAAGAATGTTTCTGCTTTTTCTGTAAATGACAAAAAAAAGACAGCTCATGCCTTAATTCTTTCTTTCTGAGACAAAGTAGCCCTTTTGGATTACAGGGATTTTTTCAGGTTAAATATTAACTTCATGAGAGGAGTTTGAATTACTTATGCTGTTGTTGTGCTATTCCTGGCACAAAATGTTTCCCATGCAAGCATGGTCCAACAATGAGATAATCAAAGGTGCTTTGCTTGTACTGAAATTCAGCTTTAGGCTCACATCATTTCTTCCCTGAGCTGTGATAATCTGAATCCTAGGTTTCTTTTGTGTCTCTGTTTGGGGATCTTGGCTAAACCAACCACAGGATATTTTCTCTTTTTGTGAAGGTGAGCCCTTTGAGACATCATGTGGCCCCGAGTTTAAAAGAAATCCCAGTGTCAGCCTGAAAGCCAGGCAAGGTGTCCAGTGACAGATGACAGGTTGGTGTTTGAGAGGAGTCTGAGGAACAGCTTCAATCTCTCCATTGGAAGGGAGAATGAGGGCAAAAAAAGCTGAATTCAAGTAAAACCTAGATTGATTTTTCTGGTGGTTGGACTGTCCATGTTCTGTGTGGGAATTTTCTGATGGGGCAAGAGAGATTTCCCTCCTGTAAGGGCAATGCAGACCTAACAAGAAGAGCAGCAGAGTTTTTACTAGGGCTGAACCCCGAGTGATCATCAGGCATGCATTCAGCAGGTGCCAGTGAAGCAGCTGAGGCATATCTGGAATTTCACAGTGCAGTGTGTGGTGTGGAGGACTGGGACATGATTCACTGCTAACTTACATTTAATGGGGAATATTCAGACTGTTTCTTTGATCCCAGTAAAAGATTTGTGGCATAAAAGGCACAGAAAAGAAGATCCCAATCTGTTTGTCCAAGTAATTAAAGGGACAGTGGAAACTGGTGTTGGGACTCAAGGGGTGAAATTAATTATTCACATTAGCAGAGCCTTAAAGCAGGAGTGATTGCTGCTCTCCTGAGTGGATGTGATGGAGACAACAGGGATAAATTGTTAACTGCCTGTGTGGGCTGCAGGATGATGTGGTTTGTGTAGTGATTGTCATAGAGATGCAAGGCTGAGCTGGAGAAAGAGAGAGCAGAACAAGAGATGAAACAGAGCATTAAATATTTTCTTGCTATTGAGCAACATTCAGTTGTTCATTGTCACTGGAGCTGTAAATAAACAAGTTTATTGTTGTGCTCTGCTTTTGCGTCAGGTTTTAGAGAACAGAATTGTGGGAAGTTCTTAACAGGGCTACACAAAGTTGTTAGGAGCAGGGAGTTGTTGCAGAGGTGGGGCTTTCTCCATCTCATTGGCATGTAAGATATTAGGCCTGAACTGCACTTCTTAAAACATTAACAGCAGCACACAAAAACAGAAACCTTTTTGGGTTTTCTTGGGGCCTTGATATACTTATAAAATATTGAATGCCATTCTTTTACTCTGGGTGCTTAACTCGAATGAGCCTAAACTGTATTTTGAGCCTGTAATCAGGAGGTGCAGTGTAATGAATTTAATCCCAGTCATCACCTGCCTCTCCAAACTCATTTCTCATTGAGCCACTGAGATGGATCCTCCTTGCTGGGCTCCTCTGGCTTGGGCCAGGCAAAAGTCCTGCAGCAAAGGAGAAACCTCTGGATAAGCCAGTCAGGGCAGCTGCTGAGGTATGAGGTGGCAATAGTTGTGCTGGAAAAAATTAGACTGCAACAGGAACTTTAATCAATAAATAGTAGAAGTGAAGGAATATTTTTAGTGCATACTTCTAGAGAAGTAATTTTATTTCCTGGTATTGCAAGGAATTGGAAGGCTGAGTTTTGTCTCTGAAGAAAAACTCTGGCTGGGATGGATAATGGGGCTTTTCCACTTTTCCACATCTGACTAATTCACAGCTTCATTTTTACATGGCTTTTTTAATGGCTTGTATCTCTATGATTTTACTGAAGCAAAAATTATTTTACTACAAATCTCAGAATCACAGAATATACTAAATTGAAAGGGACCCATCAGGATCATGGAGTGCAGCTGAAATGTATGTTGTACTGAAAAACTCACCTTTTCTGAGGTGAAAAATAACTCTAAAAAGACCACATTTGCCATGAGAGAGTGATTGCTCTCTCTCCCTTTCTTAAATTATATTTTGAGTGCTCTTCAGACAGTTTGGTGATTTCAGGAGTAATAAAGATAATGAAATTTATGTGAACTGTTCTGTGATTACAGTAGAGGTGTTGAAGTGCTTGCTGATGTTCTGTGGCATTTTTATCTCTGATTTTAAGGAATTGCCCATGATTCCCTCCTAACAAGCAACACTCCTGAATGAGAGCAAGCTCTGCAGATTGGGAGCTTTGGGAGCCAGGGGGAAATGTTGAACTTGGTGGTGCTGTTGCCAGAGAGCTGGAGTTCATTGCTTGGCAGGAAATGAGACCAGGATATTTTTCATTTGTTCCAGACATCAGATGGTTTTTCAAGCATTTGACATATTCTGGGGGATTAAAGAACCTTCAGTTATCAGACACAGTCATGTCAACATGAAATGAAATACTCTGAATTCTGTTTTACAGATACCATGGTACCAGCAGCAGGAATATCAATTAGTTTTAGTGTAGAGAGAATTTGGGAAGGAAAATAGGACCCCAAGTATTTTATCATATTACCATAGTGCTCCCAATCTCCTATGGGCAAGAGGACTCCACAAAAAATAACATATTATTTTCAGTTTTCTTCCAACACAAAATAAGATGTATTGAAGTCTTTACAGGTACAGATAACAATAGGAATGATGAAAAATCCATATATCCAGAGTAAATATATCTGTATTTACTGCTGGAAACTGCTTTTCTGCATCAGGCCTTTTGTTATTCGACTGATCTCTGTTTAGGTGAATCTACCAGGCTCTAAACATCAGATAAAATAATGTTGTATGCAGCAGCTTTGGGAAAGGAAAATTACAGTGACTCGTGGCACTTTGCATGGAATATTAAATTCAGACTGTTGGGAGAGCTGACCTCAAAGGAAAAAGTTCCCTTTAGACCCTGTGGATTTCTATATAAGCAAATTTTAAGTACAGACTCTCCTAGAACTATCCTGCTAAGATGATGAATAGAGGAATCATTAAATTTAGGAGAGAAAGTCACAGTCCTTAAAATAGATTGCCCATCTCAAAAACTGAAATGGCTTTGGTCATTCTGTCTGGATTTGCCTTTTTAGAGAGGTTCTTCTTTAAATCAACTAAGGGAAAAGATGTCCATGGGTGATGGAGGGATTGACAGCATAGGCTGTTATAACCCATTTCCCAAATTTACCTCTAGTGATGCCAATATAAATCTATGGCACACTATTCTATATCCCAGATGTTTTTCTATAGATCTGGATTTTAGAAGTTAGTGCCGAGTTCCTGCCAAAATATCACTAAATCACTGCTTTGCATCTCACTAGTATTTTACCTCGACCTTAATCTTGACAAAAAAAATCTGTTTTATTCCATTTAATAAATGAATGCAGTTTGAAATGCATTCATTACACCAGGGTTCAAGAAACCAATGCTGTGTCTCCCTCTGCTTCACATGGACTTCAAGCTTTTTTTGCTTTGCTTCTAAAGATCAATGTCTTGTGACCAACAGTATTAATTTAATAAGATTCACGGAAAAAAAAATCAATGTCAGTAATGAAAGATGTTATCGCTGCTTGAATCCCCTCCATTTCAGTGTATCTTTTTTACACCCATGTTCTCTGCTGGTGTTTACTCTTTGCTTTATTGACATCTCTAAAATAATTCACATGCTGCAGTCACAGAATAATATTCAATTTTGCCTTTGTCATTTGGATTGAATCCTCACTTGGGAAGATGCAATCAGCTTCCCACTGCAAATTGAATGTGTCTTTTGTCTTTTTCTTCAAGCAATTCCGTGTCGTCAATATTTTTGTCCTGATAACTCTGTTCTTTCTTTCACATCCAACCAACACCTTTGTTTTTCACCTCCAACTATTCAGAAATCTTCTCCCCTTTATCTTGACTGTCATATTTTCTAGCCCTTGACTCGTATCCAGAATGAACAGTTGTGGCTTTATGTTCTTTTCAGAGGTTTTCTGTCCCTTTGCCTCCCATCTCTGTGATAAATTCCTGTGGCCAGATCGCTCCTGACCCTTGGGCAGCTCTGCTCTCCAGACCCTGCTGGACACTGCTGAATTCCTGGCTGACTTGAGAGCTTTCCTGCCTCTGTCTGTGCATTTCTGCTTTGTCCGCTGAGCAACCTTCAGCTTTTACTGGTTCTCTGAGTATTTTTGCATTCCGTCTCTTATGCTGCCCTTTCCCTTGTGCTGGGTGACCTCTGTTTTCTCTCTCAGATCTGCTGCTTTCAGCATTTGTGTGCTGACAGTGTCAGGTGGGGCTCCTTCCTTGGACTTGGCTTATCTCAGAAGTAGGTTTTGGGTGGAAAATGGAGTTTTTTCCTTGCCAGTGCATTGAAAAATGGCCTAGGGAGGTTCTTCTGGAGAAGCCACTGCACCTAAAATGACTGAGGTCCACATTTTGAGGAAAACAGAGAGAATATTTGTGCTAGGCTAAGACTTGGACTCAATGATCTTGAGGTCTTTTCCAGCCTAAATGATCCCATGATTCTCCAAGAGTTTTTATAACACTTTTTGGATAATGGCAGTTCTTTAAAGTCTGTGTTATCAAAGAGACACTCTGGTTTGTGTGGGGGATAATTTCAAACCCACACACAGGGTGCCAGAGGTGCCATTAACTATTGATGGATTTGAAAGGAAGCTTGGATATGTTCATCCTTGTGCTCACAGGTCATGGGTTCCCAGGGGATGGTGGGGAATCATCGTGGTTTGGGGAATCAGCTGCTGGATTTTCCAGCTCTTCCTGGAAAATGCTAAATGGTGAGGAGCTTCAGTGTGTGACCCAGATTCTGACCATTACTGAAGGAAACTGCAGCCTGTTGTGACAAAGATGAGCATTTCCATTTTTCCATGGTTTTACTGTTTGCTCTAATTAACAGCATTCAGCAGGGGATTATTTTGCTGATAGCAGTAGCTAATAACTGGTTGCTTAAGGCTTCAGTCATGCACTTAGCATTTGGTTTCAGTACTAGGTTTAGCTTTTTCCTGACTGCTGACAGAGAAAAGAATGATTACTGAATATTGCCATCATCCTCTTGGAATGCTAGTACATATTATAAATATAGGTGGGAATTAATTGAGCTCTAAGCTTCCTTCCAACCCAAGCCATTCCATGATTCTGTGATGCAGACATATGAATTCTGTAGATTTACATCATATAAAAATTGGCAAAATTTGGGATTTTTTAAATGGGGATATAGGTACACAGTTATCAAAGAAGCGTTGAGCAAGCCAAGCTTGTTCTCTGTTTCTGGATTAAAATGGATAATCAAAACACACCAGCTGGATTCTTTGCTCTGCTGAAATGTAATCAGTCTGCAATATTCCATGCTGAAAATGAACCCAGGGCTATCTGACTGGCCACATACTGGTTTGGCTACTGATCCACAAAAATGCTGCTTTATTCAATGCTTTTCCACACACCTTCATCAGCATGAAGATAAATAAATCATTGCCTACGTTTTTGGCTGTTAGATTATTTTTAGCTCTTATTGACTCTTTCTTACCGTCACTCATTAAATTTAGATTAGTTTAAAAAGAGGATTAACAAACTTCAGCTCACAAGAGAATGATCAGCTTCTAATGACTACCTAACATATCAATAACTACGTGAGTTTTCTTGCTTAAAAAATAATTATAATTCAGGTCTGTATGCTGAAATTATTGTGTATTCAGTAAGCCTAAAATTCACATTTTGGTGCTTGCACAGGAGGGTTCCCTTCATGCAAATCCTGCTGTTATTTGCATTTCTGTCAATTTATTCAGCAGAATATCTCTGACTTTATTTATCAACATGGGAAAGTTCCAATTTTTTGTTCCTTCCCTAGCAGAGTTTAGTAAATGAAGCATTACTGTATCACTGTAGGCCAAGTAAATCTAGCTAGACAATATGACAATATTATATTGTTGTTTTTATTTTTAAGAATTCATTAGCTGAAAAACCCCAACAAAATCCTTTTGCTTATCATTTCATTTTTTTTTATTTTCAAGGTATTCATAATTTCAAACGAGCTAATAAATTATTTACTTAGTATACTGCAAGAAATTGTGAAATAAATTCATTCTCTGACTTGATTCTCTGGGTGAATTTGTCTCTAAAAACATTCTCTTGATGTTTTTTCTGACCTTTCTCCTTGAATGCTGAGCTGAAGTAGGTGTCAAATATTTGAAAACAGTAATAGGCAAATACACACACCTGTAATTGGACGTTTAGATAGGTCAGGGGTCTTCCCATCAAAAAAGTTTTGACCTGGATATTTTCTGGATTTCCATGAAGGTCTGGATTCTCTTGTGCCTTTTGGAAAATCAAAGTTGTTGTGGTCCAAGGCACATTTTGCGTAATCCTGGTCTCAAAAGTTTCCTGCTTGGTAAATGGAGAATTATCTGCAAAGAGGATTAAATCATATTCTGGAAGAAGATGAAACAAAGCTGGAAATTATTTCAGTTACTTCCTAAGTTAATACCACAGGGAGTTCAGTCTTTTTTTAATCTGTTGTAAATGACACCTTCACTTTCCTGTGGTGGAAGCTGATGTAGCCAAGTTGATATGACATGCTTTGCTGTAGCTGCTGTTATTAATTTCTAACTAAAGTGGGTTTTAACAAGTCACATGTGCTGTAGTGGGAAACAAGGTCTGGTCTGTAAGAATATTCAAGAGATGGGGCACAAATAAATACATGTTATTTTATAATCTGCTGACTTGCTTCAACACACTTGAACAGTGTTTTCTTACATTTCCTCCTAATGTGATGGCAGTCAAAATCAGACCTCTGACACTTCCAGAAAATCTGTATTTCTATCCAGTGTTTTGTATTCCTGCACAGACACTAAGTGGAGTAACAGACTTCAATTTTTTAATGTACTTTGTCCCTCAAAACTTTTCATTGCTCCTGTAGGAAGAGGTTGCTGTACTTTCGCCCTCCTGATCCCTTTTGTGTTTCTGGGAAATAACTTGAGTTTTATGCCCACAATTTACAGATTAAGTATATCTGTATATATATCTTAAGATATCTTATATCTTATATCGTATGTTCTAAGGGCTGGATTTTCAAAAAATAATTTTGATATCCCCTCTAGCCTCTTCTGCTTCAAAGTCTGGGGAGCTGAAAGAGAAATAACTTTAAACATTTTTCAACCTTTTGCAGAAAATTTCTAGGTTTTTTTTTTTTTTCAAAAGTAGGGGCCAGACTTAGAAGGAAAGTTAGATCACAAGGGTCTAAAAATGCTACAGGCAGAGGGAATGTAGGGATGACATCATGCTGAGTTATTAATGAAGTTATCTCGCTGCTTCAGATGAAAGGAGCACCATCACTGGCATTATTAGGGCAGAGACAGGATCACCCATCAAAATCAGGTCAGAAATAGCTGAAGGTTTTGATCAGATGAATCCATGTGATGCAGGATAAGCAGGACAAGCAGGAGAAGGCTGATAAATCCTCCTGGATCCACAACAGGCTCACATCAGTGAGGTCCAACCTGGCCTTGGACATTTCCAGGGATCCAGGGACAGCCACAGCTTCCCTGGGCACCCTGTGCCAGGGCCTCCCCACCTCACAGGAAGGATTTCTTCCCAATATCCCATCTGATCCAATCCACCCAATATCAGCTTGAAGCCATTCCCCCATGAGCATCTTGAGATGTTCTTCTGGAATGGATGATCTCTCACGTTTTTCTTCTTTCAGAGCCACAGACTTTACAAAATTCTGGATGAGTACTTCAGAGGATAGGTATTTTCATTTTTTTTTCATGGATTATATACATTCTGTAAGTTCTTTGACTCCAGAGGCTTCTAACAGGGATAATAATTGTCCAGATGCTGCAGAGAGAGAGGTTAAAAATGGATTATAGATCATCTGTGCCTTCTTCAGTGTAAAATGTCAGAGCCTTTTATCACTGGGTCAGTGACAAGGCAAAAAAATATTAAGGAAATTTAGGAAATGTTCTTAGGGAAGCTGTCTTCTTTGGTTTATCAGTTACAGGGGCTGTGGAGAAAGGGTGTGTCTGAGGAAAGATCTATTTAAAAATTATTGCTAAGGAAAGAAAATATTTCAATTTCTACCACTTGTTCGTTGTTCTCAGAGGGGTACAAGACTGTGCTGTTCCTTTCCATGTTTTTTACTTGACTTCCATCTGTTCTTCCAGAGAAGAGATGGAAAAGAGGTCAAATAGCACCAGCAAAATTTTAGATGACAATAGAAGGAGGCAGAAATCTGCATTGCAAATTTTGCTCTCTTTTTCTGCCATCTACCAAGGGATTCTTTACTTGCATTCCAACAAATTTGTGGACTTCTTTTTCCTGAAGTGCAGCTTTCAATTCATTTGCATGAGGAAGACTAGAGGTCCTCCTGTGCTCCACATGTACATCAGAGAAAGCTCTTGGCTTGATTCCTCCTAGATTTTTCAGCTCCTGTTTCCACCTCTTTTGGACAACTTGCGTGATGATCTTCTCAAGCTCCACCTCCAAATGCAGTAGGATTTGAGCACAGGTCCTGAAGGAAATGTTTCCAGGATCCCATTCATCTCTCCTTAGATGTTCCATGCAGCATTAATCTGACCCCACACCCAGGGAGGGAGGGAATGAATATTATTCATCACAGCCTTGTGTTGAGGCAGGAGAAAAATGCCGGGACAACAAAGCTGACAGTGGTGCCTCAAAAGAATAAAGCAAAAAGGAGAACTGGAGAGGCCCTGATGGATTGTTCTGGCTGTTGGGATGTTATGAAATATTTTCCCTCCAAAAATGTTAGTGGGCCATGGATTTGCTCCTTTAAAGGTTAAGTTATGTTATGACTAATGCAGTCTGCAGCTCTGAGCAAAGCAAAGCCTCCAAAGTTGTGCCTGGTGTCACAAGAGTGAAGCTGTGTTTAAAATGTCATTTGTGTACAGATAATTATTTCAATGGAACATGACAGTCCTGGAGCCCTGGATCCAAAGGAAGGAACTCAGAGCTGCTCCCCACCATCCCTGCACACATCTTAATTTATCTCCCTTTCCCCCAATTTTGTTTTTGGCTCTTACTTCTCCCTCCCTATGTTACAAAGGTAAGAGCTGTCCAGAACCTCAGAAATCTGGGTTTGAGGAATTAATGAACCCTTTAAGCATCCACCTGGGATACTGTGTGTGGAGCATATGGTGTGCTGGGAGAGCCATTTGGGAAGGCAGGACCAGGAAGACAATCCCCACTCCTTTCTGCCATGCAGGTGCCTTCCTGACAGCAGATCTCCCTGAGAGCACACCTGGTAGTGCTCCACTGGAATATTGCCATTTGATCCAGATTTATATTGGGAAAAAGTTTGTAATAACCTATTAACTCACTGCACTGACTTAGTTCATTAATTTAGGAGAATCAAGTTTTATATAAATATGTGGAAACTTGGAATACTTTCTAAATGTGAGGTGAGGGGGAGCATGGTTTAAAGGCTGCAGAGAAACTGCTCCTGCTGCCAGGACTATTCCCTTTCTAATCTCAATGCCTCTCTTTGCCAGAAATAATTCAGAAGTGCCCAAGAAGCAAGATTAAGTTCCTTTGGTGTCTGATAAAACACAAATGACATATGTTCCTAATGCCAGAGGACTGTGAGAGCCATGGAAGAATCTGTTGTTGTTTGGCCTTTCCAAGTTTGGCTGCATAATTAACAGAACTTCACAGAGGAAATGAGAAGCTAAATGGGGTTTTTAAGTCTTGGAGAAGCCACCAACAATGTTTTTCTAATAGGAGCCAGTCTTGGTTGTCAGTTTTGAAGGACAATATTCGGTGACCTCACAGTTTGAGGCTTGTAAATGAAAGATCAGTTGTGTTGAACCTGCAGGGCATTCTCTAGTTTTTCTAAAAATTGCTCTCCCCTCTTGAACAATTATCAAATGTGCTTTAAAAAATTATCATTGTGACCATCTTGAAATAAAACAGCTCTGCTCCAGAGGTGGGTTCTAACTGGGATAAGTCTTCCCTGTACAGAGGGCTGATCCAACCCAGAAAAAGATTCTTGTCCATAATGTCTCAAAGGATAACCAGCAATATATCAGGCTCATTGTTCAGCTGCTGTTTTAACTGCTCAGGTGAAAGAACAGGAGGTGATTGTTGTTGTGGAGAGGTTGGAAGGCTTGGGAGCACCTGAAAACTGTTTAATTCCAGGGAAACACGAATCCAGTGCAGTTGTCTGAGGCACGTTCAAGCAGGAAGAGCCTGTCTGTTGGGATAAGTGGGAAGAGTTCCTCATGGTGCAGTTGTAACTTAGGGAAGTTTTCTTTTCCTTGGGTTTATTGAGCTTTACTGTGCTGTGGAAGGGTTTTTTTCCTTGGCTGGTGTTCCCTGGGTAGTCATCTGCACTCAAGAAATAGCAAATTTTTGAATTTTCTGTACAAAAATGGTTAAACTCCTTCCTACCCAATGACACCTGAAAGACATGTAATGGTTTAATAGTTTCCTCAAAGTGTCAAGATATAATCCGTGTATTTATTATGGGATGCATACGTTGAAAATACTTTCTCTTTGTAGAGAATAGTTCACAGACGTGATTTATGTTTTAAGAATAGGAAGTATTCCTGTTTTCTAGTTGGAAATTGAGCTTCCCTTTGGTATCAGTGGCATGCAGAGTTCATGGATGCACCAGTGTTTCAGGGAGAGAAAATACCCCAAAAACTCCTGGGCTGTGATAAAGACAGGGAGAGATCCCTCACCAGCTACTGTCACTGGCAAAACAGTCTTGATGCGGAGAAAAATTAATTTAATTTATAACAGCTCAAGTTGGGGTAATGGGAAATACAAAACACATCTTAAAACTCTTCCCCTCCACACCTCCCTTCTTGCCAGGCTCAACTTCCTCCTGATTTTCCCCCACACTGGGATGGGGACTGGGGGCCATGGCCAGTCCATCACATGTGGTCATTGATGCTCCTTCCTCCTCAGTGGCTGGACTCCCCACACCCTCTCCCTGCTCCAGAGAGGGGAAGAGAATCCTCCATGAACTTCTCCAGCCTCAGTCTTTCCCATGGGCTGCAGTTCTTTCCAGACTGCCCCAGCGTGGGTCCCTTCCTTGGGGTGAGTCCTTCAGGAGCAGATCACTCCAGCATGGATCTCCTGCAGCATTGCAGGAGGCTTCTGTTAGGAAAATTAATCCACAAACATCAGAAGTTTACATCCAAAAAGGAGACAGAGGAGTCCTTTGACTTTATTTGAATAAAGGCAGAGGCCATGGGGCATTCCCCTGGGATGTCTCAAATTTTTGGAGGATGCAGCCTCCTTTTTATCCCAATTTCCCAGCTGCATTTCCCTTGTCTCTTTCCCCATTGGCTGAGGTACTTGAGAGGTACAGACTCCCCAATACACCTGATACTGAAGATTTCACTCTACTGAATAACCCTCCCTTTTAATTTTTAATTCTTATGGAATTTTGAGGTTTTTTTCCCCATTGTTTCTTTCGTCTTTCAATGTCTGATTTCGTATATCAGCAAACCTAAAGTTTATTTGTAAAAGCAAATATCTTTCTCCATTCATCAATCAGTGGAATCCTTCCCATTGTTTCTTTTATCTACCAGCAGACCCACAGCTTGTTTGTAAAGACAAATCCACTATTCCTCTCGCTTCTGTAGGATCACAGCCTCCCCAGGACTCCTCCACGGGCTGCAGCTGGATCCCTGCTTCCCTTTGGACCTCCTCCACGGGCTGCAGGGACACAGATGCCTCTGGCACCTGGAGCACCTCCTGCCTCTCCTCCTCCCCTGACCTGGGGGCCTGCAGAGCTTTTTCTCTCACTTTTTCTCACTCAGGTGCTCCCACCGTTGCTGGTGGGCTTGGCCATGGCCAGCATGGAGTCCATCCTGGCGCTGGCTCCATCAGAACCTTCCAGCAGGTTCTTATGTTCACAGCAGCCACCCCCACAGCCCTCCGTGCTGCCAAACTGTGCCACACAGGCCCAGAGGAAGTGTCTGCTCTGAGCTGTCTGTTTTGATACCATCAGCTAGGAAGGTGCAGGCAGCAGAGGTAGAATTCCTCCCTGAGCATGCTCTGCTCCATACTACTGCTTTAGTAATAGAGTAGTTTCAGCTGGGGAGGACTAAAGATGTAGCTGCTATTATTAGCAAGGCTGCCTCTAAGAAGGTGTTTATTTTAGTCTTGCATGACTCATCCTTATTCTTACATAAAAGACAAGACAAAGTGCAGTTCACTGACTTTGGTCACTAATCAAAATACTGGCAAGCCCTCAAAGTGCCTGGCTTCCCTGGGTCTGTCTTTTTAATCTGTGTCTTGCTGCATGACAAAGGGAAGGAAATAAGTAACCAGAGTTTATTCTTTCTGTGACTAAGTATTCTCTAGGAAGCTTTTAGCTAATCCAGCTTTTACAGTGAAAGTTCTGCACCTATATAATTCACAGTGAGTTTTTTTGTTGTTGTTGTTTGCTGCTTCTTGCTGGCTGTCATGGTGCGGGATGAAATAATCGCTCTCGGCCGCATTACATCTCCTGCAACCTTCCAGATGGGCTGCAGCTATGTCAAACAAAATACTTCATCTCTTCTTGATAAATTATGTGATAACCCCGGGGTGAGGCCAAAAAAAAAAAAAGGCAGAAATAAATCCAGTTATGCATAGTTAAGTGAGGGCATTCTTCATTAACCCAAGGTGGGGATGCTGCAGTAGCAGGGAGTGAGAAGCTGCCCATGAGCTTTGTAAAGAGGTGGCCCTGATTTTCAAAGGCATGAAGAGGAAAATATAAAAGCAGCACATGCTCCAAGGCAAAATGAATGTAACTTTTCCATGGAAAGCAGAAACAGGAGCGAAGAAGGCAATTGAAGCCACAGTTCATAATTAGGATTTCACTATATATTTAAGAGAACTTTGCTAATGTTTTGGTTGTAGCTGTGATGAATTCAGTACTCCAGACCTGAATAAAAAAATTAAAACTTATACTGCATTTCCTGCTTAGAAGGCAAAACAAGAAGCAAAACCATAAAATAGATGACTTGGACCACACTGGTTTGGAAAGTGAAAGATAACTTTGTCTTTTCAGGTGGAGGAAACTGACCTTGATTTTTTATCACAGCCTGCAACCCATCCTTCCTTCTTATTCTTGGCTTGTAGAATTTATCAATTTCACTTTCTTGTCTGGGCATGTGCCTTTCTGGCTGAAAAAACAGGTTCTGTCCTAGTTCTGAGTTATGCTTTGTTAGTGGCTTAACTCCTCAGTGTTATCAGAAACTTTTTCCATTGTTAAAGGATGAATGAGATCCTAATTCTTGCTCCATCCTTGTTTCCCTGATTATTTAGTTGATCTTACTGAAGTGGGTGGGAAAGATTTGTATTTGTCATATTCCTGCTGGGCAAGGGTGATCTAGAATTTGTAAAGTGTCTCAGTGCAGAAAAGCTGAGCCACCCTCAGTGGGAATAGACTTCAATGGCACCAAATTAGGGTTCTGATGAAATTAGAGCTCAGAATCCAGGCAGACGGGAATATATTTCCCTTGCATAGCAGGAACCGTGTTATAAAATAAAGTCAAGGTTTAGGTGATTGATTTGTAGCTAAGAACATCACAGCTGCACTGTCAGGAAGGAAAACTTCAAGTTATAATCACAAAAGGTGCTGTTAGGCCTCCTTTGGTTTCTGAAAGAGAAGTTTCAATTGCTAAGCAACTAACCCCAAGATCCTGCCTATTCTGGAACTATTATCAGTTTAATCTTGGTGCAGATAGGTAATGATAGAGTTCTAAGATGCAATCTTGGCTTGGTTTCTAAAGTTCCAATAAATTTGCTTAATTTTATGCACAACAGAGATATTTATTTGCTTCTGTCCTAAGGTTTGGGTTTATGAGAAGGAACTCCTGAACCTACTGAAAGATGTCCATGCCCATGGCAGGAGGGCTTGGACTCTAAGGTCTCTTCCATCCCAACCCATTCTATGGTGCTAGGATTTTATGATAAAATTACTTATTTTTGAGCAATGATGGAAATATATTAGATAGTAACTTGAGAATCTGATACTTTGAGGAGGCTGCATCCTGTTTTCTAGGTCTTTGATCTCTAACCAAAGTGACAAAATGTCTGTTTTTAGAGTTCTTGCATCCACACAACTTCCTACACATGCCTATGCCATAGATGCAGGAAAACTTTCCAGAGACTTGCTGCTGCTTTCTTCCATATCCTCAATTTCTAAGTACTGCTCTGTGAGACACTCTCTTCGTTTCTCTTTGAAAATAACTCTGGACCTGAATGTCCACAGAGATCAGGAATTCCCAAACAAACAGCCACCAGGCCCTCAGGAATAGCACAGAAAATCAGGAAACCCAAATTATTTGCCCTAACTTTGGCATACAAACCCTGGTGAATTTTAAAAATTAGTTTTTCCAGTTTTGGATGCAGCCAATTCCTGAATTTAACAATGAGATTCAGTCTCTCCAGGAGCATAAAACTTCCAGTCCTTTCCTTCTGAGCAAGAACGCTGAGAAAGAACTGCCATGTAAACATAAGCAAAATGCTTTCTGCTGAGGAAACATTTAAATTGGAGTAAATTTGTGCTTAAAAGGATGATTTTCCCAGTCCTTTGTCCTTTTGTTTTATTTTTAAGTAGCCCTTGCCTGTTGTACCAACATTGGCCATTTGATGGAGTTGGTAAAGTCTCTATCAGGTTAGAGCTGCTCTTCCCCACTTAGAAATTAGAAGGACTAATTAATGACATCTTTTGGTCTGCCTGATTGATTGATTTATTTGTTTTTAAAGTGCTGCCTCGGAACCCCCCAGCTTTTTGCTGTTCCCATGCCTTTTAGCAGAGTTATTTCTAGTGTGCACACCTACATTTTTCTCCATTCCTCTGGACAAAATTGTGCTCCCTCAGTAAGGAATGTGCTCTGGGTGATAAGCATGTATTCTATATGTGTGTGAAAGGAACTATGTATTAGCAACAATGGCTCACTTAACTATTTCAGACAGCATATATTTAGGGTGTCTAAAAATAGTTTTAATTTCAGAGACTCTCCCAAAGACAGGGAGCTTTGGTCATGGATCAGGCATTCCTTGCATTCTGCAGGAAGATGCTCTGAAGGCTGACAGTCATGCACCAATCAAAGCCAGTGGCAGAAGATATTCTGCCCTGGATTTGTGCAATTCCAGGAGTGCTGCCTGTGCAGGATTTGGTGGACACAGCAGTAGGAGTGAGTAGCACACACTAAGGTTGCTTTTTAGAATGTTTCCTAGAGCTGAAGCTTTTATGTTGCCTCAGTTAGACTCCAGAATCTAAATCATGTCTTTCATGGCTGTCTTCCTTGTAGTCTAAAAAAAACCCACCTGGAAATCAATAAAAAGCATATTAGGATGCACTGAAATTATCTCTCTACCATTGCCAGACTTGTCAATGCCAGTAACTGGGACAAAGCTGATTTAGGTCAAGGTATTTGGAGAGAAAGCAGATGTGATGCTACTGCAATTTGGGCAATTAGGCAAAGAGCTCAGAGGCTGGAATAAAAAAAGAGGATGGCACTCAAGGAGAATCAATCACTACCTTAAAGTCATCTAAAATTTATGCATTAGAGCTATGAGTGTGCCTTCTTCTCACAGCTCTGTCTCCATGTGAGGAGGGAAAGCCATGTGAGCAACGTGGCACTAAAGGAATTGTTCCTGCTAGCTGGGAAATGGAATTGGTAACCTCCAGCTGGGTTACCTGGTGCATGTTTGGCAAAACGCAAGGTTCTTTTTCCCAGGTTTATCTGCAGCATGTAGAATTCACATAGGCTGGCAAATTCAAGTATTCCAGGTTCTCCAGGGGGATGTGTGGCCGCTGGCAGGGAGCAATGTGCTGTCACACACAGATGGAGTCAGGCTCCAAAGCAAGGCAGCTGTGCCCACCCAGTCCTGGAAATGTTCCCCAGCCTTTGCTGCTTCCCAAATCCTGCAGTGGGAGTGCCTTTGGAGGTGCTGGCCAAGCAGGATTTGGTAGCCCAGCAGAGAGTCAGTGCTCAGGAGGGGCTGGATGAGGTGGGTGACATTCCACCTGTCTGACATTCCATCCATTGCTGGCCCTGGCCCTCCCCAGGCTGGGGATTTAGGATGAAGTTTTGCCACATGAGGGGCTCACAGGAGTCATTCCAACACCTGGGGTGGTTTCATCTCCTGTGCAGGGGGATGCAGGTTGCTGAGCACCTTGGGAATTTGGGCTCCTGGGTTTCCCTGAACCTGTCCATCAAGGGCAGTATCCAATTCACCCCGACAAAGCTTTTGGCAATTCCAGCTTTGTGGGAAATATTAGCTCTTTCTACAGTGCCTCCAAGTTTTAAACCTTTGCCTAAGAGCTTGGTTAACATTTAAACTCCATTCTACAACACCCAGATACAAATTTAATTTGAATTATAAGGGATTTGCATAACATTTGGTGTTTAAATCAAAGTTTCCCTCCCTTAGTTTTGGAAGCACATAGCATTTCTGCCCTTGGTGTGGGGCAGCACCATCTCTTTCTGTTCTTCTTAACAAACTATGTTACTTTTCTGATCTTTCCTTGTGTGCTTAAGACTTAGTTCACATTCCAAAATATTTTGCATAGAATCAAGCTCAGTGGGGCTTCACTGTTTGTTAATTTTGGGACTTGGGTTGCAGAGAAAATTTAAGTGGCAGGAGAACAAGTCTGCAAAATTGTGATTTTGGACATCTTTTCAAGTGATTCTAAAATTACTGTTGGTACAAATGAAGCTGCTGCTTTCTGACTGAAAATCTTGCTATGTTGTTGTTGCTTGGGCTTTGTTTGGCATTCGTGCTTTGTTTGTCTCGCTCTCTTTGGCGCCTGTGCTCAGGTTTGGGGCATGCTCATCTCCACAAGGCTCTTCTGCTGAGCTGCTCTGTTGGCACGAGGTTGTGCAGGTCTTGAGGGAAATGAAATGAAATGAAATGAAATGAAATGTCAGTATGTAACAGCACAGACTCTCCCGGAGCATCCCCCAGCTGACCATGGTGCTGCTGGCTCCGGGTGCTGGAAGGAAGCAGGTGACAGGTTTGGCTTCCTTCTGGCCACTGGAAGGCAGGAAGAGTCTCCAAAGGAGTTTCCAAAGCTTTGCTTGGATACAGAACCAGACTGTGGAGCAAATGTCCCCGAAGGAGAGGCTGCAGCATCTCTGGCTGCTGCGGGCTGGGAGCAGGGCAGAAGGCAAAGCCTTGCTCCGCTGCCCCTGCCTTTTGCTGGGAGGGTGTTCCCTCAGGACTGGCTCTCTCTGTAGCCAAGGTGGGGCCTCTTTAAAGAGCAGGAAATTGCCTCGTGCTCTGTGAGTCACCAGATTGTCCCAAAATAGATTTTTTTTTCCAAATTATTTACAAATAGAATCAAACCTAATGAAAGGTTTGTCGATGATTCTTATTCGCTGTGACAAAATGCTCTGAGGAATCTGCTGTTATCCTCGTCTGATGCTTGTTCATTCACCAAAATAAATCATTCCCTCTTAACAGAGGAGCTTTTTGCACTTGTACTCCTGCTTGAGAAGATAAAAAGTGGTTATTCTGTGTGGAGAGTAAGTAAATTAGAACGTGACTTGTTTGAAGTGGTAACAAAAAGCCTTATTATGAATTAATGAAGTTGCTCTTATAAACAAGTTTGTTTTCTTTAAAAAGAGCTGTGAAAGTTGTCTTTGGCTGCTTTTGTTGAGTTAATGTTGTGTAACACAGTATTTGTGTCTCCTGTCTGTTTTACATTACAATTGTGCCTATAGATTTGGATGTTCTTTTGAGGTTGTTTTAAACTAAGCATTTCCATGTAACTGTGCTGTGCAATGACTCCACCACTGATATCTCTTTTTGGGGTTTATCTTCAGCTTGGGAAGTCTGACATAAAACACTCACAAAGCTGCAGTATGGTTGGTGCAATCAGTAATTTTCTCAATTGAAATAGGACACTTGCATATCACCAGCTGACTGATGGGTATTTCTTCATTCTGATCCAACACAGAAAACATTTTTTATGTGAGTTTGGTTATTCTGTGTGTGCTTAGACACTGCTCAGGCCCAGACTTCAGTCCTCATTCCCATGGCCTCCAAATTAAATTTCCAAGGGATTCCAAGTTTAAGGCAGCCTCGTTAAAACTAACATGGCTTTAAGGAAGAATTATCTCCATCTGCTCTAAGATTAGGCTTTCCTGCATAAAGAGGGATGCATGAGCAATACATTTTTTTTAATATTGTTCTTAGAGCAGATGCATTTTCTGGAAAGTGACTGTATGTGGGAGGAGGAAATATAGATTATCAACACATGATGACAACACTTTCTGTCAATAGATCTGTGTAATCTCTGGGAAGGTTTTAACAGAAAATCATTGAAATGTACAAAACCAGGCAGTTTATATCCCATGTACAGGGTTTAATTTTAAATTGTGTTGCCTGACTTAGGGTGCTTACCTAATGTAAATGAATATTGGGCTGTATTATTAATGCTCATAAAGAGATCTATATTTTGATCCATATTTTAGAATTCTCTGCCTAATGGTCTTTAGTGTAGGTATGCACAGCTTTAAAAATAGAAGGGCTCAGCGTGAGAGCTTCTACCTCCTGTAAATACTTATCAAGTGGTTCATTCAGAATTCAAATAAAGATCCATTGTCCTCCCAGCGCTTGCATAACAGCACTGCAACTCCCCATTTGAAAAAATATGATATTTTTAGGGTGGAACACAGCCTCCTGTTTTCCTCCAGCACTGGGGTGGGAATTGTTTCATGGGTGTCTGAAGCCCTTCATCCCTTTGGGGGCAAGGTGTGCAGGTGGGCGCTGTTCCGAGGGCACAGCGGGAATGGCAATGCTGCCTCAGCTCCCTCTGCTCCCTGTCCCACGCAGCAGCACAGGAGGGGATGGAGCTGCTCCAGGGATGGGTCTGGCTTGGAAATGCATTCTGCCCAAAGGGGATCCTGTTCTTCCTGCTGCCCTGGAGGAGTTGTCCCAGAGGATCTGATGGAGGCAATAGGAGCCGATGGTGGCACAGGGCTGCCAAAAGGAGGCTCATCCAAAACTCATCAGCAGAGCAGACCAGCTTCACCCGCTCTGCTGCCCTGAGCTGGCCCAGCTGTCAGATCACAGTGGCAGTCTGTGATCCAGAGCAAAATTATCCTCTCAAGTTTTGATTATTTTTTCCCCTCTGGAGTCAATTTATCAGAAGGGTCTCGTGAAGCATCAGCGACTGCGCAGAGGGAGCAGCAAACTGGGATGCGGGTGACTGGCCAGCAGAGGAGCATGGAGGGATGGGAGTTTGTTTTCCCACTGCTTGAAAGAGCAGCTTGGGTCCCTTTCCCTTTCCCTTTCCCTTTCCCTTTCCCCTTTCCCCTTTCCCCTTTCCCATTTCCCCTTTCCCCTTTCCCCTTTCCCCCCACCTTGGAGCAGCCCCCAGCGGAGGAGGATGACTGGATGTTCCAGGGGAATGAGATGGAAGCAGCTCTGGTTGCAGTGGTTAAGCAGTTTTAGATTTTTGTGCATGGTTTCATCTGTGAAGGGCAGACATGCTAGAGAGGTTTCTTTACCATATGGGTGACCTCTAGTTTGCTATTTTTGGTCCCCTATTTTTGGTGCTGTCTATGTACCATAATTTATAGGCTATGAGAAGAAATTCAATATAAGAGGCATGTTCGCAAGATGAATAATGTAAAGGTACTCTCTGTTGCACTTCAAACTTCATTTTCATTTCACTGAATTTTAAACTAGTACATTTTTTTTTTGAGCATTGGAATGTGGGGAAAAAATAGTTATGGACTTATCTTCAGTGAGTTTATTTTAAGCAAAAAAGAAGCAAAACAGATGTGCACAGTTCATTGGATATTTTTTCCCTGAGAGAAGTTCAAACATGAGAAGCTTCCACGTCTTGCACCTGGCAGACATTGGACAAATTCATCTTAAGTGCCGCTGAATTGATTGCGGAACACTGCAGTTCAATCAACTGCAATAAAGTTAATTGAACCTCTCCAATGAAATGTGACTTAAACCAAAGGATTCAAAACAGGAACAGGTACTAATTAATGGAGGCCATTATTTTTAATAGGACAGGGTCCAAGGAATTGAGTGATGTTTAAACGTTCTGTGTAGTCTCATGAGGATGGGAGTCACTTACTTGCAACAGCTTTCAGGTTAGATATAAGTATGCAAAGTCCAAAATTTTAGATAAGAGTGCTAATTTAACATAGTTCTGCCTTTTAAATCATGCCATGGATAAGAGAGGAAAAGCAGCCCTTAACCCTGCTGCATTTTGGGGGTATCGGCTTTGATCCCAAAGTAATCCAGTGAGTTTGTACTTACTGGAAGAAAACAAGATGCGCATTTCCCTTTAGGGAGGTCAGACACTGGCATGGGGCCAGTCTTAGCTGGGTGAAACACAGATGAATGTATGACCATCTTTATAGGCTGGTTTGACTAAAGTTAGGCACACTAAAAAAAATTTAAAGGGTCTTTGAAGGACTGACAGCTGTTATGCTCCATTCAGGTTTTCAACTTTGTCATGTTATTAAAACATGTGTTTAACCAAGGCAGGACATTACTCCCACATATGTTTGTAGAATGCTGGGAAAGTAAAGGGAAAATAAAGACTATTTATGCTTTTGGTAGCTTTACACAGGAAAAAAATAATACAAACTGGTTACACCCAGGAGAGAAATTACAAAAAATAGCACTTGTTCTCAGAGGTTCTGGGCCTAACAGGAATAGCAGGGACAGGAAAACTGAGAAGTTCCAAGATGGAGCTTGGCTAAATGTTAAGAAACAAATTTTGTGATGCAGTTGCCATGACAACCAAAGAGTCTGGAGTTTATGATCTGAGATGCCTCTTCTTTCCAGTGCCTCTCAGAAATAGATGTTCCTGAGCACAACTGCAGCTTTGGTGCGACTCGTGGGGATGGAGTGGCTGAGCCCTTCCTCGACTGCTCTGCTGTCTCCAGGCAGAGACCACATCCCTCAGCATTTCTGCCACTGCTGGATCAGCCCAAGGAAAAGTCTTTGCCTGGCTGGGGCAGCCCTGCAGATGCCAGCAGGCTCCAGCAGGTCCCAGCCTGTCCTGCTGCCTTCGCCCAGAGCAAGCACCAGGCAGTGCCATCTCCCTTTGCCACGGGAGCTGAGGCAGAGAAGGCACAACATTCCCCATGTGCCAACAGGGGCAAAGGTGGTGGCAGGATGGAATCCAAAACTTCAGCACATTGTCTCTCCACAGCGTGTTTTCTTTCAGGCATCTCATATCTTGTTTGTGTGCCCCAATATCTGAGTTGATGCCAAGACATTTATACTGTAGCAAGGCTACGAATGACTTTGATGTTTTTCCCTTAATTCATATGTACTTTTTTTCAAATACTTTCTTATAATATTTCTTCTTCTGGAGAAATCCCATAAATGACAGGATTCAAGTGGGAAGTTGCCTCCTTTGATCACCTAGTCCAATTCCAGCTCACTGGCTTCATCTTTACATCATCCCATGCAGTAAGGCCACCAGGGCAGGCAAATCTATGAGCAAGTGGATTACTGCAAAAACATCATTAATGCAAGATGTCAGCTGGAATTTCCACATCCTTGTATCCCTGCTTCTGTGAAGCTTTTTGTTGGTTTTTTTTTTCATTTTTAAAGCACCTTTTAGATCAACAGAGTGCATGAAGCTTCTGAAGCATCTTTTACACCAAAGTACATTAAATGAGATATGGTCAAACACCCGTGGGAATTAGTGATGTTTTATGTGGGAGATCAGAATGTAAACAAACTTCCCATTTGTATTAGAAAATCTTCAGGAATTTTCCAGAGACTCTTCAAGGCCTGCTTCAGAAACTGTTGAAATAAATGAATAGTTGGAACCTGGTAGACTGAAGCCACTTGCTTCTCTCTATTTAAGCTTCTGTGGTGGGATGGGAATAATTGGGTTTGCAGAGGCAAATTCACAAATTAATTCCCATTATAGGACTCATTTATATATATTATATTATTACTTTCTATTTTAATCTAAGACACAGGTTAAAATCATGTGCTAGCTTTTTGAGACAGTGAATCTTGACATCATTTGTGCTGAAGTGCACTTTGTAAGCACATAAAATATCATTACACCAAAGCATCTTTTGGCTTTGGACCCTTTTAACTTGCCTCCTCCTGTGGATCTGTGGTTGTTTTTGCATTCAGACCTTTCCTGGGATGCTCAATAAGAAGTTTGCTGCCAACAGAATTTGCTCAAATTTACTTTCACAGAAGGCTTCCTGGATTCACTATGTACCCTTGTGCTGCCCATGAGCCCATTAAATCCAGCTTTAGAATGAATTTAGAAGATAAAATAATAGAGTTTTTGACATTAAATATGCTTGTCAGGTGCAAATCTGGGACATTTGTGCTGGTTTGTGCTAAATGCTGCTCCAGCCCCTCCCAGTATGGCCACAAGCACCACAACCCCTTGCTGGTTTTCAGTGGGTGACCCCTGGGTTGGCACTGAGAGCACAAATCACTTCCCCAAAAGTCTCTGGGTCACTGTGTCTTTCTTCCTCTCACATTGGAGTCTCCAGATGGGAAACTCTTACTGGCTGCTGACAGGCAGTGCCACGTGCACAGCTCTGTGGTTACTTGAAATGCAGAAGCATCGTTTGAGCCTGCAAAATCACTTGGGAGCTATTTATTTCCGCTGGTACAAATTGTGATTGCGTTTGTGTGTGTGAAATATTTATCAAAAAGGGTGAATTTTAAAAAGTGTGTAGGCAGGGGGTTGTAAGTGTGTGTAACGGGTTTGGGGGTTTGTTGGGGTTTTTTTTCCAAGTAGTTCAGTGGATAAGGAAGAGCCTCTGAGAAGCTCCTTCTGAGAGGATGTGATTCCCAACTTCAACCATTCTGCAATGGGCATCCCAAGCATAATGATGGAGTTCTGCCTATTTAATTGCTGTTAAAAATGACTGACTGCCTTTTCCACTGAGGGAATGTTTTGGTAGTGGAAGGATTAGGATGATGCATTGAAGAAATCAAGAATTTTTTTATCCTTTTTTTTTTTTAATTAATAGAACAAAGTCTGCAAAAATCTCTTTCTCTGGTAGTGGTTATATTTTTCCTTTTGCACCTTCCTACAGAAAGGCTGCCTTGGTGAATATGTTCTAGCTCATGCATTTGCCAGCTTACAATGTGCAGGTTATTTTACTATTATATTATATTATATTGTAGTATATTATATTACATTTTATTATATTATTTTTCAACCTATTGCATAACTGCATTTCAGGGGAAAAAAAGTTATCCAGCCTGTTTAGACTATTTTTAAAGACATTCATGAAATCATATTACTTCATCAATTAATTCTCTCAAAGTAATTCCCATCCCACTGCCCAGTAACCCGATGATGATAAAGGATGATTTTCTAAAATACAGAATTCTGAGGCTTTTCCCAAGAGTCCAGAGAGGAGAGAGGACAGTTGTTGAAATTGTGAGGTGTCCCAAAGGACAGTTTTCCTTACATTTTGTTTCTTGCATGACCAGATTTCATTGATGTAGCATAGACCCAGCCTCCTCACATGTCTATTTCTATTTTCACTTATTTACAAAGGACATGGCAGAAAAATGTTTTGTGGAATTGTAGAAGGAAAATAAGAACCTCAGGTTTTGCAGTGAAAGATTGCAGAAAACATGCAGAAAGATTGGGTTGAAAAAGAGGGAAAGACACAAATTTGTGCCTGCAAAACAACTTTACTTTTTGTTTCTAGAGCTTCCTTCCAAACTCCTAGCTGCTAAAACAAAAAGTAGTTTTTGAGTGTTTTAAACAGTGGGATTACATTTAATACAGAGAACACAGGTGATTATGACATGAATTGGCACAGTTGGAATAGATACCTGCTTTACTGGTTTACAAACTCCCCTTTGCCAAAGCTTGAAGTGGAAGTGGAGAGAGATTTGCCTCAAATTACTCACACCTGGAAAAGTTTTGCTGAATAAATCAAACTAAAACTGTCAGACAAACCTGCTTGAACTCTGGTGTCTCACTGCTTAACAACCCTTCCTGCAGACTTTTGGCTTCTGGATGAAATATTGAAGAAGGGTAAAAGAAATAATGTCACTTATAAGCTATTGACAATTCCCAAGTTATTACTTTGTAATCATGCTCCAGTTTTACCCCCTGAGGTGCTAAAGACTGTGAAGATGAGGTTCTGCTCTGCTGGTTCCATGATTCTTTTGTCCTCTAGTATTTCCATAGGACTCTGAGTTAAGGAACCTCCAGCTCTCCTATCAATATTTTTATTTTATTTATTTTTGGATCAATCTTTTCATCCCAGCTTTTGTAGCTGTGCCTTTTTAACAAAGCTGCTATAAACAGTCATTTACAGGTTCTGTTTCTGAGGCAGCTTTAAAAAAATGTGTTGTATATATTTGCTCCTGCTCTAAATGTTAAATATCATTGCACAGAACGATGGGAACAGATGGGATGCTGCATAAGCTGTTTATCATATTACACATTTATCACTTTACACTAGTGAAGTGTACATGTGTTTGATTAATATTGACTTTTGATTTATTTGGAGGGCTCTATTTTTTGACAGCATTAGGGATTACATGGTAATCCTTACTGGCTTCCAAGCTTGAAATTTAATTCCAGTAAAAACAGAGTGGATGCATTCCATAATTCTTAATTACATTATTTTTTTTCCTATGAAAAAGAATTACCTGGTTGAGGCTTTAATACTGGAAGGAATTCAGAAGAAAATGGATAACGCTTTTTGCTTCAGTGTTTTAGATTAAATTTAGATGCCATTGGTCCACCTAAATAAATATCTCTTGGAATTAAATACCAGATGCTAAGGAGGTGTAAAATAAAGCAAACCAGCAAGAGTCCTATTTAAATCAATATTCTTTTATACCCTCCACCTACAGAATGAGAGAACTTCGTCTTTGCCTGCTCAACAGGTCTGGATGTTCAGCATGTGTTCCACCTACGTCACAGTGCCTGGAACCAAAAAAGCATCTCCAAAAGCACCCTGAGCTCAGGCACAGAGCACACAGCTCGTCCTGGAGGCTCCCCACTGCAGCACTCTGCTGAAAAGATGGTTTACCAATGCACTGCTTCATTAAAATGCATTTTGGCTCAGCTGAAGCCTGAAAAAAGGGAAGGTTTTCCTTCCAGACAATGGATGGGAAAATGATTTCAGGTTGGAGTGGGGCGGCTCGTGCTGTTTGTTCTGCTAAACAGCAATAATATTTAATGAGAGACTCTGCTCTGAACTGTAAATCCTTCAGAGTGTGAGGTGCTCAGCCTGTCAGAATAAATAGAAGAGGCTAAAAACACTTACTTTGAAAATGACTGTTCATTTTGGGAGGCATTGAGTGATCTCAGTGAAATATTACTGAGTCAGTGGAATTTTGGAGAGAGATCAACTTCCCAGCATGTATCCTGGCAGCAGCTCTTCCTCCATTCCTCAATATCTTTTATGTTCAAATAGCACAGGCAGCACTTCAGTCTTACATGTTGTCATCATTCAAATTTCAGATAACTTTCAATGACTCCTTATAGATTGAATGAATAAATAAATTACTTTTAGCCGTGCTTATTTACAGTTTTTATGCCTCTGCTTTCTTCTATGTCTATTAATTGATATTATGGAAAGACAAATCCAGCAAAAAGGATGATTTAGCACTAGAAATTACTGATAGTATATATATATATATATATATATATATATTTTATTTTTTTTTCCCCAAGCTAAGTGTTGCAGTGCAGTTTGAAGTATAATTGGCATGACCACAGTAACTGCTTAGGGCTTCATGTATTTCACTCTTCTTTTTCCATGGACACTCTTTGGGCCTCCTATGGCCCTGCTGCCTTTACTTCCAGGACAGGAGATCCTTCCAGAAACATGTAGAAGGAAAATTCTAGTCATTGTAAATAAAATAAGTAAAGTGCAGGATTTGGTTGAATTTATTTAGATGTGCATTTCCCAAAGGATTAGTTTTGTTTTCTGATCATCGTGTTAGCTATGCACTGTTCCTTAATTACATATTTTCATTAAAAGACAGTAACTAGAAATTCTGTTTCTATCTGTTCCTTCCACGTTCTTTTTATAAAAATGATAGAACAAAAATTTTCTGCATTTTTGGTCTAAAAGACTCCTTCCTTTCTGTGCAGGTTAATAATGAGAATGTAGTGAAAGTTGGCCACAGGCAGGTGGTGAACATGATTCGACAGGGGGGCAATCACCTCGTGCTGAAGGTTGTCACAGTAACCAGGAATCTTGATCCAGATGACACAGCAAGGAAGAAAGGTACATTTTTCTCTCTTCCTCATGGACTCTTCTGCTCTTCCTTCACAAAAAACCAAGAATGGGCATGAAATTGCTGTTTTCTAAATTCTGATTTATTAGACTTTGCTTCTCAATTTTGAAATGCCCTGTTCTTGTTTAATTTGGAGTGATTTAATTCTGTTGGGTTGGACATTAACATGTGGCCAAAAGAGCAATATTCTCTCATCATGCTTGGCATTAATCTTTATGAGTTTTTCACATGCATATGTTTGAGGGTCTTGTTGTGAAATTTCTTGCAGTAGTAAGAGAGGAAAAGCACTCAGAAGAGATGATCTTTTATTAATTTCAAATGTCCTTGAAATGGGGGTAGTTTAGCAGTGTTTCTCACCCACCCATCAAAAAAAACACCATGAAAACTTCACCCCAAAAAAAGAGGAAACAAAAAAGGAATTTACGCTGTTTCCTTCACCTTAGATGCCCCAGAGTTTGGTTTATCAGCTATGCTGGGAATTCATTAGGCTCTCATAATTATCATTAAGCAGGAAAGATTGCTGCTGCTCACTGGTGCTCCTTGCAGCTGCAGCACGCTGCTGAAAGTTCCTGTTCCTGCCACAGTGCCCTGAGTTCTCACTCACACACACCTGGCTCTTCAGCACGGGGCAGGTGAGGAGCTGGCACTGCAGGATCCCTCCTGCTCCACGAAATTAAAACTTTCTGGCTGTGCTGGAAGTGTTTTTCACCTCCACTGCTTATTAAAAATAATAATAATTAAAAACGAAACAAAAGAGTGAGACCAGCTTGTGGGGTGGAGGGGAAAGGCTGTATTAAACAAAATCATGGTCCTGCATTATATTTGGCTTGATGGAAATACTCTTCACACATTTTCAACCTTTTTGCCTCTGCCTTTTGGAATGTATCATATTGACCTTAAATGTAGTGACAGGACAAGAGGCAATGCTTTGAACTGAAAAGCAGCAGGTTTAGGCTCAATATTAGTGGGAAATTCTTTACTGTGGGGGTGGTGAGGCCTGGCACAGGGTGCCCAGAGAAGCTGTGGCTGCCCCGCTCCTGGAAGTGTCCAGGGCCAGGATGGATGGGACTTTGAGCAACCTGGGACAGTGGAAGGTGCCCCTGCCTGTGGCAGAGGGGTTGGAACGAGATGATATTTTCTGACCACCAGAAATATTTGTTACCAGCATGCTAAAGCACAGGTGGTAGTTTCTGTGCTGGATTATTGCCTGGATATTTTAAGACCTTGCATATTCTGAGGATCACCCATTTCCCTTAGAGTGACCTTAACAATTCAAATCCATTTGAATGTGCTTTCCAGTATTTCTCAGATTGAACAGTTTCGTCAAAGATTAAATTAATCTGCCAGAGATTGGCTGGTGCCCAGGAGGTTTTTAGCCCTGCGTGTTTCTCAGAAGGGGCACCACTGCTGCGAGGTCCTTTCTCTAGAAAGTCCTTTTCCTGCTGGGAAACAGAAGTGCACAGTTATTTAGCTTTAAATGTTTCTATGTATCCTGTTACATAAAAGCTTGCGGATGTGTCAAGCAACCTACGCTAGAGCCAGAAACAGTGGAGAAATTCAGTCCATGAAAAGCATCTCAGGGCTGTTTCCTCCACATGTAGGTATTTATTCTCGCCTTATTTCATGGAGCTTATTCTTTTAAATGGCTATGGAACTGTGGCTGTGAGCACAGGGCTTCCAGAGGGTGTGTTTTGGCTGACACTTGTGTGTTTTTCTGTCCCATGCACAGCCCCACCACCTCCTAAGCGAGCTCCAACCACTGCACTGACCCTGCGCTCTAAGTCCATGACCTCAGAGCTTGAAGAGCTTGGTAAGAAAGTGTTTTTTGGCAAGCATGCTGGCTTGGTGGAGATGTAAATATCTATATGTCTCTATGTGAAGTTGATGAAGGGAGCTGCACTGTGTACAGTGTCTAGAGCAGAGGAGGTTTTAAGAATGCTGCATCTTTGGAGAGTTCAAAATGTGCATGACTCGCATGAATGATTTTTGTGGAGACTTGTGCCTTTACTGCTGCGCAAGGGAATGTTGATACATTTTATGCATCATCAAAGTTTGGCACCTCTACCAAAAAAAAAAAAAAAAAAGGAAAAAAAGAAAATAATGCTGTATCATGTTTTGTTAGCTTTGCTTTCTAAATTTTCAGTTCATCTAATATTGTTTTATTTTAAATTTCTGTGGCCTCTCATTAGTGGATAAAGGTAAGCTGCCAGAAGCTGTTATTAAAAGCTGACAGTGTTAAAGCAGCTTCAACTTCAACTTGTTTCATTTGATCTGAAAAAGTGCATATTATGATATCACTTTGAATTCTGTGCATGAGATAAACTTAATTCCTCTCACTATTGGTAATAAAAATTATTGAGCATTCAGTATTTTATTTGCTAGTTTTGAGAAATGTGGTTGTAGATTCCTTTGCTTGATCATCCACATTCTAGATATGCATAATTCTTCAGGAATTTGTATTCATTTTCTAGAAATGAGGAAGGTAATTGTCCTTTTCTTCCTGGTTTTAATCTGTTAGGTCATTAAAAGGTAGAATTTCTGCAGCTAGACTAAGACATGGAAATATGAATAAATCATATATAAAAAGAGAAAAGCCCAGTGCGTATTTCTATGTGGCTATAACAGTAAAACAGTGTGTTTAGCAAGTGAGAAATGGGTATAAAACCAAGCCACATCCCTCACTGCAGAGTAATAGATGATAATAATCCACACAATAAAACCATTTTTCCATGTAATTCTACAATTAAATACTTAATTTTATGATCTTGGGGTTTTTCTCACATAGACTCATCTGAAGGCCAACTGGAAGGAATCATAGCCTTGTGGCCCCTTTTTTTCCCCTGTAAGTCAGTGGTTTTTGGGGCAGATGGACCCCATCCATCCTTTAGTGAGTCAAGTCATGTAACTCCAGTGGGAAGTCTCCCAGTAAAGTGGTGCTGAAGTAAGTAGTGTCTTCTCTATGGTCTAACAACCAAATGAAGACCAAAAAAAACCACCCCAGGCTGATTATTTAGATCCAGTAAGTCTCAGAAAATTTGGTTTTTATATACAAGGGAGTTTAGAGCTTAACTCAAGGTATCATCAGCTTGTGAATGCTCCATCATTTTTCTTCCAGGATTAAAATGTAAAATATTATTTCTGGAGCACACTTTGTGGGTCTGGGTGTTTTTCATTTGCTTTTCTTTCATGGAGTGCTGAGAGCTTGTAAAACTTTGCTGGTTTATCAACCACCTTTCCCAAGGGGACAGCAATACTTAAGCACCATTTTTGCCCTTTTGTTATCCTCTTCTGCCAATTGCTTTCAAGCTGAGGATATTCTTCTATTTCTCTGGCTTTTCAATCCTCCACAGGAGATATTGATCTTAAAGCAGAAGCAGCACTTTCCTAGAGGAGAATAGCTTGTTAATAGTAATGTCCCCAGTGGAGACCATCATATTTTAGCTTTCCCACCCCCCTGCTCAAGCTATGGCTCTTGCTCTGCCCTTTGTCCTCACCAAGTGGCAGAAACTCCTTTAACAAGCAGCCATAGGACAAATTTCCATTGTAAAGCACGTTTCCCATTCATGCCTTTATCCAGATGGGGCACACATTGCAGTGGCAGGAGTTTTCTGTTCTGAGAAATAGTCCTGCACCATGTTCCAGAGGTGTTTGCGCCCTGGGAAAGCTGTAGTGGTGGCAGAAATTTGCTTTCTTCCTTAAAAAGTCTGTAAATGCCACTTCTGTGAGACTCTGAACATTTGCCACCTTAGCAAACAATGTGACTGCTGTTCCAAAGAACATCTGTGGTCTACCTATTTTCCTATTTGTCCTGGAAAAGGGCTATTATCAGAAGGGACAAGAATTCTTAAATTGCACAGCAACTGAACAAACTTCCACAGGGAAAGTGTTCTCCCTATCATCAGTTAGAAGTTGTCTCCTGACATAAAACACAGCTTGTATGTGTGTATTTATCTATAGTTTATATATCCCTCTATGTATTTGTGTATATATTGGACATCTGTGAGAGCTATGAGAACACCCACATTTTTATAGCCATTAAAGTCTCTAATTAATGAGCATTCCTTTCATGCCATATATGTGCAAAGCAGATAGGAAGAACCTATAAATGAGCACTGTGGATGTTCTCATCAATACCTATGTGTAACCCTTTTTCCTGAGCTGGAGAAGCTCATGGTCTCAATGATGTCTCGTGACAAAGAATCCCACGGGCTAATTATGTGCTGTGTGCAGATGTATTTCCTTTTTATTGGTTTTGAATGTGATGCCTTTAATTTTATTGAATGTCCCTTGTTATGTAGTAGAAGAAAAATGTAAATAGAAACTCCTCATTTGTTTTCCCTTAGAATGCATAGTTTTGTAATATCTTCTAGCTAAGGTAAACATAATTTTTTTTTTAATTATCCATCTTGCAGTCATTAGAGTCACTTCCTTTGCCTGGCTCTGAACCTTACTTGCAGTTTTATTGACATGTTTTGAGCTATTCTGTTCTTCACAATACAGAGCAGACCCTCTGAGCTGTTCTCTTTGAAATTAATTAATCCAAAAGATGCCAGTGTGCTAATGATTCCTTTCCATTTCAATCTGCAAAGATTTGGGAATGCCTGATGTTGTCATAGTTTGACAGCCCTGGTATCAATAAGTTGTCCCAATTACTGCTTTTGAAAAAGAACTTAGAAAAAAAAATTCTGCATGTATCCCTAATAACTGCAGGGGAGAAATTCCTCATAAACCCTGATAAACAGCTTGGCAAAAGCAGATTTTATCTACTGTGGTTTGAGAGATACCTGTTTAGCAGAGGTGAGCAGGGAGAGACTGACATCTTAGAGGGAAGGATAATGTTTGCGCTCAAAATGACAGACAAGGATTTAGCATATAAAAAATTACCTTCAGAATTGATTCACAGTTCCTTCCCTTTCTATTTCCAAGCTTCAGTACGGAAGAAGAAGGGTAAGGGGAAGCATTTTGTCTCTTGTTTAACCTGTTTCTCACCTTTCCATAGTGAAGGATAATAACAATGTAAATGTTGGCATATGGTCCAGTTTATTTTATGGTGTCAAATGTACATTAATTATTGTATATGTTTTTTAGTTATTTAGTTAATAAATTGCAAACACACTTAAGAAACTCAAACAGAAGAGCACATTCGAAAATATCCCCTGCATTTCTTCCTTTTGTCTCCTTTCCTTGACCTTGCCTTTTTTTTCCTTCTCTGTACCTGACTCTTCTCCAACCCCTTCCATCTCATCTCCTCACAGTTCCTGTGCTGAGTGGCAGCCACAGAGAATTAGTGGCCAGTGGTCCCCCAGTGCAGTCCCACATTAGTGACCCCGCTCGTGTCCCGAACGGCCACACGTTCTCCCATGCCCACACTGTGTCTGGCTCAGGAATCAGGGATCTTGCACACCACACCTGAGCTTCTCACCCTCAGAAATGCTGCTCTGTCTGGTAGAACATCTTCCACGCTGTCCTGTATGCATGGAGTGCCCTCCCTGGACTGATTCATGAGGCCACCTACCACCTTCTCCTTGAAATCTCTCCCAAAGACCCACCTTCCCTAGATCCCCACTGAGCAATTATCCCAGCACTGATGGTGAGGCAGGGGGACAGGTAGAAGTAGCACTGCTGTTTTAATAGTTTTCATGAATGTATTTTTGTGTACAGTTTGTTTGTGTTGAGCTGTACTTTTTCCATGCTCCTGTACATCATTTTGCTTCCCTAGATTGTGAGCTCTCCCGAGCAGGGGCTGTTCATTTCCACCTTCTCATGGAGCCTGGCCCAAGGAAGAGTCTCCCACTTCCCTGAGCCCCTGGGTGGTAGCTGGTGAAAAACAGGCTGTGTCCTGCTCTTGGATGAGTTTCAGTGTCATGGAAAGGAAATCTAGGCTGTAGGCAGTGTCTTCTCTCAGCAGGGAAGCTTTTCCTTTTTGACATTTAATAGGATGGAATTGGGTTATTTTCCACTCTTTATTTTCCTGCTCTTTCCTGACCTCCTTTCAGGTGGTTAGCAGAGGTTCCAGCTAGGGATTTTTGCCATTCTCCATTCAGAGATTATGACAGAATAAACCACATTGCTACTGAAAAATATGTTTTGGCAGCATATAAAAAAAATCTTTGTGTTGTTGTGTAGAATCTTCTGTCAACCACGAATTCAGTTTTCTGGGTCAGAGATGAGGGAGGCATTAAGATAAAAAATAATGGCTTCTGTGGTTCTTGTCTGACTGGTCTTGTTGATTATCTCTGGAGATGAGTTCTGGTTCATTGGGAAAGCAGGGGAAAGGCCGGCAGGACAGGACATAGGCTGTATTTTTTGGTACTCAGGATAGAAGATAGGGTATTTGTGTGTAAAAAGGTGATAAAACCCTTAGGTTTGGAGCAGCATGGCATAGGCAATTCTGTCATTTTACTGCAGTTACATAGCATGAATTTAACTAAAATTTAACTTCATCTGGGCCACTGACTTTCTGCTTGCAGTAGTTGCCTGACTCAGAGGTAGCTTCCAACCTTGAAATGCGTGTGTGGAAGGGTTGTGTTTCCAAGCTACTTTCTGGATTTTGTGGGATACCTGGGATGGGGGAGAGGTGTTCTTCTTTCCTGTGCCTTGTAGTTTTCCAAGAACTGTTGTAGGAGTAAGTCATGGCAACGTGTAAACCAAGAGTTGTAGCAGCAACTTGTTGGAGGCAGCACTTAAAATGTGATTCCATTAATACTGAACAATAACCAGGATATTCGTGCAGCAAATTGAAACGAAGGTTTGAAAACACTCTGAAAACGAAAGATTAAAGGAAAAATTTGAGGTCATAATTTTCATCATCATGACAGGGAAATAGGTATCATTAGAGCTTCAAAATTAATATTTTAAAAGTTTAAATAACTCTGTTCATAATAAGTTTATGCAGCTGGTGGAGAGCTTGGTTTTAAATGGCTTTTCCTTCAGTTTTTGTTTTGACTTATGAATAACTCCTGGTGGAGGGAGAATTTGAAAATTAAATGATCCTTAAGGAACATATCCATAAGCTAAGATCTGTAAATGTCTAGATACATGATTTAAAAGTTTCCTGCTCCTCAGCTTTTGCTGTCAGGAAATGGGTTTGATTTAGTGAGTAATTTGGGATTTTCAGTGAAAGCTGAAGTGGACAGCATTGAATTTTAAAATGCCTAATATAAAATCCTCTAAGAGAAAGGACAAAATGAAGAACAGAGCAGGTTAAATTTCCACAGCGAAATGGAAATGACAAATAATCCTTCTGCATCAATAAATAATCTGCTGGCAGTGTCACATGGGTGTCAGTTGTGAGCTGGGGTGGTGCTGTTAGTTCTTAGATTTGATATGGTAATCAATATAAAATATTGATATATACCATATACTGATAAAGAATGTGTGTTGTTCCTGGTCTTTGGGCTTTGGTGTGGGCTGCAGTACAAGCTACAAATAAAGGATTTTCTCCTTTGAAGGGTTTAGATTCTATCACCACCTCACAGATACACAATAACTGTGGTATCATCAACACAGAATATTGTTACCTGGCATCAAGTCTGACCAGCATTTGAATAGAAAAATATCAGTTGATGGCATTCAAAAGAAATATTATTAGCTCTGTCTGCAATAAGCATTCCCACTTCATCCCATTCCTGTTGTCCATTGTTTCAAAGGTGGCACGTTCCAATGGCATCTGAAACAATGAAATTGCAGAGCAAATACATATAAATGAATGCCAAGCAGTGGATTAGCTCACAGTGTTCTGTTCTGTTTGAAGAGACCACTCCCAAAGCCGTCTGGGTTCAAAACTCACTCTCTTTATTTCACTGTGGTGGAGTTGATGATGGAGATTTGTCTGCAGGGAACAATGGGAATACCACCAAAGCAACTTTTACAGCACTCACCACAGCAGCTCCTGAGGTAGCTCCCAGCACCTGCAGTACTTCTCTGTAGGAAGAAGGTTTTCAGATCTTCGCCAGACACTGTTTCAGAAGATGAGAGCAAAAGGCATCAGGCTTCATGAAGAATTCTTGAAGGTTATCCCTTGTAAGTAATTGATTCACATTACATATTTGAAATTCTAATGAAGTGGCAGTGTAGTAATGAGGAAGAGGTTGTCATCGGGTTGTCATTTATCTCAAGCAGAAAGCAGTGACTCTGGGTGGAATTTGTCAAGTCTCTGTGAAGAAATGCCAGCCCCATTTGTGGTTGGTGCAGCAAGGCTGCAGATTTCATGGCTTGTAGTGTAACTCGGGGAGTCCACAGCAGCGTAAGTGTAGGATTAGGACCGTGGCTATAAGTACTTGTAAAACACTTTGTGAGAGCAAAGTATTGAAAATTGTATGTTTCAAAAAGGGAACAATGCTAAACCTGTGTATTCCATGAAACATAACTTGGCAATGTGCTGATTAGCAATTTGTGCCACAGAATCCAAACTTAACAGGTAACTCCTGGTACTGAAGACTTCTTCAGACCAGGATTTACCTTTCATGAGATGCTTTAACATTTTGGAAACACTGGGAATCCTGAGTAGAGGCTGCTTGAGTCTGTATGGGTATTCTCATCTACACCGTTATTATTTTGAATTTATCAGCTTATTCTTGAGGATGTAGTGCCCTGTCATGATACTTGTTTTTCTTTACTGCAGGACTGTAATTGAAAAGGTTTTCAAAACCTTTCTGCATCAGCCAAACAAGACAATGGTACAAAAGAAGTTGGAAAAGGAATTGTAAGTGTTGCAGAAAATGTGGGGTTTGTAGCATTTGCAAAGAGACACATTAAATACATTGGTTTATGTGAGTGTGACTATGCTCAGATATTGTCAATTTAATATCTAAGCACAAATTCAAAATCATGAGGGCTTGAGGAACAGTTAAAATTGCATGTGTTTCCCAATATGGCACACTTAGGGCAGTGGAAAACTCTTTCAGCACTTTTAATGTGTTCTCTCTCTTTTTCAGGAGCCAGGGAGATGAAGGACTTATCTCCCTCATCTCAAAACTCCCTTTGCTGCTATTTTTTTTTCTTTTTCCTTCAAATGTTCACCTACCCATGTTAATTAATTTCCAATCTAATTAAAAATAAATTGTTTTAGATAATTCCTCATAGTTTGTTTGGTTTTTCCCCTCGGTGTGGAAGCGTGAGAGTTAAGTAAGACCAGAGAATGCTGTAAGTGTCTTAGATCCTCCACTTTCTTTTTGGTTTCTTTGATTTGATTGCCTTTCTTTTGTGACTAGGCCAAATTTTCAAATGCTGTCTCTTAAACAGAACATCAAATTGCCATTTAAATTCCACCTGGCTTGCAGGGTAGGAGTGGGTATTGACTATATTCTCTGCTTTGTTTTTGTTCTTGAACAGAAACCACTGTTAGACAATGACCATTCCTCTTTCAAGGTAGGCTGAATTGCAAGGCTTCAGCATTGCAGGTGTATTTTAAATGCCTGTATCATTATTTTCTTAATAATGAACATGCTGTTAAAGAGCTGGTACTTGAAAATTATATCTCTAGAAAGAATTTGAACATATCCGTTTTCTGCCTTCCTTAAAAATTACTTTTGATGGTGTGGTTATAATGTGTAAATGTGACTTGTGTAATAATGTGAAGCTATTTTCAGCCCTAGAAACACAAATAAGGCTTTCCTTCAAGAAAGTTTTGAGAGCTCTTTATTGTGAATACCTACAAAGCATTTTCATAAATCATGTAATGGTATTTATAGATACTCAATGTTAAATGATTAATTTTAGTAACTAAAGTTTTTATGTTTTATTGATTTATTTTATATATTTTATTATTTTATTTTAGAGTACTTTGTAGAATTTACAGTGTCCCAGAGAACAGACAATTATTTTTAGTTCATTTTCATAGAAGGAAAGTGTTTCAAGTGCCTTTTGTGTTTGACTGTATTGCAAAGCGCTTTTATTATTTCCTCATTATGCTGACTGCTAAAATAATATTCTCTGCCTGTTGTTTGCAGTGTGGCAAATGTGTGCTTTGGGCATTGTGATTCAAGCACAATCCTGCAAATTGTTAATTTGGGGTGGGGCTGGATAAAGGTAATTCCAGATTAAAATATAGTGGTGGCAGATTGACGAGGATTAGCCTAATTGTCCATGTGAAAACTCAGGTCATTCCATTTCTGTATATTTTTAACCATATATTTACAGGACATAACTGTAGGCTGATCTTGTTGTTTCCTTCCTCTAATTTTGATCATAAACAACTAATTTGGATTTAGAACTTTACCTTTAATGTTCTTACTCTGAATCCATGCTTCAGCTAAGGCTAGTCTTTAAATCTCAGTGGTGTGTTGAAGGCCTTGTTATACTTTACTTACTTTTGGTCTTTGATGAATTTTTACACATCTGATCCTGTTTGAAGAGCTGAAAAGAAAGCCATTTGTTCTCAGCGGGCACAGATCCATTTTTCACCATTTTAACCAAACGTGAGTCACCTGGTTTTCCCCCAGGGACACTGTCAGGTGAAATTGCTTCTGTGCCAAGCAACTTTATCAGATATGAACTCCTGTGCTCTGACCAAGCTCTCTTTTGAAATCAATAGATTCTCACCTGCCCATTAGCATTGGGAAGGTGGTCCAGAATTTTTGTTCATCTGCTTCTTTGAAAGCCTTGCCCAGATCCCCAGACCCACTGTTTACCCAAGTTATCCTTTAGTAGCTCTCCCACCCACAGACATTCCCCCTGAAGTTTTTATCCAGTTACTTCCCAGCTATTCTTTTACAAATTAAGCAGGGCAAGGCCTTTGGCATATATATGGGAAGTGCCAAAAACCTAAAAGGAATGCAGTGCAAATAATTGCACCCACTTGATTTAGATGCTGCTTTTTTTTTTTTTTTCCTAGACATGGAAACTTAATTGTATGCATAATCACTCCTGGTCTTCATGCTAAAAAAAACCTACTTGTAGTTAAAAATAAAAGAAATTGGGATAAAAAAATGAATCCATAAGATCAAAGCAACACCACAGCCATATTTAAAAGGCATTTCAAATAGGCATTTCAAATATGCACATGTGAAGACCACCTCTTTAGTTTTGGTGCAGCTGCTGTAACCTGTTTTTGCAGACAAGGAAGCAAATTTTATTTGCTAACGAAGGAAATTAAAAGAAACCTACAAACTCGTATTTAGGGGAGGCGATGGAACAAAACCCTTGCATGTGCAGTGCCTGACACTAAGGGCTGCGTGCCCAAACCTGTTGCCACCAAGGAAGAATGAATGTCCTGTGTTCCCATCACTTTTCCAAAGGAAAAATGCATGTGCCCAGTATTTGCCTGCAGATGCTGGACCAGGTGGGTGATCCTACAGCACTGAGGTGCCATTGGCATTGTCTGAAGTGTTGCATAATGCGCCTGGTACAGTTTCTGTCTGTATCTATCTTAGGTATTTACAAGGCACCTATCACCTTGGTACCTAAGCAGTTTGAGAAATGCACCCACCCCAGGAGGGATGATGAGATACAGACAGAGGCCCAGGTCCAGAGCAGCAGAGGCAGGGCCCGGGAAGCTCCCCCGCTGTGTTCCCGCTGTTGTTGGGCTCCTGGCCCTCTTGTTGTGGCCAAGGGACATCTCCACCCACCTGTCTGTCAGCAGGAAGAGACGGTGCCTGCCCCAGCCCTCCCGTGCAGCTCCGCTGGTGGGCAGTCTGAAAAGGAAAGATAATGGAAAGAAAAGGCAACGATCCGGTAGCAGAGGTGAAACAGGAATGGTGGGATTTCAAAAGGAGGGCTTCTTAAAGAGCAGCACATCTCAGGGGAGGGATCAGCTGCCAGTCCAAGTGGCAGGTAAGGCACAACACAGGCATAAATCTCAAATGTTCTTCAGTGACCAAAAGTTAAAGAAATACTTCTGATGTCTCTAAAGTTTGTGTATATCCAAAGCCCTGCTCTGTTCTTGGCCTCTGTCTCAGTCCTCTACCCCTGCAGCTGAATCAACCACTCAGTAATTCTCTGTGTATCTCAACCCAGTAATTGCTACAATCCTAAAAATGCCTAATGACCAACACAAAGGACTCTCAGTGGTGATGAACGTTGTTGTGCAAGGAATAGCACGGAATAGCAGTGCTCCAAAATAATGGACATATTCATGTACCTAAAGGCTGGAATAAACTTGGCTTTGATCAGCATGCTCAGGGCAGGATGGGGCAAACCACAGCTCTTCCCTGCAGGCGCACCTGGAGCAGCTCTCCTGTGACCTCCAGTAGCACCTGCTGGTCCACCACGTCAGAGCAGGCTCTGTGTAAGCCCAGGAGAATCACCTGGATAGGCAGCAGGAACAGAGAATCTGTCTGGCAGATTCTGCTCCTCTGCAGAAACAGAGAACCTATCCAACAGGGGAGAAAGGGAGATAGCCAGGACTTTGGTGAAGGCTCACCAGTTCCTATTGCATGGACCCCCTCAATAGCAGATATCTTTTTTTTTTTCCTTAAACACCGCAGAGTCACTGAGGTAAAACAAAAAACAGCCTTCAGAAACCTGTGAATCCCAGGGAGCTTTTGGAAATAGCTGCATAGTACCCACAGTGATCAAACACTAAAGCTGAAGTACAGTGGGTCACTGACTTCCAGATGTTTCTGCTCCCTTTAGCACATTTGCATGCTCCTCCCTGAGTCCCATCCTCAACCATTAAGGATGGAGATGGAAGTCCTGCCCCAGCACAGCAAGGGACGTGAGGTTAGGAACATGTACCTTGGAGGCTGCAGGTCTGATGGCTGCTATCACTTGGTATAAAGATACCTGTAAAAGACAGAAGTGACCTATTTTGCCTGTAAGTCATATCTATCACTGTGAGGAAAATGCTGCATGTAGGAATGGTGTGTCAGGTGGAAATTGCTAGAAAGATCAGGGAATCTGACCTCTTCCCTTTGCTTCACACCCAAGGAAGCCAGCTGTGCTTCTTTGTACCCACTCTATTTAAAGCTTGAAAAGAAAGAGACTTTTTTTTTTTTAAAGCAAATTAACAACCAGGTGAGGTCAGCCATGTTGGTGCATGGTTTGATCCATGGCCAATTTTGACTTCACAGTTGTGGTGGCCTCTCTCTTTTTCTCTTTTTGGAAGTGGCCCCTTTTCTAAGGAGTTAAAGGCAGTTAGTTGAGGTCACTCTGTCAGCTGTTCAAACATAAGGATGGTTTCTGACTGAACCCAGTTTTGCAGCGCCCCTGCTGTGCCTGGCACACCTCTCCCACAGCCCCAGCCTAGGCACTGGTGTAACCAACCTGACCAAGATCCACCCAGAATTCAGGGTGACTTTTGGTCACCAAGGAATGGATTTCTTGGGCAGAGACTCACATGTTCATCCAGGTGGTGTCAGCCAGTGGCCTTCAGGCAATTTTCCCATGATTGCTCCTTAGTGAAGGAAAGTTTGTGGAGGGCCATGCCTGTAACACACCCTCGGTTCCCCATGCCCATGGCAATGCTTCCCAAAGCTTCCAGAAACCGGAGTTGCTGAGAGATGCTGAGCACCTTGTTACAAATAATAACAGTGATGGTTGTTCCTCCTTCTCACTGCCAGCCAAGTTTACCAACCTAACCTAAAGCCTGTGCATGTATTCATTATTCAGAAGTATTCGCCAAGAGTTTCCGCAGTTAACCTTCTGCCCAGGGGTTTTCACAGACCCTTTGCTCTTTTGTCATTTGTGTCATTGGTCACTGATTGCCAGATGCTGTTCTTTCAGCTCTGAAAGGCTGAAAAGACTGACTGGGAGAATGGCAAGTGGTAACATTTCATAGGACAGAAGGAATTTTGCAAAAATTTATTATTGCGATTTTTCAGAGAAATTTTTCTTTACAAGCCTCTGGCAAATGTGTAGACATGCACAAATAACAAAAGTGTTCTGGTCCCCCTGAGTCTGAACAAATTAGACAGTGATACCATTTACAGAAGTGTTCATAAATCAGTGTGGAGTTTGGAGGTTTTTTATTTTGTTTTGCTTCTGTTTTTGACTTCCAGTATAGTTTGGTTCTACTACTTACCAGTTGTTAGGTGGTCTCTGTTTAGAACACTTGCCAGCTAAATGGGGTTTTTAAATATGGGGAATTTTCTGTTGACATGTCAAAAGAAATGCCAAGACATTCAGTATGACCAGTGGCTCTACCAGAATGAGTATTTATGATCCCTTACCTCACTCTGATTCCTTAGACTTTAATTGAAGTGTGTGTTTGCTTTGTGTGGTAAAATTAGGTCCCCTGTTTTTTTTTTTTTTTTTTTCATGTGTACTCAAATAGGAAAATGCTGAGAAATCATTTCATGATCCTACACTGTAGTTGTTAAGAGAGCTTTGCTAATGAAGGAATGCAGCTATGGCTGTATTAGACAAAGCAGGAGAAGAATTGCCAAGGAAGAAGCAGTTCTTAGTTAGGTTGATATGTAGTCCCTTTCAAACCTCCATGGAGTGGGAGAGCCAATGATTGCATGACAGTTTGTCCCTAGAATTCATTTCCATAAGGAGCTCATGCCTTTTTACAAATACAATTTCATCCTCACTTTCCATAAAACATGCAACTGGACAGTCCAGCCAGACGCAGAGAGAATATGAATACTTTGAATGTGAATACTTTGAAGTAGTGAATATGCTAAATGCACGAATAATATCCATTATTTTAGCACTTAAAAGTCATCATTCAGTGAAGTCACACAGAATCCCTTTTAGAGCACCATAATATTGCAGGCACATGGGTGTAGAAATAATGAGTAGCACACTGTGGTAGACAGGGACTGAGATATAGGAGGAGGGATCCTTGGGTCTGTCAGAAAAAGCTTTTCATTTCATTATATTTCACATAAAATAATTGAAAAAACAAAAATCAAACAAAACCCTGCCCTGGTTCACAAATAGAACCAAAAGTATGGTTTAACATGACCTCAGCAACACCTTGCAGATATAAACTTACAGCTTCCACTGAGGTCTGCAGAGCAGTATTTCAAAAAACAGAAATTAATCCTTAAAGAAAAAAACAACAAACTAAAAAGCTTTTTTCAAGGCTGGGATGCCAGAGAGTAGGCATGGCACTGATCTGGCACTCAGGCCACTGTGGTGTGACCAGCAGCAGCCTGGTTGGGTCACAACCCTACCAAGAGCAGTGCTTCTCTCAGCTGTCCCTTGCCTGAGCGTGGGGAATGCAGGGCTTTGGGTTTGGGCTTTGTGCTGCCTCCTTCAGCCACACTGCCCCATGGTGATTTCTCATGACCAAATTGGCTCCCCTCAAAAAAAATTAAAAAAAAAAGAGGTGGACTCATTTTTTTATCTGAAGTAACAGAAAGTGTACAGAGTCCTGGCCACAGCCTCACGTAATGCAGAGAGGTGCAGGACAGAGCTGGGCAGATCACACTTCATTGTGAGCTGGTGATTCTTGTGGGTGCAAAAGCCTGAGCCTTTCCTGCTCTTTGGAAGAGCATTTTTCTCTAGAGTTGCCATGGGGAAGCGCTTGCACCCAGATTTCCACCACGCACCCTCAGGCAAGGGAAGAGGTAGCCAGGGGAGGGCAAAACTCAGTTCATTTGCAGGAGACAAAGAGATCCCGGTGAGCAATGCCCTCAGATAGCATTTCCTACTGTTTGGAGAAGAGAGCAAGGAGAACCTGGCAAATGTTGGGGAGGGCATTGCTCACGGGATAATCCCACGGACGGCCGCCGTCGCGCTGCAGCAGTTATTTGGGAGAGATTTTGGGTGGGGTGACATGAGACGTCGGACAAAAGTGAAGATAGCCAGCAGTGCTTCAGAGCAACAAAGGGCTGCCCTCAGCCAGTGGTGGAGCACATCTGGCACCCCAGGAAGCTCAATTGGACCCTTGGCCCTGAGCTCGTCCCAGGGATTTCTGACTGACACCACTGCAGTGCATAGGTGAGCTTCTCGCTAGGTTCACTGACATTTCCTGTCACAGTCACGCTGAGGGGAATTTGGTAGCTCCTGCCTTGGGATGCAGCAGTGCTGTGTGTGTTCTGGGTACAGGACAGTGTGCACTGAGACCAAAAGTGCTTAATGACGCCAATTGCCACGTGCCCAATGCAGTCACTAAACTTTAGTCCGCCCTTCCGTTTGCCCAAACACATACACTCTGGCTTCCCAACTGGCTTATTTCTATGTGTTGTCCAATGCATGTAGATACCTCCATCTGCCTGGCCTCAGATACAGTGGTTGTTGCTCCTCTATTTGATTGCCAGATGTCACTGGGGAGCAAGATGGGGAGGTTCCTGGATCCTCGGGGCAAGCCAGCCATCACCAAGGGAGCTCGCTGTCCACGCCGGCCGAAGAACAGGAATCCTCGGTGCCTGCCTCTGACGAAGACTCGCCAGCCAGGACCACAGAGAGCTGGCAGTGGCCGCTGTCCTCGTCTGAAACGCACAGCAACGTTGGGGAGGATTTTGAGGGATTTCAAACACCGGCGCGGACTCCAGAGTGCACCATGGACATACAGTCTCCCGGGGATCAGTCACTCAGTAGGACTCCTCAGTTTGAAAGTGACTCTCCTGAGGAGGAGGGAAATGATGAGATGAATGAAGAGCGCTGCGGTGTTGAGCCTGTCCCTAGGGATCGGGGTTGGAGAGGGCAGCCCCAGCTAACAGAGGGAGAGAAGCTGTTGATGGAAACCAACAGTAGGATTGTGCAGCTGCTGGAAAATATCAAGAGGGAGCATGCACAGTCCATGGGTCTCATGTCCCAGTCCATGGGCCGTATGGAGCTGCAGCTGGGCATTGTGGCTACCTCCACAAGAGCCATCCATAACTACCTGTCAGAGATTTTAGCTTTCCTCAAGCAGCCGAGGACACAGGTCCTCGAAACGCGCATCTCCCAAAGAGCCACCCCCCATGTCGAGTTGACGTGTGCCTCGACATGGACTGGTGAGGACGCAGTGGCATCCTCCACTGTGTGCTTACCAGGGGCCGAAGGGACGAGCGACTCTCGTGACCCGCCGCAGGCCACCCTGCCTTGTCGCAGTGGCCGGCTGCAGAGAGCCATAACCGAGAGGGCCTCGCTGCCCATGCCTCCACGCCAGGCAAAAGGGGGAGGGAAGAAAAAATAACCACTCCATAGGATTTTTAGAGGTTTTTTTTAATGTGCCTGTCCTTTTAATTCTTAGCCATAACGCCATTGGTGGCAGAGTTCAACCATTTCCTACATTGGCTAACATTGTATTCTGGCTGACTAGATTAGTCTAACATTTTGTAGTTTATATTTGCACTGTTAACGATGTGTGCTGCTGGTATTTGAAGAACATTTGCCTCTGTTCTTTCACTTTAACTTCATACGAGCATTTTTTTACTCTGTGCCAGGCATTCATTGCTTTTCTTACAAATACAAGTCATTTCTTGAGGCAGCTGTTTTTTGAGTTTTCTTTCTCCATTATCCCACCCCCTCTGAGCAAGCACACGGGACTTGGTGGTAAGTATAGAGGTCTTGGCAATACTCGCCTCCCAAACTGTGTTCGATCAGTCTTTGCCTGGTGTTTCTGGCATGCCAGCCTGAGGTGTTGGGGTATAGCCTGTACTGGATCATGACCATTCTTATCCTCTGTGGGTCTCACCAGCTCACTTCCTAAGACCCTCGGTGGAGCTAATCCACATGTCTTGGCTATGTCGTACAATAAGTAATGTTGCCAGGATCATACCTCATATTTCTCTTTTTGGGGGCTGTGTAGTGATGTGCCACCAGATCTATCTGGGCACCTGACTCTCGTTTTCAAAGTTCATTTGATGATGGATCTGGTGGCTTGATGGGCAGCATTATACTTTTTCCTCTGAGAGAGTCTGGGTATTCGGAACAGGAGTCACTAAGCAATGTGTTCTACGGGGATAAGAGCCATCTCCTGCAACAAATCTATTAGGAGGAGACTGTCCCCTGTAATTATCACAGATATTAATTATTAAAGAAAAAGAAAAAAAAAAAAAGAAAAAAGCAACTTACCTAGCAGCCAGCGCTCTTGAGAATGTAAAAGTCATGACATGCTGTTGGGTACTGTGCTACTCTGTCTGTGATCAAGAGCTTTTCATCAGAGACGAGACCTGCATCTTGATAAAACACAACTACCTTCTGTGCCTTTAGGCCATCCAATTTCCTGAGGGCTGGCACCCTGAGCAGGGCACGGGTCCCATTGGTAACCAAACAGGGCAGATGGAAACGCACTTTGGCAATAAATTACTTTATATCTGTTGGTGCTGCCTCTCTCGGGGGAATTTAATATAGTGGCACTCAAATTGCTATATGCATGCAGAGGCATCAGACTGGCTTTTACATGTGGTATCCCTGACAGTTCTCTGGAAGGATGCTGCTTCCAGGAAGTCCTGGAGCAGTGGGGACAGGTTCTCACAGGTGTAGCATGGCTCCTGTGTTCGACTCTCAACAGGTCGTTGCGACTTCTCGGGAAGGTGCAGAGCAGTTTCTATGGAAAATGCCAGGGAATAATCATAGGCTTAAAAATCCTCTTCTGTGACTACAACCGAGCCATGCTTTTTGGCCAGTGAGATGTAGACTCTTCTTCCCTGTTTTCCAGTGAGGCTGAGGTTATTCAGGGCAAAGCAGATCAGAGTTTGTTACTCTACCAGCCAGCCACAAACTTCTCCTGTAAAAGTGTGTGTGTGTGTGTGTGCTTGTGGCTGTACTCTGCTAAACGACCAGTTCAAGGAGGAAATGCAGCTTGCATGGCCAACCTCCAGTGCAGGGTTTTCCCACATTCCTTCCTTTTGACCTTCATCCAGCTGCATTCCTTTTAAAAATCCCGTTGGAGGCAGGCTTCTTTGGGGCACTCTGTCAGCACACCTCACAGCAGGTGCCAATTTTTGCATCTGTTTTGTGACTTTTTTCTCTCTCTTTTGTCAGGGTTATTTGTAAAATTATCCTCAGAGAATTTCCAACACAAGCTTGTGAGCTTCCCCTCTTGTTGGTATGAGGAGTGCATGCTGTAGAGTATTTGAGCTCACAAGGAGACTGGGAGGAGAGCTAATTAGTGAGCCTGACAAATTATTCCAGTAGGAGTATATTTGGAACGGTGGTTCGGATGCAGGAGGGGTTTGCACTCTGGTGCTGTGGAGACAAACAGCTCGAGGCACAGGCAAGTGGAGGTTTGGCCCAACACATCTTCTTTCTCTGGGGTGAGTCTGAGTGAGGCTAGCTGTGGTTCAGCCAGTCCATTTCCTTGGCCTGAAGAGCATGTTTGATAGGGCAGTGAGGATGTTTTTGTTTCACGTCGTGCTTTCACTCCAGCAGGATGGGGCAGTCGTGGCCAGGCGTTCCGATTTTGACGTTTCCCACAGGACCCGCCATGTAGCTGCCTCCATTTAGGATCAGTCTCCACGTGCTGGCTGCTTCTGTGGCCTCACATTTTTTGTTGTGGTAGCTCCAAAATGACAAGCTCCACTCTACCTTTGCTTTCTAATCCAAATGCAGTAGAGCAAGAGAAAGAGCTGTGCAGTGCTGCCGTTGGAAGCACCACGCGAGCAAGCCCTAAAGAGTTCCTTGCAAAGCAGCTCAAGCTTTAACCTGCCCTCCTCTCCCATTTCTGGGTGCTTTGGCTAAATGTGGCAAATGGGAGCAGCCATAGGGTGAGAAGGACTGAAAACCTCTCTACAGACAGAAACCTGCAATAAACTCACAAAAAAACCCAGGTTTTTTTTCCCCTCATGGTTTTAAGAATGGGTACCAACTGATATTTTGGTCAGATCCAAAATTAGGATCTGACTTCTAGGATTGTCTAGCAAAATCAGTGCAGTTGGAGGGTATGTATGTTTCATCCCCAACAAAAATTTTCATGCTTTTCCAAGTGTCTGTCATGGCCTCATCACTTTTTCCCTGTAGCTTTTTGTTGTCTGAATGGGTATCTGGCTACATGTGTCTGTTCAAAATAAAGGGGATCACTTCTTACGTGGTGTATTTCAATTTCTCATTTGCAGATCTTGAGTGCTTCAGTTTCCAAGGCTTCCTTCTTTCTGTATCCCAAAGATTAGTTGTTTGGCTTCTGGGATGAGAACAAGGGTGGGAGAGCCTTAAGAGGAAATCTCTGCCCAGTTGAAGCTCTTGGTCATAGATCCCCTTATGAAAAGCCTTATGAAATGTGACACAAACTTGGTTTTTATTTTTGAATACATGTGACAATTTTAAGAATTTTTTTCTTTTCTCCTTCCACTGGATGATTTAAACCCCACCAAAAAAAAAAAAAAAAAAGCAGACCAATGAAAAGGCTTGAAGGCTAACTTCAGTTGAAAAGAAACAGCAACACTATTCTTGTGAGACAGTACTCAGCAGTGTTCAGCTTACTGGTCCTGCTCAGCCTTTCCTTTCCTGCCTGCTCCCTGACCCTCTGTGACACTGAAATATCCACTTCTAGGACAACCTTCTTCCTAACCCGAAGTCTAAAGGTTCTTCCCTCTCTTCTTCTCCTGTTTAAAATATCATCCTTGCATCAGCCAGATCTACTGTTTAGAGGGATCAAAAGCTCTTTTCCTCCTGCCTTATTCCCATCCATTTCAATATCCAGGGCTCTGAGTGTGCTGCTCTCCAGCGAGAGGTAAAATTTAAATCCCTAAATACAATACTTGGGGTAGTAATACCAGCTCTAGATCACCAGAACCCTGGGGATTTTTCAAGTCTGCAGTATCCTAATGAAGTAACTATCCTTGTCTGACAAATAATCAATTAATTGGGAGATGGAGCTAATTGCTGAAAAGTAGCATTGCTCTGACTCGTGTTGTGGAAGCCTAGGAGCCAGGCTGAGGTGTTCCACTCAGGGAAATGCCACAGGCTATGAAACTAATCCTGGTTTTGGTGAAACTTCAAAGGAAAAGACACTAACATGATACAGGCAAGCAAATGCAGTGGAAGGCGTAGCAAGGAAAGCTGTTGGTGTGATTCCAGTTTGGATTCTAGTAGAGATTCCAAACTCAAACTCTCCTGGTGGCTTGGGCTAGTGATTTAATTTCTCTGTGCCTTGCTTTTGTAGCAGCAGAAGGGGCAAAAAAAGGAGCTGACAGGAAATAATTAGTGGATTATAATGCACTTTAAGGTCTTCCATGTGAGGGAGTAACATTTTGTATTTAATGCTGATGAACCTTGCTTGTGACCAAAGTTGGAGACGGGGCTAACACCAGCACTCAGCTTTGGAATATCCTGATTAAACTTATCCCTGTATTTTACCATCACATCATGCAGTAGATCAGAGTCCCAAATCCAAATGTTGAAGTTCTCATTCAGATTTGGACTTTGCCTATTTTTGGTCTGTTTCTGACCATGACTAAATGCATTCCCAAACTGTCCAGTTATTAAAAGAAATTTAAAAAAACAAACCAACAGAAATGCATATAAAAGTTTCATTTAAACAAAGGATGCAGTTAGCAGTGCTAGCCTGCAAGTCCAAGAGTGTGAACAAATCAGGATGTTATTATTTAAGGAGCATAGGCATGAAAGAGCACTTCTGGAGTACTTGTTATTGTCCAAAATATCACTGAAATTCTGATGACGAAGTACAGTCTGCTTATCTCTATTTGAAACAGTGCTCTACGGATTCACTATTTCTAAAGGTCTTCTTTCCATTTCTATATAGATATTCTCCCTTCACATTTTGAAGGTTTGAAGAAGAGGATTGTTTTTCGAGTCACACTAAGTAAACATTAAATGCATGCAGGCTTAAAACTAAAGCATGCATGTTATGTAGCAGCAATAAAAAGTGCTCGGCTTGCACGACTTATGATGCTCAAGCGTTGCCTTGTTAAAATGCCAAAAAAACTTTTTCTTTGCATTTTTTTGAAAAGTAAATCTCTTCCTTTGACCTTGCAATAATTAACTTTTCCAGTTCTTTGAACAGGTGATATTTATTTTACTGAATGCTTTTATATTACAGATAAGGTGGATGAAATAGTGCCAGTTTCCAAGCCATCAAGAATTGCAGACAATGCAACTGTGGACTCCAGAGTGGCAACTATAAAACAGCGGCCTTCTAGTAGATGTTTTCCTTCAGATATGAATGTGAGTGGGAGCCACAAAGCGCTGCTTTATTCCTACTAATGTATCTAATTCCTTGATTAAATAATGCCCAATGCTTTGTAAGGGAATAATTGACATTAATACTATAGCATGAACTAAAAATTAAATGCCAGAACTCTGAAATTGCATCATTCAAGTGCAGAATTTAATCTAACAAAACTTTGCAGGTAAAAAAAATAACTGTTTTTATTGCATTTTGGACATACTTTTCCATTACCCACCTTAAGCTGTTGCCTTGTAAATAATATCAACACACTCCACCTACAGCTGCTGTCCTTTCATGAGTGTCTAAACAAAGCTCAGCCTTCCCTTTCTCTCCACCTCCTCCCCAGAAATAACCTCAGATTCATTATTTTCCATAAGAATTCTCAGTGAAAGGGGTAATGGGTGAGGCATTATTTCTACATGGGAGAGACTTTCATGCTTTAATGCTGTTGGGGTTTCTGTTTGCTCTTTTGTAGTCCATGTATGAGAGACAGGGTATTGCTGTGATGACACCCACTGTCCCAGGGAGCCCTCAAGGTCCTTTTCTGGGTATACCTCGGGGTACAATGAGAAGACAAAAATCTATAGGTAAAATGCCTCTCTTGTATGGTTTTGTTCATTAGTGGCATACTTCTGGTAACTTTGGTTCTTTCCTAAAGTGTGTTTCTCCAACATCTTTACCCCAGTGAGTGGCTGTTTAATCTTTATACAAAGCTCATGAGAAAAGAAGTTTGCGTGTAAGGTGATGTGATTTCCACATTTGGCAAGTACAGAATTATATTTGGTTATTTTCTTTAGAATGTTCCCTCTAACAAGAACCAAAAGAAAAAGAGATCAGTATAAGTCTTTTGCAAAACATTAGGGCAAAATATGGTCCTTTTTTTCCCTTGTTACTTGAGGTGAAAGCATTGTAATGCTGTGTAGTTTACAAAGAAATCCTGTTGATGAAATGGACTAAAGTCCACCTTTTTTCATTTCAAATGATGGCAATAGATGTTTTTACAACAAAGAAGCAAAGGGCAGACTAAATTTGGCTTTCTTTGTTCTTGTTAGTAATTTTAGCAGTGACTTTTTCAATTTAGAAATGCATTATGC